>NC_138770.1:188651846-189221296 GCF_965119305.1 Pelophylax lessonae | reverse complement strand
AGGTGGGAGAGATGGGATCAGGCAGAGGGATGGAGGTGGGAGAGATGGGATCAGGCAGAGGGATGGAGGTGGGAGAGATGGGATCAGGCAGAGGGATGGAGGTGGGAGAGATTGGATCAGGCAGAGGGATGGAGGTGGGAGAGATGGGATCAAGCAGAGGGATGTTGATGAAAAGATGGGATCAGGCAGAGGGATGGCCGTGGTAGAGATGGGATCAGGCAGAGGGATGGCCGTGGGAGAGATGGGATCAGGCAGAGTGATGGCGATGGGAGAGATGGGATCAGGCAGAGTGATGGCGGTGAAAGAGATGGGATCAGGCAGAGGGATGGAGGTGGGAGAGATGGGATCAGGCAGAGGGATGGAGGTGGGAGAGGTGGGAGAGATGGGATCAGGCAGAGGTATGGCGGTGGGAGAGATGGGATCAGGCAGAGGGATGGAGGTGGGAGGGATGGGATCAGGCAGAGGGATGGAGGTGGGAGAGATGGGATCAGGCAGAGTGATGGCGTTGAAAGAGATGGGATCAGGCAGAGGGATGGAGGTGGGAGAGATGGGATCAGGCAGAGGGATGGAGGTGGGAGAGATGAGATCAGGCAGAGGTATGGCGGTGGGAGAGATGGGATCAGGCAGAGGGATGGAGGTGGGAGGGATGGGATCAGGCAGAGGGATGATGGTGGGAGAGATGGGATCAGGCAGAGGGATGGCGGTGGGAGGGATGAGATCAGGCAGAGGGATGGAGGTGAGAGAGATGGGATCAGGCAGAGGGATGGCGGTGGGAGAGATGGGATCAGGCAGAGGTATGGCGGTGGGAGAGATGGGATCAGGCAGAGGGATGGCGGTCGGAGAGATGGGATCAGGCAGAGGGATGGCGGTCGGAGAGATGGGATCAGGCAGAGGGATGGCGGTCGGAGAGATGGGATCAGGCAGAGGGATGGCGGTCAGAGAGATGGGATCAGGCAGAGGGATGGCGGTCGGAGAGATGGGATCAGGCAGAGGGATGGCGGTCGGAGAGATGGGATCAGGCAGAGGGATGGCGGTCGGAGAGATGGGATCAGGCAGAGTGATGGCGGCGGGAGAGATGGGATCAGGCAGAGCGATGGCGGTGGGAGAGATGGGATCAGGCAGAGTGATGGCGGTGGGAGGAATGCGATGAGGCAGAGCGATGGCGGTGGGAGGGATGGGATTAGGCAGAGTGATGGCGGTGGGAGGGATGGGATGAGGCAGAGTGATGGCAGTGGGAGAGATAGGATGAGGCAGGCTGTCACATCACATGTAACAAGCAAACTGGCATGCCGCACGGCACATGTTTTCTATTAGCAGTGACTCACTGCTGCTAGAAAACATGTGCCATGCGGCATGCCAGTTTGCTTGTTAAATGTGATGTGACAGCCAGGTGCACATTTTCAACTTGAAAATGTGCACCTGGCTGTCACATCACATGCAACAAGCAAACTGGCATGGCATGATGGCACATGTTTTCTAGCAGTGACAGCAATTCCAGAGCAGTCTGACCAGAACACTGCTCTGCCGGTGGAGGCCAGGCCAGAACCACAAATCCCAGCGATGACACATGGTGTGTTGTTTCCTTTCCTTACCTTGTTGCAGCAGCCGATGTTCTTGTCTCTCCCTCTGTCAGTGTCTGGCTGGCTGTCTGCGGTGCGGTGCCGGCGATTTCCTTCCCGCTTCTTGCCGACAACAAGCAGGGGGTCCCCGGCCTCTAGCTCCACCCCCTTCAGCAGGTCCGGACTGGGAAAAAAAATAGGCCCGGGCATTTTAGGCTGAGCAGCCCATTTTTTTTTTTTTTTTTTTTTTTTTTAAACAAAATAACCAATGATGAACAACTACCGGTTTCTCTATGTTTTTTTAGTTATATTTAGCCTGCACATCCATGCGATCCGATTCTGCGAATCGCACTGCGTTTTGAAAACTGATTGCGGGGTGTCGTTAACCTAACATACACTCCGCAATCATAAATGTCATCAGTTCAAAGTTAACCATGAATAATGATCCTATAATTATTGCTCTCATTCCAGTGTGCAGGGTCATATATTACACCTGTAGTAAAATCAAGGTTTTTGTTCACAGGCGCCCCCAAAATGTGTATGTAGTTTCTTATGGTATTGGTGGGATAGGGGTGACATCCGTAGCAGTGGTGGTGGTGGGATAGGGAAGACATCAGTAGTGGTGGTGGTGGGATAGGGATGACATCAGTAGTGGTGGGATAGGGATGACATCAGTAGTGGTGGGATAGGGATGACATCAGTAGCAGTGGTGGTGGGATAGGCATGACATCAGTAGCAGTGGTGGTGGGGATAGGGATGACATCAGTAGTGGTGGGATAGGGATGACATCAGTAGTGGTGGGATAGGGATGACATCAGTAGCAGTGGTGGTGGGATAGGAATGACATCAGTGGCAGTGGGAATTGGGATGGCATCAGTGGCAGTGGTGGTGGGGATAGGGGTGACATCAGTGGTGGTGGGGGATAGGGGTGACATCACTGGCAGTGGGGATTGGGATGACATCACTGGCAGTGGGGGATAGGGGTGACATCAGTGGCAGTGGCAGTGGCGGTGGGGGATAGGGGTGACATCAGTGGCATTGGCGGTGGGGGATAGGGGTGACATCAGTGGCAGTGGCGGTGGGGGATAGGGGTGACATCAGTGGCAGTGGTGGTGGGGATAGGGGTGACATCAGTGGCAGTGGGGATAGGGGTGACATCAGTGGTGGTGGGGGATAGGGGTGACATCAGTGGCAGTGGTGGTGGGGATAGGGGTGACATCAGTGGCAGTGGTGGTGGGGATAGGGGTGACATCAGTGGTGGTGGGGATAGGGGTGACATCAGTGGCAGTGGTGGTGGGGATAGGGGTGACATCAGTGGCAGTGGTGGTGGGGATAGGGGTGACATCAGTGGCAGTGGTGGTGGGGATAGGGGTTACATCAGTGGCAGTGGTGGTGGGGATAGGGGTTACATCAGTGGCAGTGGGGATAGGGGTGACATCAGTGGTGGTGGGGATAGGGGTGACATCAGTGGCAGAGGTGGTGGGGATAGGGGTGACATCAGTGGCAGTGGGGATACGGGTGACATCAGTGGCAGTGGGAATAGGAATGACATCAGTGGTAGTGGGGATTGGGATGACATCAGTGGCGGTGGTGGTGGGGATAGCGATAACATCAGTGGTGGGGATAGGGATAACATTAGTGGCGGTGTTGAGGATAGGGATGATATCAGTGGGAATGATGAGGATAGGGGTGACATCAGTGGCAGTGGTGGTAAGGATAGGAATAACATCAGTGTCAGTGGTGGTGGGGATAGGAATGACAATGTCCACTGCCACCGATGTCATCCCTATCCCCACCACCACCGCTACTGATGTCATCCCTATCCCCCCATCACCACTGCCTCATGGGAGGGGGGGGAGAGATCAGGCAGAGGTATGGCGGTGGGAGAGATGGGATCAGGCAGAGGTATGGCGGTGGGAGAGATGGGATCAGGCAGAGGTATGGTGGTGGGAGAAATGGAATCAGGCAGAGGGATGGAGGTGGGAGAGATGGGATCAGGCAGAGGGATGGAGGTGGGAGAGATGGGATCAGGCAGAGGGATGGAGGTGGGAGAGATGGGATCAGGCAGAGGGATGGAGGTGGGAGAGATGGGATCAGGCAGAGGGATGGAGGTGGGAGAGATGGGATCAGGCAGAGGGATGGAGGTGGGAGAGATGGGATCAGGCAGAGGGATGGAGGTGGGAGAGATGGGATCAGGCAGAGGGATGGAGGTGGGAGAAATGGGATCAGGCAGAGGGATGGAGGTGGGAGAGATGGGATCAGGCAGAGGGATGGAGGTGGGAGAGATGGGATCAGGCAGAGGGATGGAGGTGGGAGAGATGGGATCAGGCAGAGGGATGGAGGTGGGAGAGATGGGATCAGGCAGAGGGATGGAGGTGGGAGAGATGGGATCAGGCAGAGGGATGGAGGTGGGAGAGATGGGATCAGGCAGAGGGATGGAGGTGGGAGAGATGGGATCAGGCAGAGGGATGGAGGTGGGAGAGATGGGATCAGGCAGAGGGATGGAGGTGGGAGAGATTGGATCAGGCAGAGGGATGGAGGTGGGAGAGATGGGATCAAGCAGAGGGATGTTGATGAAAAGATGGGATCAGGCAGAGGGATGGCCGTGGTAGAGATGGGATCAGGCAGAGGGATGGCCGTGGGAGAGATGGGATCAGGCAGAGTGATGGCGATGGGAGAGATGGGATCAGGCAGAGTGATGGCGGTGAAAGAGATGGGATCAGGCAGAGGGATGGAGGTGGGAGAGATGGGATCAGGCAGAGGGATGGAGGTGGGAGAGGTGGGAGAGATGGGATCAGGCAGAGGTATGGCGGTGGGAGAGATGGGATCAGGCAGAGGGATGGAGGTGGGAGGGATGGGATCAGGCAGAGGGATGGAGGTGGGAGAGATGGGATCAGGCAGAGTGATGGCGTTGAAAGAGATGGGATCAGGCAGAGGGATGGAGGTGGGAGAGATGGGATCAGGCAGAGGGATGGAGGTGGGAGAGATGAGATCAGGCAGAGGTATGGCGGTGGGAGAGATGGGATCAGGCAGAGGGATGGAGGTGGGAGGGATGGGATCAGGCAGAGGGATGATGGTGGGAGAGATGGGATCAGGCAGAGGGATGGCGGTGGGAGGGATGAGATCAGGCAGAGGGATGGAGGTGAGAGAGATGGGATCAGGCAGAGGGATGGCGGTGGGAGAGATGGGATCAGGCAGAGGTATGGCGGTGGGAGAGATGGGATCAGGCAGAGGGATGGCGGTCGGAGAGATGGGATCAGGCAGAGGGATGGCGGTCGGAGAGATGGGATCAGGCAGAGGGATGGCGGTCGGAGAGATGGGATCAGGCAGAGGGATGGCGGTCAGAGAGATGGGATCAGGCAGAGGGATGGCGGTCGGAGAGATGGGATCAGGCAGAGGGATGGCGGTCGGAGAGATGGGATCAGGCAGAGGGATGGCGGTCGGAGAGATGGGATCAGGCAGAGTGATGGCGGCGGGAGAGATGGGATCAGGCAGAGCGATGGCGGTGGGAGAGATGGGATCAGGCAGAGTGATGGCGGTGGGAGGAATGCGATGAGGCAGAGCGATGGCGGTGGGAGGGATGGGATTAGGCAGAGTGATGGCGGTGGGAGGGATGGGATGAGGCAGAGTGATGGCAGTGGGAGAGATAGGATGAGGCAGGCTGTCACATCACATGTAACAAGCAAACTGGCATGCCGCACGGCACATGTTTTCTATTAGCAGTGACTCACTGCTGCTAGAAAACATGTGCCATGCGGCATGCCAGTTTGCTTGTTAAATGTGATGTGACAGCCAGGTGCACATTTTCAACTTGAAAATGTGCACCTGGCTGTCACATCACATGCAACAAGCAAACTGGCATGGCATGATGGCACATGTTTTCTAGCAGTGACAGCAATTCCAGAGCAGTCTGACCAGAACACTGCTCTGCCGGTGGAGGCCAGGCCAGAACCACAAATCCCAGCGATGACACATGGTGTGTTGTTTCCTTTCCTTACCTTGTTGCAGCAGCCGATGTTCTTGTCTCTCCCTCTGTCAGTGTCTGGCTGGCTGTCTGCGGTGCGGTGCCGGCGATTTCCTTCCCGCTTCTTGCCGACAACAAGCAGGGGGTCCCCGGCCTCTAGCTCCACCCCCTTCAGCAGGTCCGGACTGGGAAAAAAAATAGGCCCGGGCATTTTAGGCTGAGCAGCCCATTTTTTTTTTTTTTTTTTTTTTTTTTAAACAAAATAACCAATGATGAACAACTACCGGTTTCTCTATGTTTTTTTAGTTATATTTAGCCTGCACATCCATGCGATCCGATTCTGCGAATCGCACTGCGTTTTGAAAACTGATTGCGGGGTGTCGTTAACCTAACATACACTCCGCAATCATAAATGTCATCAGTTCAAAGTTAACCATGAATAATGATCCTATAATTATTGCTCTCATTCCAGTGTGCAGGGTCATATATTACACCTGTAGTAAAATCAAGGTTTTTGTTCACAGGCGCCCCCAAAATGTGTATGTAGTTTCTTATGGTATTGGTGGGATAGGGGTGACATCCGTAGCAGTGGTGGTGGTGGGATAGGGAAGACATCAGTAGTGGTGGTGGTGGGATAGGGATGACATCAGTAGTGGTGGGATAGGGATGACATCAGTAGTGGTGGGATAGGGATGACATCAGTAGCAGTGGTGGTGGGATAGGCATGACATCAGTAGCAGTGGTGGTGGGGATAGGGATGACATCAGTAGTGGTGGGATAGGGATGACATCAGTAGTGGTGGGATAGGGATGACATCAGTAGCAGTGGTGGTGGGATAGGAATGACATCAGTGGCAGTGGGAATTGGGATGGCATCAGTGGCAGTGGTGGTGGGGATAGGGGTGACATCAGTGGTGGTGGGGGATAGGGGTGACATCACTGGCAGTGGGGATTGGGATGACATCACTGGCAGTGGGGGATAGGGGTGACATCAGTGGCAGTGGCAGTGGCGGTGGGGGATAGGGGTGACATCAGTGGCATTGGCGGTGGGGGATAGGGGTGACATCAGTGGCAGTGGCGGTGGGGGATAGGGGTGACATCAGTGGCAGTGGTGGTGGGGATAGGGGTGACATCAGTGGCAGTGGGGATAGGGGTGACATCAGTGGTGGTGGGGGATAGGGGTGACATCAGTGGCAGTGGTGGTGGGGATAGGGGTGACATCAGTGGCAGTGGTGGTGGGGATAGGGGTGACATCAGTGGTGGTGGGGATAGGGGTGACATCAGTGGCAGTGGTGGTGGGGATAGGGGTGACATCAGTGGCAGTGGTGGTGGGGATAGGGGTGACATCAGTGGCAGTGGTGGTGGGGATAGGGGTTACATCAGTGGCAGTGGTGGTGGGGATAGGGGTTACATCAGTGGCAGTGGGGATAGGGGTGACATCAGTGGTGGTGGGGATAGGGGTGACATCAGTGGCAGAGGTGGTGGGGATAGGGGTGACATCAGTGGCAGTGGGGATACGGGTGACATCAGTGGCAGTGGGAATAGGAATGACATCAGTGGTAGTGGGGATTGGGATGACATCAGTGGCGGTGGTGGTGGGGATAGCGATAACATCAGTGGTGGGGATAGGGATAACATTAGTGGCGGTGTTGAGGATAGGGATGATATCAGTGGGAATGATGAGGATAGGGGTGACATCAGTGGCAGTGGTGGTAAGGATAGGAATAACATCAGTGTCAGTGGTGGTGGGGATAGGAATGACAATGTCCACTGCCACCGATGTCATCCCTATCCCCACCACCACCGCTACTGATGTCATCCCTATCCCCCCCATCACCACTGCCTCATAGGAGGGGGGGAGAGATCAGGCAGAGGTATGGCGGTGGGAGAGATGGGATCAGGCAGAGGTATGGTGGTGGGAGAAATGGAATCAGGCAGAGGGATGGAGGTGGGAGAGATGGGATCAGGCAGAGGGATGGAGGTGGGAGAAATGGGATCAGGCAGAGGGATGGAGGTGGGAGAAATGGGATCAGGCAGAGGGATGGCGGTGGGAGAGATGGGATCAGGCAGAGGGATGGAGGTGGGAGAGATGGGATCAGGCAGAGGGATGGAGGTGGGAGAGATGGGATCAGGCAGAGGGATGGAGGTGGGAGAGATGGGATCAGGCAGAGGGATGGAGGTGGGAGAGATGGGATCAGGCAGAGGGATGGAGGTGGGAGAGATGGGATCAGGCAGAGGGATGGAGGTGGGAGAGATGGGATCAGGCAGAGGGATGGAGGTGGGAGAGATGGGATCAGGCAGAGGGATGGAGGTGGGAGAGATGGGATCAGGCAGAGGGATGGAGGTGGGAGAGATAGGATAAGGCAGAGGGATGGCGATGGGAGAGATGGGATCAGGCAGAGGGATGGCGATGGGAGAGATGGGATGGAGGTGGGAGAGATGGGATCAAGCAGAGGGATGTTGATGAAAAGATGGGATCAGGCAGAGGGATGGCCGTGGTAGAGATGGGATCAGGCAGAGGGATGGCCGTGGGAGAGAAGGGATCAGGCAGAGGGATGGCCGTGGGAGAGAAGGGATCAGGCAGAGGGATGGCCGTGGGAGAGAAGGGATCAGGCAGAGGGATGGCCATGGGAGAGAAGGGATCAGGCAGAGGGATGGAGGTGGGAGAGATTGGATCAGGCAGAGTGATGGCGGTGAAAGAGATGGGATCAGGCAGAGGGATGGAGGTGGGAGAGATGGGATCAGGCAGAGGGATGGAGGTGGGAGAGATGGGATCAGGCAGAGGGATGGAGGTGGGAGAGATGGGATCAGGCAGAGGGATGGAGGTGGGAGAGATGGGATTAGGCAGAGGGATGGAGGTGGGAGAGATGGGATCAGGCAGAGGGATGGAGGTGGGAGAGATGGGATCAGGCAGAGGGATGGAGGTGGGAGAGATGGGATCAGGCAGAGGGATGGAGGTGGGAGAAATGGGATCAGGCAGAGGGATGGCCGTGGTAGAGATGGGATCAGGCAGAGCGATGGCGGTGGGAGGGATGGGATGAGGCAGAGTGATGGCGGTCGGAGGGATGGGATCAGGCAGAGCGATGGCGGTGGGAGAGATGGGATCAGGCAGAGTGATGGCGGTGGGAGAGATGGGATCAGGCAGAGGTATGGCGGTGGGAGAGATGGGATCAGGCAGAGTGATGGCGGTGGGAGAGATGGGATCAGGCAGAGTGATGGCGGTGGGAGAGATGGGATCAGGCAGAGTGATGGCGGTGGGAGAGATGGGATCAGGCAGAGTGATGGCGGCGGGAGAGATGGGATCAGGCAGAGGGATGGAGGTGGGAGAGATGGGATCAGGCAAAGGTATGGCGGTGAAAGAGATGGGATCAGGCAGAGGTATGGCGGTGGGAGAGATGGGATCAGGCAGAGTGATGGCGGTGGGAGAGATGGGATCAGGCAGAGTGATGGCGGTGGGAGAGATGGGATCAGGCAGAGCGATGGCGGTGGGAGGGATGGGATGAGGCAGAGTGATGGCGGTCGGAGGGATGGGATCAGGCAGAGCGATGGCGGTGAGAGAGATGGGATCAGGCAGAGTGATGGCGGTGGGAGGAATGCGATGAGGCAGAGCGATGGCGGTGGGAGGGATGGGATGAGGCAGAGTGATGGCGATGGGAGAGATGGGATCAGGCAGAGGGATGGAGGTGGGAGAGATGGGATCAAGCAGAGGGATGTTGATGAAAAGATGGGATCAGGCAGAGGGATGGCCGTGGTAGAGATGGGATCAGGCAGAGGGATGGCCGTGGGAGAGAAGGGATCAGGCAGAGGGATGGCGATGGGAGAGAAGGGATCAGGCAGAGGGATGGCGATGGGAGAGATGGGATCAGGCAGAGAGATGGAGGTGGGAGAGATTGGATCAGGCAGAGTGATGGCGGTGAAAGAGATGGGATCAGGCAGAGGGATGGAGGTGGGAGAGATGGGATCAGGCAGAGGGATGGAGGTGGGAGAGATGGGATCAGGCAGAGGGATGGAGGTGGGAGAGATGGGATCAGGCAGAGGGATGGAGGTGGGAGAGATGGGATCAGGCAGAGGGATGGAGGTGGGAGAGATGGGATCAGGCAGAGGGATGGCGATGGGAGAGATGGGATCAGGCAGAGGGATGGCGATGGGAGAGATGGGATCAGGCAGAGGGATGGAGGTGGGAGAGATGGGATCAAGCAGAGGGATGTTGATGAAAAGATGGGATCAGGCAGAGGGATGGCCGTGGGAGAGATGGGATCAGGCAGAGGGATGGCGATGGGAGAGATGGGATCAGGCAGAGAGATGGAGGTGGGAGAGATGGGATCAGGCAGAGGGATGGAGGTGGGAGAGATGGGATCAGGCAGAGGGATGGAGGTGGGAGAGGTGGGAGAGATGGGATCAGGCAGAGGTATGGCGGTGGGAGAGATGGGATCAGGCAGAGTGATGGCGGTGGGAGGAATGCGATGAGGCAGAGCGATGGCGGTGGGAGGGATGGGATGAGGCAGAGTGATGGCGATGGGAGAGATGGGATCAGGCAGAGGGATGGAGGTGGGAGAGATGGGATCAAGCAGAGGGATGTTGATGAAAAGATGGGATCAGGCAGAGGGATGGCCGTGGTAGAGATGGGATCAGGCAGAGGGATGGCCGTGGGAGAGAAGGGATCAGGCAGAGGGATGGCGATGGGAGAGAAGGGATCAGGCAGAGGGATGGCGATGGGAGAGATGGGATCAGGCAGAGAGATGGAGGTGGGAGGGATTGGATCAGGCAGAGTGATGGCGGTGAAAGAGATGGGATCAGGCAGAGGGATGGAGGTGGGAGAGATGGGATCAGGCAGAGGGATGGAGGTGGGAGAGATGGGATCAGGCAGAGGGATGGAGGTGGGAGAGATGGGATCAGGCAGAGGGATGGAGGTGGGAGAGATGGGATCAGGCAGAGGGATGGAGGTGGGAGAGATGGGATCAGGCAGAGGGATGGCGATGGGAGAGATGGGATCAGGCAGAGGGATGGAGGTGGGAGAGATGGGATCAAGCAGAGGGATGTTGATGAAAAGATGGGATCAGGCAGAGGGATGGCCGTGGGAGAGATGGGATCAGGCAGAGGGATGGCGATGGGAGAGAAGGGATCAGGCAGAGGGATGGCGATGGGAGAGATGGGATCAGGCAGAGAGATGGAGGTGGGAGGGATTGGATCAGGCAGAGTGATGGCGGTGAAAGAGATGGGATCAGGCAGAGGGATGGAGGTGGGAGAGATGGGATCAGGCAGAGGGATGGAGGTGGGAGAGATGGGATCAGGCAGAGGGATGGCGATGGGAGAGATGGGATCAGGCAGAGGGATGGCGATGGGAGAGATGGGATCAGGCAGAGGGATGGAGGTGGGAGAGATGGGATCAAGCAGAGGGATGTTGATGAAAAGATGGGATCAGGCAGAGGGATGGCCGTGGGAGAGATGGGATCAGGCAGAGGGATGGCGATGGGAGAGATGGGATCAGGCAGAGAGATGGAGGTGGGAGAGATGGGATCAGGCAGAGGGATGGAGGTGGGAGAGATGGGATCAGGCAGAGGGATGGAGGTGGGAGAGGTGGGAGAGATGGGATCAGGCAGAGGTATGGCGGTGGGAGAGATGGGATCAGGCAGAGTGATGGCGGTGGGAGGAATGCGATGAGGCAGAGCGATGGCGGTGGGAGGGATGGGATGAGGCAGAGTGATGGCGATGGGAGAGATGGGATCAGGCAGAGGGATGGAGGTGGGAGAGATGGGATCAAGCAGAGGGATGTTGATGAAAAGATGGGATCAGGCAGAGGGATGGCCGTGGTAGAGATGGGATCAGGCAGAGGGATGGCCGTGGGAGAGAAGGGATCAGGCAGAGGGATGGCGATGGGAGAGAAGGGATCAGGCAGAGGGATGGCGATGGGAGAGATGGGATCAGGCAGAGAGATGGAGGTGGGAGGGATTGGATCAGGCAGAGTGATGGCGGTGAAAGAGATGGGATCAGGCAGAGGGATGGAGGTGGGAGAGATGGGATCAGGCAGAGGGATGGAGGTGGGAGAGATGGGATCAGGCAGAGGGATGGAGGTGGGAGAGATGGGATCAGGCAGAGGGATGGAGGTGGGAGAGATGGGATCAGGCAGAGGGATGGAGGTGGGAGAGATGGGATCAGGCAGAGGGATGGCGATGGGAGAGATGGGATCAGGCAGAGGGATGGCGATGGGAGAGATGGGATCAGGCAGAGGGATGGAGGTGGGAGAGATGGGATCAAGCAGAGGGATGTTGATGAAAAGATGGGATCAGGCAGAGGGATGGCCGTGGGAGAGATGGGATCAGGCAGAGGGATGGCGATGGGAGAGATGGGATCAGGCAGAGAGATGGAGGTGGGAGAGATGGGATCAGGCAGAGGGATGGAGGTGGGAGAGATGGGATCAGGCAGAGGGATGGAGGTGGGAGAGATGGGATCAGGCAGAGGTATGGCGGTGGGAGAGATGGGATCAGGCAGAGGGATGGAGGTGGGAGGGATGGGATCAGGCAGAGGGATGATGGTGGGAGAGATGGGATCAGGCAGAGGGATGGCGGTGGGAGGGATGAGATCAGGCAGAGGGATGGAGGTGAGAGAGATGGGATCAGGCAGAGGGATGGCGGTGGGAGAGATGGGATCAGGCAGAGGTATGGCGGTGGGAGAGATGGGATCAGGCAGAGGTATGGCGGTCGGAGAGATGGGATCAGGCAGAGGGATGGCAGTCGGAGAGATGGGATCAGGCAGAGGGATGGCGGTCGGAGAGATGGGATCAGGCAGAGTGATGGCAGCGGGAGAGATGGGATCAGGCAGAGGGATGGCGGTCAGAGGGATGGGATCAGGCAGAGGGATGGCGGTCAGAGGGATGGGATCAGGCAGAGGTATGGCGGTGGGAGAGATGGGATCAGGCAGAGGAATGGAGGTGGGAGAGATGGGATCAGGCAGAGGGATGGAGGTGGGAGAGATGGGATCAGGCAGAGGGATGGAGGTGGGAGAGATGGGATCAGGCAGAGGGATGGAGGTGGGAGAGATGGGATCAGGCAAAGGTATGGCGGTGGGAGAGATGGGATCAGGCAGAGGTATGGCGGTGGGAGAGATGGGATCAGGCAGAGTGATGGCGGTGGTAGAGATGGGATCAGGCAGAGTGATGGCGGTGGGAGAGATGGGATCAGGCAGAGCGATGGCGGTGGGAGGGATGGGATGAGGCAGAGTGATGGCGGTCGGAGGGATGGGATCAGGCAGAGCGATGGCGGTGGGAGAGATGGGATCAGGCAGAGTGATGGCGGTGGGAGGAATGCGATGAGGCAGAGCGATGGCGGTGGGAGGGATGGGATGAGGCAGAGTGATGGCGGTGGGAGGGATGGGATGAGGCAGAGCGATGGCGGTGGGAGAGATGGGATCAGGCAGAGTGATGGCGGTGGGAGGAATGCGATGAGGCAGAGCGATGGCGGTGGGAGGAATGCGATGAGGCAGAGCGATGGCGGTGGGAGGGATGGGATGAGGCAGAGTGATGGCGGTGGGAGGGATGGGATGAGGCAGAGTGATGGCGGTGGGAGAGATAGGATGAGGCAGGCTGTCACATCACATGTAACAAGCAAACTGGCATGCCGCACGGCACATGTTTTCTATTAGCAGTGACTCACTGCTGCTAGAAAACATGTGCCATGCGGCATGCCAGTTTGCTTGTTACATGTGATGTGACAGCCAGGTGCACATTTTCAGCTTGAAAATGTGCACCTGGCTGTCACATCACATGCAACAAGCAAACTGGCATGGCATGATGGCACATGTTTTCTAGCAGTGACAGCAATTTCAGAGCAGTCTGACCAGAACACTGCTCTGCCGGTGGAGGCCAGGCCAGAACCACAAATCCCAGCGATGACACATGATGTGTTGTTTCCTTTCCTTACCTTGTTGCAGCAGCCGATGTTCTTGTCTCTCCCTCTGTCAGTGTCTGGCTGGCTGTCTGCGGTGCGGTGCCGGCGACTTCCTTCCCGCTTCTTGCCGACAACAAGCAGGGGGTCCCCGGCCTCTAGCTCCACCCCCTTCAGCAGGTCCGGACTGGGAAAAAAAATAGGCCCGGGTATTTTAGGCTGAGCAGCCCATTTTTTTTTTTTTTTAAACAAAATGACCAATGATGAACAACTACCGGTTTCTCTGTGTTTTTTTAGTTATATTTAGCCTGCACATCCATGCGATCCGATTCTGCGAATCGCACTGCGTTTTGAAAACTGATTGCGGGGTGTCGTTAACCTAACATACACTCCGCAATCATAAATGTCATCAGTTCAAAGTTAACTATTAATAATGATCCTATAATTATTGCTCTCATTCCAGTGTGCAGGGTCATATATTACACCTGTAGTAAAATCAAGGTTTTTGTTCACAGGCGCCCCCAAAATGTGTATGTAGTTTCTTATGGTATTGGTGGGATAGGGGTGACATCCGTAGCAGTGGTGGTGGTGGGATAGGGAAGATATCAGTAGTGGTGGTGGGCAGTGTTCCCTTTAAGGTGCGCGCGTGCGCGGACGCGCAGTGGAAATTACGTCCCGCGCAAGCACCTAGTTAGACGGCACAGACGGAGCGGCCAGGGAGCAGAGCGTGCACCCCGAGAGCACGCCCATCGTGTGACAATAGCGAATGAAAATTCGCTATTGTCATACGGATCCTCCTCCTGGCCAATCAGGGAGCGGGTCCTCCCGCTTCCTGATTGGCCGAAAGGCCAACTTCATGCCATTGGCCGAGGAGGAGGCGCCGGGACTCGGGAGGATGGAGACGCGGGAAGCTGGAAGCCGGGGACTGAAGACAGAGTGCCGTGACCGTCCGTGAGGTAAGTGCACGGGGTCGCGGGGGGGCATTGCTGTGGCACTCTGCAATTTATTGGGGGCATTGCTGTGGCACTCTGCAGTTTATTGGGGGCATTGCTGTGGCACTCTGCAGTTTATTGGGGGCATTGCTGTGGCACTCTGCAGTTTATTGGGGGCATTGCTGTGGCACTCTGCAATTTATTGGGGGCATTGCTGTGGCACTCTGCAATTTATTGGGGGCATTGCTGTGGCACTCTGCAATTTATTGGGGGCATTGCTGTGGCACTCTGCAATTTATTGGGGGCATTGCTGTGGCACTCTGCAATTTATTGGGGGCATTGCTGTGGCACTCTGCAGTTTATTGGGGGCATTGCTGTGGCACTCTGCAGTTTATTGGGGGCATTGCTGTGGCACTCTGCAGTTTATTGGGGGCATTGCTGTGGCACTCTGCAGTTTATTGGGGGCATTGCTGTGGCACTCTGCAGTTTATTGGGGGCATTGCTGTGGCACTCTGCAGTTTATTGGGGGCATTGCTGTGGCACTCTGCAGTTTATTGGGGGCATTGCTGTGGCACTCTGCAATGTATTGGGGGCATTGCTGTGGCACTCTGCAATGTATTGGGGGCATTGCTTTGGCACTCTGCAATGTATTGGGGGCATTGCTGTGGCACTCTGCAGTTTATTGGGGGCATTGCTGTGGCACTCTGCAGTTTATTGGGGGCATTGCTGTGGCACTCTGCAGTTTATTGGGGGCATTGCTGTGGCACTCTGCAGTTTATTGGGGGCATTGCTGTGGCACTCTGCAATGTATTGGGGGCATTGCTGTGGCACTCTGCAATGTATTGGGGGCATTGCTGTGGCACTCTGCAATGTATTGGGGGCATTGCTGTGGCACTCTGCAATGTATTGGGGGCATTGCTGTGGCACTCTGCAATGTATTGGGGGCATTGCTGTGGCACTCTGCAATGTATTGGGGGCATTGCTGTGGCACTCTGCAATGTATTGGGGGCATTGCTGTGGCACTCTGCAATGTATTGGGGGCATTGCTGTGGCACTCTGCAATGTATTGGGGGCATTGCTGTGGCACTCTGCAATGTATTGGGGGCATTGCTGTGGCACTCTGCAATGTATTGGGGGCATTGCTGTGGCACTCTGCAATGTATTGGGGGCATTGCTGTGGCACTCTGCAATGTATTGGGGGCATTGCTGTGGCACTCTGCAATGTATTGGGGGCATTGCTGTGGCACTCTGCAATGTATTGGGGGCATTGCTGTGGCACTCTGCAATGTATTGGGGGCATTGCTGTGGCACTCTGCAATGTATTGGGGGCATTGCTGTGGCACTCTGCAATGTATTGGGGGCATTGCTGTGGCACTCTGCAATGTATTGGGGGCATTGCTGTGGCACTCTGCAATGTATTGGGGGCATTGCTGTGGCACTCTGCAATGTATTGGGGGCATTGCTGTGGCACTCTGCAATGTATTGGGGGCATTGCTGTGGCACTCTGCAATGTATTGGGGGCATTGCTGTGGCACTCTGCAATGTATTGGGGGCATTGCTGTGGCACTCTGCAATGTATTGGGGGCATTGCTGTGGCACTCTGCAATTTATTGGGGGCATTGCTGTGGCACTCTGCATTTTATTGGGGGCAATGCTGTGGCACTCTGCATTTTATTGGGGGCAATGCTGTGGCACTCTGCATTTTATTGGGGGCATTGCTGTGGCACTCTGCATTTTATTGGGGGCATTGCTGTGGCACTCTGCATTTTATTGGGGGCATTGCTGTGGCACTCTGCAATTTATTGGGGGCAATGCTGTGGCACTCTGCAATTTATTGGGGGCAATGCTGTGGCACTCTGCAATTTATTGGGGGCAATGCTGTGGCACTCTGCAGTTTATTGGGGGCAATGCTGTGGCACTCTGCAGTTTATTGGGGGCAATGCTGTGGCACTCTGCAGTTTATTAGGGGCAATGCTGTGGCACTCTGCAGTTTATTGGGGGCATTGATGTGGCACTCTGCAGTTTATTGGGGGCATTGCTGTGGCACTCTGCAGTTTATTGGGGGCAATGCTGTGGCACTCTGCAGTTTATTGGGGGCAATGCTGTGGCACTCTGCAATGTATTGGGGGCATTGCTGTGGCACTCTGCAGTTTATTGGGGGCATTGCTGTGGCACTCTGCAGTTTATTGGGGGCATTGCTGTGGCACTCTGCAGTTTATTGGGGGCATTGCTGTGGCACTCTGCAGTTTATTGGGGGCATTGCTGTGGCACTCTGCAATTTATTGGGGGCATTGCTGTGGCACTCTGCAGTTTATTGGGGGCATTGCTGTGGCACTCTGCAGTTTATTAGGGGCATTGCTGTGGCACTCTGCAATGTATTGGGGGCATTGCTGTGGCACTCTGCAGTTTATTGGGGGCATTGCTGTGGCACTCTGCAGTTTATTGGGGGCAATGCTGTGGCACTCTGCAGTTTATTGGGGGCAATGCTGTGGCACTCTGCAGTTTATTGGGGGCAATGCTGTGGCACTCTGCAGTTTATTGGGGGCAATGCTGTGGCACTCTGCATTTTATTGGGGGCAATGCTGTGGCACTCTGCATTTTATTGGGGGCAATGCTGTGGCACTCTGCATTTTATTGGGGGCAATGCTGTGGCACTCTGCATTTTATTGGGGGCAATGCTGTGGCACTCTGCATTTTATTGGGGGCAATGCTGTGGCACTCTGCATTTTATTGGGGGCAATGCTGTGGCACTCTGCATTTTATTGGGGGCAATGCTGTGGCACTCTGCATTTTATTGGGGGCAATGCTGTGGCACTCTGCATTTTATTGGGGGCAATGCTGTGGCACTCTGCAATTTATTGGGGGCAATGCTGTGGCACTCTGCAGTTTATTGGGGGCAATGCTGTGGCACTCTGCAGTTTATTGGGGGCATTGCTGTGACACTCTGCAATTTATTGGGGGCATTGCTGTGGCACTCTGCAGTTTATTGGGGGCAATGCTGTGGCACTCTGCAGTTTATTGGGGGCATTGATGTGGCACTCTGCAGTTTATTGGGGGCATTGCTGTGGCACTCTGCAGTTTATTGGGGGCATTGCTGTGGCACTCTGCAGTTTATTGGGGGCATTGCTGTGGCACTCTGCAGTTTATTGGGGGCAATGCTGTGGCACTCTGCAATGTATTGGGGGCATTGCTGTGGCACTCTGCAGTTTATTGGGGGCATTGCTGTGGCACTCTGCAGTTTATTGGGGGCATTGCTGTGGCACTCTGCAGTTTATTGGGGGCATTGCTGTGGCACTCTGCAGTTTATTGGGGGCATTGCTGTGGCACTCTGCAGTTTATTGGGGGCATTGCTGTGGCACTCTGCAGTTTATTGGGGGCATTGCTGTGGCACTCTGCAGTTTATTGGGGGCATTGCTGTGGCACTCTGCAGTTTATTGGGGGCATTGCTGTGGCACTCTGCAGTTTATTGGGGGCATTGCTGTGGCACTCTGCAGTTTATTGGGGGCATTGCTGTGGCACTCTGCAGTTTATTGGGGGCATTGCTGTGGCACTCTGCAGTTTATTGGGGGCATTGCTGTGGCACTCTGCAGTTTATTGGGGGCATTGCTGTGGCACTCTGCAGTTTATTGGGGGCATTGCTGTGGCACTCTGCAGTTTATTGGGGGCATTGCTGTGGCACTCTGCAGTTTATTGGGGGCATTGCTGTGGCACTCTGCAGTTTATTGGGGGCATTGCTGTGGCACTCTGCAGTTTATTGGGGGCATTGCTGTGGCACTCTGCAGTTTATTGGGGGCATTGCTGTGGCACTCTGCAGTTTATTGGGGGCATTGCTGTGGCACTCTGCAGTTTATTGGGGGCATTGCTGTGGCACTCTGCAGTTGATTGGGGCAAGCTGGTCACTCTGCATTGACGTCCCCCCCCCCCCCCCATTGCTCAATCTAAAGGTTTGCGCTCAGAAATTTTTTTATTTGCTCAGCACAGTAAAAAATTAGAGGGAACATTGGTGGTGGGAGAGGGATGACATCAGTAGTGGAGGGATAGGGATGACATCAGTAGCAGTGGTGGTGGGGATAGGGATGACATCAGTAGTGGTGGTGGTGGGATAGGGATGACATCAGTAGTGGTGGGATAGGGATGACATCAGTAGCGGTGGTGGTGGGATAGGGATGACATCAGTAGCAGTGGTGGTGGGATAGGGATGACATCAGTAGCAGTGGTGGTGGGATAGGGATGACATCAGTAGCAGTGGGAATAGGAATGACATCAGTGGCAGTGGGAATTGGGATGGCATCAGTGGCAGTGGTGGTGGGGATAGGGGTGACATCAGTGGCGGTGGGGGATAGGGGTGACATCACTGGCAGTGGGGATTGGGATGACATCAGTGGCGGTGGGGGATAGGGGTGACATCAGTGGCAGTGGCGGTGGGGGATAGGGGTGACATCAGTGGCAGTGGCGGTGGGGGATAGGGGTGACATCAGTGGCAGTGGCGGTGGGGGATAGGGGTGACATCAGTGGCAGTGGCGGTGGGGGATAGGGTTGACATCAGTGGTGGTGGGGATAGGGGTGACATCAGTGGTGGTGGGGGATAGGGGTGACATCAGTGGCAGTGGTGGTGGGGATAGGGGTGACATCAGTGGTGGTGGGGATAGGGGTGACATCAGTGGTGGTGGGGATAGGGGTGACATCAGTGGTGGTGGGGATAGGGGTGACATCAGTGGTGGTGGGGATAGGGGTGACATCACTGGCAGTGGGGATTGGGATGACATCAGTGGCGGTGGGGGATAGGGGTGACATCAGTGGCAGTGGGGGATAGGGGTGACATCAGTGGCAGTGGAGGTGGGGGATAGGGGTGACATCAGTGGCAGTGGCGGTGGGGGATAGGGGTGACATCAGTGGCAGTGGCGGTGGGGGATAGGGGTGACATCAGTGGCAGTGGCGGTGGGGGATAGGGGTGACATCAGTGGCGGTGGGGGATAGGGGTGACATCAGTGGTGGTGGGGGATAGGGGTGACATCAGTGGCAGTGGTGGTGGGGATAGGGGTGACATCAGTGGCAGTGGTGGTGGGGATAGGGGTGACATCAGTGGTGGTGGGGATAGGGGTGACATCAGTGGTGGTGGGGATAGGGGTGACATCAGTGGCAGTGGTGGTGGGGATAGGGGTGACATCAGTGGTGGTGGGGATAGGGGTGACATCAGTGGCAGTGTTGGTGGGGATAGGGGTTACATCAGTGGCAGTGGTGGTGGGGATAAGGGTGACATCAGTGGCAGTGGGAATAGGAATGACATCAGTGGTAGTGGGGATTGGGATGACATCAGTGGCGGTGGTGGTGGGGATAGTGATAACATCAGTGGTGGGGAAAGGGATAACATTAGTGGCGGTGTTGAGGATAGGGATGATATCAGTGGGAATGATGAGGATAGGGGTGACATCAGTGGCAGTGGTGGTAAGGATAGGAATAACATCAGTGTCAGTGGTGGTGGGGATAGGAATGACAATGTCCACTGCCACCGATGTCATCCCTATCCCCACCACCACCGCTACTGATGTCATCCCTATCCCCCCCATCACCACTGCCTCATGGGAGGGGGGGGAAAGATCAGGCAGAGGGATGGCGGTGGGAGAGATGGGATCAGGCAGAGGTATGGTGGTGGGAGAAATGGAATCAGGCAGAGGGATGGAGGTGGGAGAGATGGGATCAGGCAGAGGGATGGAGGTGGGAGAGATGGGATCAGGCAGAGGGATGGAGGTGGGAGAGATGGGATCAGGCAGAGGGATGGAGGTGGGAGAGATGGGATCAGGCAGAGGGATGGAGGTGGGAGAGATGGGATCAGGCAGAGGGATGGAGGTGGGAGAGATGGGATCAGGCAGAGGGATGGAGGTGGGAGAGATGGGATCAGGCAGAGGGATGGAGGTGGGAGAGATGGGATCAGGCAGAGGGATGGGGGTGGGAGAGATGGGATCAGGCAGAGGGATGGAGGTGGGAGAGATGGGATCAGGCAGAGGGATGGAGGTGGGAGAGATGGGATCAGGCAGAGGGATGGAGGTGGGAGAGATGGGATCAGGCAGAGGGATGGAGGTGGGAGAGATGGGATCAGGCAGAGGGATGGAGGTGGGAGAGATGGGATCAGGCAGAGGGATGGAGGTGGGAGAGATGGGATCAGGCAGAGGGATGGAGGTGGGAGAGATGGGATCAGGCAGAGGGATGGAGGTGGGAGAGATGGGATCAGGCAGAGGGATGGAGGCGGGAGAGATGGGATCAGGCAGAGGGATGGAGGCGGGAGAGATGGGATCAGGCAGAGGGATGGAGGTGGGAGAGATGGGATCAGGCAGAGGGATGGCAATGGGAGAGATGGGATCAGGCAGAGGGATGGAGGTGGGAGAGATGGGATCAAGCAGAGGGATGTTGATGAAAAGATGGGATCAGGCAGAGGGATGGCCGTGGGAGAGATGGGATCAGGCAGAGGGATGGCCGTGGGAGAGAAGGGATCAGGCAGAGGGATGGCCGTGGGAGAGAAGGGATCAGGCAGAGGGATGGCCGTGGGAGAGAAGGGATCAGGCAGAGGGATGGCGATGGGAGAGATGGGATCAGGCAGAGAGATGGAGGTGGGAGAGATGGGATCAGGCAGAGTGATGGCGGTGAAAGAGATGGGATCAGGCAGAGGGATGGAGGTGGGAGAGGTGGGAAAGATGGGATCAGGCAGAGGTATGGCGGTGGGAGAGATGGGATCAGGCAGAGGGATGGAGGTGGGAGAGATGGGATCAGGCAGAGGTATGGCGGTGGGAGAGATGGGATCAGGCAGAGCGATGGCGGTGGGAGAGATGGGATCAGGCAGAGCGATGGCGGTGGGAGAGATGGGATCAGGCAGAGCGATGGCGGTGGGAGGGATGGGATCAGGCAGAGCGATGGCGGTGGGAGAGATGGGATCAGGCAGAGCGATGGCGGTGGGAGAGATGGGATCAGGCAGAGCGATGGAGGTGGGAGAGATGGGATCAGGCAGAGGGATGGAGGTGGGAGAGATGGGATCAGGCAGAGGGATGGAGGTGGGAGAGATGGGATCAGGCAGAGGGATGGAGGTGGGAGAGATGGGATCAGGCAGAGGGATAGAGGTGGGAGAGATGGGATCAGGCAGAGGGATGGAGGTGGGAGAGATGGGATCAGGCAGAGGGATGGAGGTGGGAGAGATGGGATCAGGCAGAGGGATGGAGGTGGGAGAGATGGGATCAGGCAGAGGGATGGAGGTGGGAGAGATGGGATCAGGCAGAGGGATGGAGGTGGGAGAGATGGGATCAGGCAGAGGGATGGAGGTGGGAGAGATGGGATCAGGCAGAGGGATGGAGGTGGGAGAGATGGGATCAGGCAGAGGGATGGAGGTGGGAGAGATGGGATCAGGCAGAGGGATGGAGGTGGGAGAGATGGGATCAGGCAGAGGGATGGAGGTGGGAGAGATGGGATCAGGCAGAGTGATGGCGGTGGGAGAGATGGGATCAGGCAGAGTGATGGCGGTGGGAGAGATGGGATCAGGCAGAGTGATGGCGGCGGGAGAGATGGGATCAGGCAGAGGGATGGAGGTGGGAGAGATGGGATCAGGCAAAGGTATGGCGGTGAAAGAGATGGGATCAGGCAGAGGTATGGCGGTGGGAGAGATGGGATCAGGCAGAGAGATGGAGGTGGGAGAGATTGGATCAGGCAGAGTGATGGCGGTGAAAGAGATGGGATCAGGCAGAGGGATGGAGGTGGGAGAGATGGGATCAGGCAAAGGTATGGCGGTGAAAGAGATGGGATCAGGCAGAGGTATGGCGGTGGGAGAGATGGGATCAGGCAGAGGTATGGCGATGGGAGAGATGGGATCAGGCAGAGAGATGGAGGTGGGAGAGATGGGATCAGGCAGAGAGATGGAGGTGGGAGAGATTGGATCACGCAGAGTGATGGCGGTGAAAGAGATGGGATCAGGCAGAGGGATGGAGGTGGGAGAGATGGGATCAGGCAGAGGGATGGAGGTGGGAGAGATTGGATCAGGCAGAGTGATGGCGGTGAAAGAGATGGGATCAGGCAGAGGGATGGAGGTGGGAGAGATGGGATCAGGCAGAGGGATGGAGGTGGGAGAGATTGGATCAGGCAGAGTGATGGCGGTGAAAGAGATGGGATCAGGCAGAGGGATGGAGGTGGGAGAGATGGGATCAGGCAGAGGGATGGAGGTGGGAGAGATGGGATCAGGCAGAGGGATGGAGGTGGGAGAGATGGGATCAGGCAGAGGGATGGAGGTGGGAGAGATGGGATCAGGCAGAGGGATGGAGGTGGGAGAGATGGGATCAGGCAGAGGGATGGAGGTGGGAGAGATGGGATCAGGCAGAGGGATGGAGGTGGGAGAGATGGGATCAGGCAGAGGGATGGCGATGGGAGAGATGGGATCAGGCAGAGGGATGGCAATGGGAGAGATGGGATCAGGCAGAGGGATGGAGGTGGGAGAGATGGGATCAAGCAGAGGGATGTTGATGAAAAGATGGGATCAGGCAGAGGGATGGCCGTGGGAGAGATGGGATCAGGCAGAGGGATGGCCGTGGGAGAGAAGGGATCAGGCAGAGGGATGGCCGTGGGAGAGAAGGGATCAGGCAGAGGGATGGAGGTGGGAGAGATGGGATCAGGCAGAGAGATGGAGGTGGGAGAGATGGGATCAGGCAGAGTGATGGCGGTGAAAGAGATGGGATCAGGCAGAGGGATGGAGGTGGGAGAGATGGGATCAGGCAGAGGGATGGAGGTGGGAGAGGTGGGAAAGATGGGATCAGGCAGAGGTATGGCGGTGGGAGAGATGGGATCAGGCAGAGGGATGGAGGTGAGAGAGATGGGATCAGGCAGAGGGATGGCGGTGGGAGAGATGGGATCAGGCAGAGGGATGGCGGTCGGAGAGATGGGATCGCGGTCGGAGAGATGGGATCAGGCAGAGGGATGGCGGTGGGAGAGATGGGATCAGGCAGAGGGATGGCGGCGGGAGAGATGGGATCAGGCAGAGTGATGGCGGCGGGAGAGATGGGATCAGGCAGAGGGATGGCGGCGGGAGAGATGGGATCAGGCAGAGTGATGGCGGCGGGAGAGATGGGATCAGGCAGAGGGATGGCGGTCAGAGGGATGGGATCAGGCAGAGGTATGGCGGTGGGAGAGATGGGATCAGGCAGAGGAATGGAGGTGGGAGAGATGGGATCAGGCAGAGGAATGGAGGTGGGAGAGATGGGATCAGGCAGAGCGATGGAGGTGGGAGAGATGGGATCAGGCAGAGGGATGGAGGTGGGAGAGATGGGATCAGGCAGAGCGATGGAGGTGGGAGAGATGGGATCAGGCAGAGGGATGGAGGTGGGAGAGATGGGATCAGGCAGAGCGATGGAGGTGGGAGAGATGGGATCAGGCAGAGGGATGGAGGTGGGAGAGATGGGATCAGGCAGAGGGATGGAGGTGGGAGAGATGGGATCAGGCAAAGGTATGGCGGTGAAAGAGATGGGATCAGGCAGAGGTATGGCGGTGAAAGAGATGGGATCAGGCAGAGGTATGGCGGTGGGAGAGATGGGATCAGGCAGAGCGATGGCGGTGGGAGGGATGGGATCAGGCAGAGCGATGGCGGTGGGAGGGATGGGATCAGGCAGAGCGATGGCGGTGGGAGAGATGGGATCAGGCAGAGTGATGGCGGCGGGAGAGATGGGATCAGGCAGAGGGATGGCGGTCAGAGGGATGGGATCAGGCAGAGGTATGGCGGTGGGAGAGATGGGATCAGGCAGAGTGATGGCGGTGGGAGAGATGGGATCAGGCAGAGTGATGGCGGCGGGAGAGATGGGATCAGGCAGAGTGATGGCGGCGGGAGAGATGGGATCAGGCAGAGGGATGGCGGCGGGAGAGATGGGATCAGGCAGAGGGATGGAGGTGGGAGAGATGGGATCAGGCAAAGGTATGGCGGTGAAAGAGATGGGATCAGGCAGAGGTATGGCGGTGGGAGAGATGGGATCAGGCAGAGAGATGGAGGTGGGAGAGATGGGATCAGGCAGAGAGATGGAGGTGGGAGAGATGGGATCAGGCAGAGGGATGGAGGTGGGAGAGATTGGATCAGGCAGAGTGATGGCGGTGAAAGAGATGGGATCAGGCAGAGGGATGGAGGTGGGAGAGATGGGATCAGGCAAAGGTATGGCGGTGAAAGAGATGGGATCAGGCAAAGGTATGGCGGTGAAAGAGATGGGATCAAGCAGAGGTATGGCGGTGGGAGAGATGGGATCAGGCAGAGGTATGGCGATGGGAGAGATGGGATCAGGCAGAGAGATGGAGGTGGGAGAGATTGGATCAGGCAGAGTGATGGCGGTGAAAGAGATGGGATCAGGCAGAGGGATGTAGGTGGGAGAGATGGGATCAGGCAGAGGGATGGCGGTGGGAGAGATGGGATCAGGCAGAGTGATGGCGGTCAGAGGGATGGGATCAGGCAGAGCGATGGAGGTGGGAGAGATGGGATCAGGCAGAGGGATGGAGGTGGGAGAGATGGGATCAGGCAGAGGGATGGAGGTGGGAGAGATGGGATCAGGCAGAGGGATGGAGGTGGGAGAGATGGGATCAGGCAGAGGGATGGAGGTGGGAGAGATGGGATCAGGCAGAGTGATGGCGGCGGGAGAGATGGGATCAGGCAGAGGGATGGCGGTCAGAGGGATGGGATCAGGCAGAGGTATGGCGGTGGGAGAGATGGGATCAGGCAGAGTGATGGCGGTGGGAGAGATGGGATCAGGCAGAGTGATGGCGGCGGGAGAGATGGGATCAGGCAGAGTGATGGCGGTGGGAGAGATGGGATCAGGCAGAGCGATGGCGGTGGGAGGGATGGGATCAGGCAGAGCGATGGCGGTGGGAGGGATGGGATCAGGCAGAGCGATGGCGGTGGGAGAGATGGGATCAGGCAGAGCAATGGCGGTGGGAGAGATGGGATCAGGCAGAGTGATGGCGGTCAGAGGGATGGGATCAGGCAGAGCGATGGAGGTGGGAGAGATGGGATCAGGCAGAGCGATGGCGGTGGGAGAGATGGGATCAGGCAGAGTGATGGCGGTCAGAGGGATGGGATCAGGCAGAGCGATGGCGGTGGGAGAGATGGGATCAGGCAGAGCGATGGCGGTGGGAGAGATGGGATCAGGCAGAGCGATGGCGGTGGGAGAGATGGGATCAGGCAGAGCGATGGCGGTGGGAGAGATGGGATCAGGCAGAGTGATGGCGGTGGGAGAGATGGGATCAGGCAGAGTGATGGCGGTGGGAGGAATGCGATGAGGCAGAGCGATGGCGTGGGAGGGATGGGATGAGGCAGAGTGATGGCGGTGGGAGGGATGGGATGAGGCAGAGTGATGGCGGTGGGAGAGATAGGATGAGGCAGGCTGTCACATCACATGTAACAAGCAAACTGGCATGCCGCACGGCACATGTTTTCTATTAGCAGTGACTCACTGCTGCTAGAAAACATGTGCCATGCGGCATGCCAGTTTGCTTGTTACATGTGATGTGACAGCCAGGTGCACATTTTCAACTTGAAAATGTGCACCTGGCTGTCACATCACATGCAACAAGCAAACTGGCATGGCATGATGGCACATGTTTTCTAGCAGTGACAGCAATTCCAGAGCAGTCTGACCAGAACACTGCTCTGCCGGTGGAGGCCAGGCCAGAACCACAAATCCCAGCGATGACACATGGTGTGTTGTTTCCTTTCCTTACCTTGTTGCAGCAGCCGATGTTCTTGTCTCTCCCTCTGTCAGTGGCTGGCTGGCTGGCTGTCTGCGGTGCGGTGCCGGCGACTTCCTTCCCGCTTCTTGCCGACAACAAGCAGGGGGTCCCCGGCCTCTAGCTCCACCCCCTTCAGCCTTCAATCACCTGACGCCAGTCCACCCCTCCTGAGCGCCGCGGATGCCGCTGCGGAGCCGGCCGCAGTGAGCGGCGCTGGGCTCAGCTCAGCATGGCTGCCAGCTGAGCCCAGTGCTTAGGAGTGAGTGGCGGGGAGTCGGGGACAGCAGCGGACGGCCTTCAGTCTCCGCGGAATCGGCCGCGGAGAGGCCAGCAGCGGCGACCGCCATTATCGGTACACAGTCCAGAATATTAATAATGAATAATATAATAATAATTATATGTAAATGAGAAAATAAAAAAAATTTCAATAAAAAACTTTTTCCACTAAAATACTTGTTTTTACCCTTTTTTCTTTTTTTTTGGCATCTCAGTGATTAAGTTCTCCCATGACCTTTTTTCAGCCACTGATGGCTGAAGGGCAATTCCCAGAGACATTTTTCTGATGGTTGCATTAGTGAGCCATACCTGTGTAACGTGTGCTGAAACAACCACTTCAAAGTGTAATTAAAGGCAAAACTTTTTTTTTTTACTTTTGGATAGAGCAGAAAGGGATTAGAACACCTATCAGTTTTTATTGCTGACTGTGCCCCTGTTAGGGAGATTCACTCTGTCTAGTTGTCCTGTTTACTGTTATAATCGAAAGTAAAAGTAAATCCCATATTTTGGGTTGACATCAAAATGCTAATAGAGATGAATTGGGGACACTAGTTCTGGTGACACATCAGGATTCCCTCAAGTTGAAAGGGTTGCCTCTCACTTGCTGTTCTGGCTATGGAACAGGAACTGAAGGGAAATCTCCCTGATGGGACACATAAAAAAAAAATAAAATATAACCATCCCTTACTCTATCCAAAATTGAAAATACATTTTTTTGCCTATAGTTACACTTTAAGACTAGTTTGACAACATAAAAACACAATATGGAGATAGGAGCAAAGTGCTGTCACTCTATAACAGGAAGTGCCTGAGCGAGGGTCTTCTTAGAAAAATTACGGTTCCGGTTTTTACTTTTTTACTTTAATAGTGGATGGATGGTCTCTTTTGTTGGTGCACACCCCTTGTTATTATTATTATTATACAGGATTTATTGTTAGGCTTCCATCCCACATTTGCATGTAGGCAGCTTGCCTTCAATATGGGTTTTTGCATTAGTAGGTTACAATACTTAGCCTGCCCAGACTGGGAAGAGATTAACTGGGTTTCGACTCCTTTTCCAGACCTTTTGGGCCCTTTCTTCCTACCTGTGATATAAATAGAGGGGAAAGGCTGGGCCGCAGGCTCCCAGCCGCAACCGCACATGAGATACTAAGGAGGGGCTGCTGTGCCATATAGTCCCATGGAACATCAGAACAACTCAAGGATCTACCAAGTGTCTGGAGAGTGTCAATCATTGACTTTCGCCTTATCAAGGTATGTCTGGGCAGCCTCAATATAGGAAGTTAGGATTGAAAATGTTTTGCACTGTTATGGACTGTGCCATGAGAGCTCTCAGTAAAAGTTTGAAAACATTCTAAGCCTGGTCTGATGTTATTCAAGGGGTGCACAGCAGGATATGGCATATTAGAAGAACTGGGCCTGTAAGGCACACATGGGGTATGAAGTAAGGCCATTGGGAAAGTTAACTCGGCAGAAGAGTTGGATATGGAGAGCAGTTGCTAAGGGTAAAAAAGAACTGATAGGAAGTGTATGGCAGACAGTCACAAAGCCTGGTACCTGGCGAAGGTGCCAGGTCCTCCAGTAGCGAGGGGGGAGGTGATCTGGCTCCCTCCCTAGCGGTCGGCTCTAAAAAGTAATGGGCCGGAACCCGCGGTATGGAGGATCCACAAATGTAGCCGCATGGTATGGGAGAGTGAAGGAGTTAGGTGAGAGCATGCATGAGGTCCACGTAAGGAGCTTGACGGGACCCCATTTTGTTACTTGGAGAGAGGTAGCAGAGGTACACTGGACTGGTGCAGAGGACACGGGCTCACCAGTGTCCCTCCTAAATGCAACCCACAACAAGGAAGGTGTGTAGTAATATGGAACAAAATGCTTCACAGATGGACACTGTACTTTTAACTACTGCACACAGTGTATGGCTCATCTCTAACCCAGAGTATCACCCTAATGTCTGACTTTCACATGAACGTAGCCCTGTCTGGTCCTGGGTATGATTGAGCACGTAGAGGAGAGGTACCCCCATGGGCTGGGCGACTAGGCCCGGCCCATACGCGAAGTCTTCTCAGATGCTTAAAATTTATTTATTTTGGGGGGCGTGGTCTGGACGCGCTGAAAGATGGCAGCCTGAGAACGGAGCTCCCGCCGCCTCGAGTCCTCACAAACCTAGCTCGGAGTCTACACTGCCGCTAGAAAGCCGGTAAGGATGGCAACGACTGCCCGATCCTCCTCGGCCACCCGCTCCCGATCCCCGCGGGATCCGGCGAGCAAGTTGAGCCCCAGCATCCCGGAGCTCTTCCGCACCCAGGCTGCAACCTTGTCCCAGCCTGGGCTCTCCTCCACATCCACCTCGCTCCCCTCATCCCCCGCCCGGTCCTATGCGGCGGCCACGTTAGGAGGAGCGGAGTCGGCTTCTCCTCCTCCACCCGCTCCGAGGCAGCTCTGCATGGAGGATCTTCACCTCATCGCAGCAGACATTAAAAATACGTTGGGGGCGGCCATATTGGAGCTGAGGGGAGACATCCACTCCCTGACAGGCCGGGTGCAGGAGGTCGAACATGCCACTGCACAGCAGGATGTGGCCATAAGGGACTTGTATCTTAAATCTGACACCCACCTCCTGCAGATGAGGGACATGCAGCGCCACATGGAGGACTTGGACAATCGGGGTAGGCGCTATAATCTGCGGATCCGAGGCTTGCCGGAGTCGGTGGAGGGGGAACACATCACCCCCACTGTGACTGCGCTGTTCAACTCCCTGCTGGACAGACCTCCACTATCCCCCATCGATATGGAGCGCATTCATAGGACCCGTGCAACTTTATCAAGACCTGTCTGGAATAACCTTGCAACGCAGGCGTGAACTCCGGCCCCTGCTGGATGTCCTGAGAGCGCGAAACATTACATACAAGTGGAAGTTCCCTTTCTGCCTGGCTGCATCCTTACAGGGCCGTACGGCTCTCCTTAGGGTGCCCGAAGACTTACCTCATTTTTGCTCCACTCTGGGGATTCCTTTCATGGCGCTTCCGAATTGGTATGCAGAATTCAGGAATGCAGCTGACCTTGAACCGCCTCAGGTGGGTGAACCGATGGATGCCCAGGAAGTGCGCTTTCGCAGACCCCGCTCACCCTCTGGGAACAGACCGGCGAATGGTGGAGCTGGTCCCGCTAACGCCTTCAGCCCTACCAAACCTCCCCAACGGAGCAGGGCTCGGAAGAATAACTGACCTGCCGTAACGACTGTGGGATGACACCCTCGGGTGCTGCACTTAGTTCGACGCTGCTCCTTGCTACACTGCCCCTTCTCTCCCTTCCTCTTCTTTATCGAGTGCTGGATTGGCTATACCTTGTGCCGATACCTCTCCCGTATCGCTCAGGACTGCTGGCAAAGCCTAACGGAGCCTTGGGACGACACCATACCGTCTTCGCAACTGACAACGCGACTGGACATGTTCTACCGTTATCTACCTGGATTGCTGCTGGAACTGGTATCGTTTCCCTTCTACCTCTTTTTGCACTGTTTGCAGTACTTTGCACCCCCCTATGGCACTTTGCTGATTTTGTAGTTGTAGCTTCCCGCCCTCACCCTTGTCGTCACCTTGGGCCCGCAACCATTGCTTCGGGACTTTTGCACCGGGCCTGAGGTGCAGATACGGAGCATTGGAGTCTTTGATACCCTCAGGCCGTCCCGGGCCTTCACCAGCTCGCAGTGACTCAGTTTAGGTACTTTGGCACGAGTGGAAGATCACGATGGGGCCTTCATGGGGTGGGCTGGTTGTACAGGGATGCACTGACGTATTCATTTTGGTTATATCTTTGCCTACTTATTTCAAAGTTTTGTTTCCCGGTTATCATGACGTTAGCTTATGCTGGTGAAATATACGATACCACACGTCTGTCTGGACTGCACGCTGCCGCCCACGGTGCCTACTGGTGTGGCCGCGGTGGCGTGCGGGTCAGATGTTCGCGTCTTTCACATGGACTGATTCGCCGGGGTATGGTATGGACGTGTGCCTCCCCGGGGGTCACACTCCGAATCGCTCTTGTGTCTCTGCACCCTCAGTTGGCGCTTGTCTATGCCCTGTGCCCGCGCCCCGGGCGGTACCTCTAGCGGCTTTTGTTTGCCTCCGCCTGATTCTGTGGGCTGGGGGCGCTCTCGGGGCGCGGTGCACGGGTGGTTACCCCGGGGGCTGCAGTTACTTTAAGCACCTGCTAGATATGGGTTCTAACTCTTGGTTCATGTGAGCCAGCTCTGGGAACTTCGGTTATTGTTATTTGATTGTTTGATTGTTTATCTGCCATGTGGTCCATATTTACGGTCCTTACTATGTTTCTAATTTTTTAGATTTCCGTCGGGCTCCCCTCCTTGTCCCTCCCATATTAACCCCCTTCAGGGTCCCTTGAGGGGCGCTCTGCTCTAGACCTCTTCCTGCCTGCCCCTACCTCCTTTAGCTGATAGATTGCAGTAGCTGGTTTCCCTGGGGTTGGGAGTCGGGAGGGGGGACCTCTAGGGGGGCCGATAGCCACTCATTCCTCATTCATCCTCGTTCACCTGCTCGAGCCCACCTCCCTTACCTTAGTTTGCGGTGGCCCATAAGGTTACCACGTCCCTCAGGTGGGATGCTTCTCCCCGTCACTTTCTCGACATACTAGGCTGGGAACCCCCTGGGGAGGCGGCCTTGGCCGCAAGGTTATCGATACTATTGTTATTATTGTTATTGTTGTCATTGCTGTTTTTGTGGTTGCCATGACCTTTTTTTTCCCTTACTGGTATCCGCATGTCGAAGCACTCTCTGAACATGGGCTCCAGTTATTTTGGACTCGAGGACGAGCTCTTTTCGGTGAGTACTTGGTTTTCACTCCGTCTTCCGGTTCGTCCTACTCCAACCCCGCTCAGCGGTTGTCGCTATATATCAATTTGTTTAACAGTAGTGCCACTTTCCCCTACCGCTGAATTTCTTCGTTTCTGATCTCCCACCTGACCACCTCCCCCGGTCTCGGTTAGTTGAGTCTGGTGGTGGTCCCCTCCCGAACCTACACCGATTCCTCCCACCCCCCCTTCTTTCCCCAGTGTATACTTTCCTCCCCCCTTTCCCTCCCAGTTGTGTCTGTTTGTCCACCCCATAAGTCTTCCACTGTAATACTCCCCACCCTTCCTTTTTGTAATTTTGTACATCTCTGTCATGGATACTTCCCTGAAGGTTTACTCCCTTAATGTGAGGGGACTGAACATCCCTGAAAAGCTTTCAAAGCTTCTCCTTACCCTTCGTCGGACGAAGGTTGATGTGATTCTTCTACAAGAGACCCATTTTTGCTCAAATAATATCCAGAAACTTTATACTAAACAGTATCCTACAGTATATCATGCGACCTCTAAGGATTCTAAATCCAAGGGGGTCTCCATACTCTTGTCCAGGAACTGCCCCTTCGCGGTGTCTGAGTCCTTGGCGGACGAGAATGGACACTTCCTTTTCCTTACCGGCTCCGTCCATGGCAGGGCCCTGACGCTGGCCAATATATATGCACCTAACAAACATATAGTCCCATTTTTCCGCTCTACTCTTCAACGGTTGACAGATTTTTGCTCCGGCCAGATTATTCTGGGCGGGGACTTCAACGTTGCCTTGTCGCCTCTCTTGGACACTTCTCTGGGGTCCTCGTCCATCCCCTATGCGGCCTATTAAGACGTTGCTCACTACTCTGCTCCTCCACGATTCGTGGCGTACCCTCCACCCAGGTGTCAAGGATTTCACCTTTTTTTCTTCTCCGCACAACCGGTATTCACGTATCGACTGTATTTTCGTCTCCCAGGCTTTGTTGCCGGCTCTTTCTTCAGCGACTATTGAACCTATGCTCCTGTTGGATCACCACCCCATCAGTGCTACCCTCTCCTTCGCGGCTCTACCACGTCGCTATGGAGCGTGGCGCCTGGACGGCTCCCTCCTAAATGACCCTACTTTTGTTAAGGCCCTCTCTGACCGACTAAAACTGTACTTTTTGGAGAATGCGGCCCCGGAGGTCAGTCCTGTCACTGTGTGGGCAGCACACAAGTGTGTGATCCGTGGTGAACTGATTGCCCTAGCTTCTAAACGGAAAAAGGAGCGTGTGGCCCACACAGAGACGCTCCTGTCCAAAATAGCTTCGCTGGAACGTTCTCATAAGCTGTCTTTAGCGTCTGATACCCTGGAGGAACTCACTGCGACCCATCAGGAGTTGCTGGAGGACCTTGGTAGGTCGGTTCGCAGGAACTTTGCTCTCTCTCGCGGCTTCTTCTACGAGCACTCCAACAAATCGGGTAAGCTCCTTGCCAGAGCTCTCAAAAAGAAAAGAGCGGCCAACACCATCCATTCCATTTCCGACTCCTCGGGCAAGGCGCACGCCTCTACCCCCGACATAGCGGCACAATTTGTCCGATATTACTCGGACTTATACAATCTGCCACGGGCAAACACGCCTGAACTTTTACAATCTAGGGCGTGTGAGATTCGCCAGTTCTTATCCCAACACTCTCCCCCGCCACTTTCAGAGGAAGTATTAGCCCCTCTCAACGCCCCTATATCTGCTACGGAAGTCTTGGCGGCCCTTAAGAAGTCCAAACCTGGGAAATCCCCCGGCCCGGACGGATTGACGGTTGGTTACTATAAGACTTTAGCAGATCAACTGATTCCGCACATGGTGAGGGCTTTTAATGCTTTCTCTGATACGCCTGCCTTGGGGCTGGACTTTTTGGAGGCCCATGTCGCTGTTCTCCCCAAACCTGGGAAGGATGCGACGTTGGTACCGAATTACCGCCCCATATCTCTACTTAATGTGGACATCAAATTGTTTGCGAAAGTTTTGGCTAACCGCCTTCTTCCCTCCATCCCCGAGGTGGTGTCCCTTGATCAGGTTGGTTTTGTCCCCGGACGAGAGGCCCGGGACAACACCACCAAGGCAATTCACTTGCACCATTGGTTGTCCACATCGCGTATGCCTGGCTTCTTTTTATCCCTCGATGCGGAGAAGGCGTTCGATAGGGTGGCCTGGGACTACATGTCTGCTGCACTTGAAGCCCTTGGACTAAAGGACCGGTTCTTGCGCTTTGTCTCTGTCCTTTACTCCAACCTCTCTGCCAGGGTCAAGGTGAATGGGTCCCTGTCGGACGCCTTCTCCGTGTCGAACGGTACCAGGCAGGTTTGCCCGCTGTCCCCCCTGATTTATATCCTCACTTTGGAACCCCTCCTGCGCCAGATCCAAGCTAGTCCTGATATCAAGGGGGTGACTTTGAAAGGCAAAACATACAAACTGGCGGCGTACGCTGACGATATCCTGCTCTTCCTAACCGATCCTCTGCTCTCAGTCCCCAATCTCTTATCCGTTCTTGCACGTTTCCAAGATCTCTCCAATTTGAAAATCAATTACTCCAAATCTCGGGCCCTCAACATTTCCCTCCCTCCCTCTCTCTTACAACTCTGCCAATCCAATTTTCCATTTGAATGGGACCCCCACTCCATCACGTATCTAGGCGTCCAATTACCTAGTTCTCTGTCCGACCTTTATTCCAAGAATCACTTGGCGATCTTGAACACGGTGGAAAGAGACTTGCACTCCTGGTTACAGGGTCGTTTCTCTTGGTTTGGCAGGGTCGCCATTGTCAAAATGAATGTCCTACCTCGCTTGCTCTACATCCTTCAAGCTCTACCCATACGTATAACGCCCGCCTTTTTTAAGTCTTTCAGGCTTATGTGCTCTAGATTTCTGTGGTCCTCTAAGAAACCCAGGCTTAGTTGGAATTTGCTTACACGTCCTAAACAGGAGGGCGGATTAGGATTCCCACATTTACTGAAGTACTACCAGGCGTGCCATCTATCCAGAGTGGTGGATTGGCATGCCCACTCAATGTCTAAGGATTGGGTGTCTCTTGAGGGGGCCTTGGCTTCGTTCCCAGCCCACCACTTGCCTTGGTCGGCGCTTTCCAAGATTCCACGCCCCACCTTAGCTAATCCCCTGACTGGAGCTACTGTAAGGGTATTTCATACTCTTCGTGAGCAGTTGGATCTCTCGCCGCAGCGCAGCCCTTTAACTCCCTTACACTCCTCCCCCGACTTCCCCCCTGGCCTTCCGTTTGTGCCTGCCGAGGGCCCTTCCTCGGATGTACCCTTTCAGGCTCGTCACTTTCTTGACGGCTCTAGACTACTCTCCTACCAGGATCTCTGTCAGCGTTTTCCGAAGGCTTCTATTCCCTTCTATTGCTATCTCCAAATTCGCCATTTCCTGACTCACACGCAGCCACTGCCGGAATGGGGCCGCCCCCTGACCTCTCTGGAACGTATTTGTGATGCCCCTGGTCCGCACCGGCACATGGTCTCGATTTTGTATTCCATGCTGTTCCCCCCCTCTCACGCCCCCACGGAAGCTCTTCGAGCACGGTGGGTGCGGGAGCTGGGTGTGGACCTCACGGAGGAGGACTGGTCTCGGGTGCTTTTTCACATGCACAAGGGTTCCTTGAACGTGTTGACCCAAGAAACCGGCTATAAGCTTTACTCTAGGTGGTATAGGACTCCAGACCTTTTGCACAAGTTTTCCGCCTCGAATCCCCCACAGTGTTGGAGGTGTCTGCAACATAAGGGGACTCTGCTGCATATATGGTGGGATTGCCCGGTTCTGCAACTGTTCTGGATGGAGGTTCACGCCTTAATCTGTCGTATTACCACGTACACACCTGACTATTCACTGGCGCAATACCTTTTACACCACACCTCCCTCTCCTACGCCAGCTACAAAAAGTCCCTGACCTTGCATCTGATCAATGCAGCCCGGATGTGCGTACCGTGCCATTGGTTGTCCACCACACCCCCGTCGGTTGTTGACTGGCTTCACAGGGTTCGGCGGGTGGCGGAGATGGAGGACATCGTGGCCCAGGCCAAGGACACTCACCACCAGTATCGTACAACTTGGGCGCCCTGGACCCACTTTCAATCCTTGCCGGATTTCCAACGATTAGGCACCTGAGACTTGTAGGCCACTTTGTGGCTCTTTGGATCTTGTACTAAGGGTGAACCCCTTGTTCTGGGGTGCTTTTCTGGATGTTCAGTTCGTTCTGCCTTTTCTGACGCTTGTATTGTGCCAGAGTGTACTTCCCCTTTCCATACGTTGTCCTTTCCTTCCTCCTTTTGTGTTTCCCTTATTTACCCTACCTGTCTCCTCCCTCATCCTCCTCCCTTACCTCCCCCCCTTCCTCATTCCCTTCCTTTTATGCCTTTCGACAAATTACTCAGGGTTCTCTATTTCGCACTCGGTGGTGGCTCGGCCTCCACCGACAACAGCTAGGGAGCCCACGTTCAGAGATGTGCTTACCGGACCCCCACCTGTATGCGGTGGATCCCCCACTCCTTGACACAGATAGTTCCCTTTAAGGGGTGTCGGGTATGGGGGAGCCACTATGCTTTATCATAGGTAACTCTCTTGTTTCGGTTCTCATCAGGTGGGTGGGCGCTCTGCCCAGTGAACCCTTCCGATAGCCCTACGTCCACTTGGTGCTCCCACTGGCCCTCTGTTTTTACACCATGTTACCACATGACACTTTGTGGGATTGCCTGTGTTCTCTTGTTGCTCCATGCATGCATTGTACTGATTATATGTGTATCACTTCTGTACTTGATCACTTTTTGTGGGCTTTGTAACCTGCCCGTTACTGCTTTGTTCTTTTGTGCTATGTATGCTTTATTCCTTAATAAAACGTTTTTGGAAAAAAAAAATGTATTTATTTTATTTATTGCAGTGCTTTACATACTGTATACAGTATATTTTACATTCACATCAGTCCCTGCCCTCATGGAGTTTACAATGTAAGGTCTCTAACTCACATTCATACATACACATACTGTAATAGAAATGCAAACTCATATGTATCCTCTGCCATTCACAGTAATGCACTATTGCGTGCTTTGGTGAGCTATGATGTTAATTGTTGAATGCATCTTTTTGTGCTTTTTGTGTCCTTTAGTAAGGCCAATCAAATGAATAGGCTGCCCTTGCACAATGTGTGAGGTACGGGTATGCGTTAAACGCAACACACAAGTGTAAATGGACCCTAAGAGCTTTTACTAACGAGAACTCTGATATTTAGTGTGTGAAATTGTACTAAAGCAGGTCAATAAAGATACACACATTAAGCATTTGCTTTGTGCTAATTCATGGTAAAAAAAAAAAAACACAGTCACACATGCAACACATTGGCATTTTTTTTTACCTCATACTGAGTTTTTTTTTTTTTTTTTTCAATTCTCTTCCAAAGAACTCATTGATGTGAATGTGCCATATTGAAACAACAGGGTAGATTTAAAAACTGAATAGAGCCTCTTCACTTAGCAGCATGAATGTCAGTAATGTGAACCTGTGTTTGTGTCATGTGTGAGGTTGATTTAAAATATCAGGATTTTTGCTAAGACAAGAATATTTGATTCATGTGAATGCAGCTTCACTTTATTTTAGGCTCCATTCACACCTGAGCGTATCCTTTTCAGGCGTTTTTTTTTTAGGTGTTTATTCAGGCATGTTTTCAGGCATTTTTCAGACGTTTTGTGCAAGTGTTTGGAGGCAGACATTGACATCTGACCAAAAACGCTTGTAATCTGCCAAAAAAAAAAAAGTTAATGTAGTTTTTTGAGCTTCAGGCGACAAAACACTCATATGTGAACAGGGGCCATTGAAATTAATGGGATTTTGGTTGTTGGGCGTTTTGGAACTTCAGATAGGTGTTTTACGAATACGAGCTAAAAGGGCTCAGGTGTGAACAGGGCCTTATGTTTCCAAAGGCAAAACTTTTATTTTTTTAGATTTGGATAAACTGGTATGGGGTTAAAATCCCTGTAAGTTTTTTTTTTTTTTTCCCATAAAGAATTTTATTGGTCCTTGTACCAGCAACTAAATATATGTACAGTATCTCACAAAAGTGAGTACACCCCTCACATTTTTGTAAAGATTTTATTACGTCTTTTCATGTGACAACACTGAAGAAATGACACTTTTCTACAATGTAAAGTAGTGAGTGTACAGATTGTAAATTTGCTGTCCCCTCAAAATAGCTCAACACACAACCATTAATGTCTAAACCACTGGCAACAAAAGTGAGTACACCCCTAAGTGAAAATGTCCAAATTAGGGCTCAAAGTGTCAATATTTTGTATGGCCACCATTATTTTCCAGCACTGCCTTAACCCCCTGGGGCATGGAGTTTACCAGAGCTTCACAGGTTGCCACTGGAGTCCTCTTCCATTCCTCCATGACGACATCATAGATCTGGTGGATGTTAGAGACCTTGCGCTTCTCCACCTTCCGTTTGAGGATGCCCAACAGATGCTCAATAGGGTTTAGGTCTGGAGACATGCTTGGCCAGTCCATCACGTTTACACTCAACTTCTTTAGCAAGACAGTGGTCGTCTTGGAGGTGTGTTTGGGGTCATTATCATGTTGGAATACTGCCCTGCGACCCAGTTTACAAATGGAGGGGATCATGCTCTGTTTCATGATATATATATATATATATATATATATATATATATATATATATATGTACATATATGTACATGTTGGCATACATGGTTCCCTCAATGAACTGTAGCCCCCAGTGCCGGCAGCACTAATACAGCCCCAGACCCTGACACTCTCACCAGCATGCTTGACTGTAGGCAAGACACACTTGTCTTTGTACCTGGTTGCTGTCACACATGCTTGACACCATCTGAACCAAATCAGTTTATCTTGGTCTCATCAGACCACAGGACATGGTTCCAGTAATCCATGTCCTTAGGCTGCTTGTCTTCAGCAAACTGTTTGCGGGCATCATCTTTAAAAGAGGCTTCCTTCTGGGAAGACAGTCATGCAGACCAATTTGATGCAGTGTACAATGTATGATCTGAGCACTGACAGGCTGATGCCCCACCCCTTCAACCTCTGCAGCAATGCTGACAGCACTCATACCTCTATTTCCCAAACACAACCTCTGGATAAGACGCTGAGCATGTGCACTCAACTTCTTTGGTCAATCATGGCGAGGCCTGTTCTGAGTGGGACCTGTCCTGTTAAACCGCTGTATGGTCTTGGCCATCATGCTGCAGCTCAGTTTCAGGGTCTTGGCAATCTTCTTATAACTTAGGTATCTTTATGTAGAGCAACTATTCTTTTTTTCAGATCCCCAGAGAGTTCTTTGTCATGAGGTGCCATGTTGAACTTCCAGTGATAAGTATGAGAGAGTTAGGGCTCTTTCACACGGGCGTTCCGTATGTCCGTTTTTCATCCCATCCGTTTGCGGATGAAAAACGGACATAATGTATCTCTATGTAAATACGGATGTCAGAGGATGATCATCCTCTGACATCCGTTTTTTGTCAGTTCAGTTCAGTTCAGTTCAGTTCAGTTTTTTTGAACGGAGGAGAACCCTATTTTTTCTTCCTTTCAAAAAACGGAACTGAAGCAAAAACGGATGTCAGTGGTGTCATCCGCAGACATCCGTTTTTACATAGACATGCATTATGTCAGTTTTTCATCCGCAAACCGATGGGATGGAAAACGGACATACGGACCGGATGACACAAGTGTCATCTGTGTCCGTTACAAAAAAAAAAAAAGGACCTGATCGGGCAAAAAAAAAGGAACGCCCGTGTGAAAGAGCCCTTAGAGCGATAAAACCAAATGTAACACACCTTCTCCCCATTCACACCTGAGACCTTGTAACACTAACGAGTCACATAACACCAGGGAGGAAAATGGCTAATTGGGCCCAGTTTAGACATTACTGGCTGTGTGTTGAGTAATTTTGAGGGGACATCAAATTTACACTGTTATACAAGCTGTACAATCACTACTTTACATTGTAGCAAAGTGTCATTTCTTCAGTGTTGTCACATGAAAAGGTATAATAAAATATTTACAAAAATGTGAGGGGTGTACTCACTTTCGTGAGATACTGTATATAACACATTAGGTAGGTATACAGTACATGGGGGGCGTGCCTGAACCGTTCATGTGAACAGATGTGTGCTGAGCTGGCTCCGTGATCCTGACTGCAATTATCCTGTTTCTTGGACCCTATTCCCCGCTAACATTGCTCGTTTACTCCGCACCCGTGTCTGCCAAGTACCGGTGACCGCTACGACCACGCGGCTGCCTAGATCCACCATGCAAAAGAAGAAGGTACCTCTGCCTCTAAGCAGGCCCAAGATGGCGGCGCCGTGCTGCCTCAGCGCGCGCCGCGAGAAGCAACCTACAGCGATAGCCAAGTTGGGACAATTCGCCCGGGATCCTGCGACTCACCAGCCTTCAACATCCCCGGTGATCTCTTCGTCAGCTCCCTGGACTGCCCCATCCCCTCCATCGGCAGCGATGTCTCCGGGCTCTGTAGGCTTGGCCGGGCTATCCCGCGGGAACGCAGTGAGTACACCGCCGGGCGTGGTGGATGGCTCTGGGTGCCCGGGGGACGCGGAGCAGGCTGTCCCCACCATATGGGACGTATTGACCGCGGTGCACACATATGGTGCGTCCCTCTCTGAGCTGTCCATAGAGGTCAAAAGCATGAAAGAGGGCTTGCTACACATCAGGCAGGACATGCAGAAGATGAGGGAGCGTACCACCGCCCTGGAGGGTCGGGTGAGTGCTATGGAGGATGATTTACCCCCCCTTGTGCAAGATGTGCATATGAACTCCTCAGGAGTTGCTGAGGCGATGCATAGATTGGAAGATATGGAGAATCGATTGCGCCGCAGCAATCTACGTTTGGTGGGCATCCCTGAGAAATCTGAGGGTAAAGCGCCTGTGGAATTTATTGAACAGTGGTTGATATCTACTGAAAAGACAATTTTTCACCATTCTTTTCAGTGGAGCGGGCACACAGGGTGCCTTTCCGGGCCCCTCCACCAGGGGGACCTGATCGGCCTTTTCTATTGAAGCTCCTGCACTACAAGGACAGAGACATTATCTTGAAGTTAGCCCGCCAGCAACCGCGTATGGAGATACAGGGTGCTAAGATTTCTATTTACCCTGACTTCTCGGCTGCCCTGCAAAAACAGAGAGCGAAATTTACTGACATCAAGAAACGCCTGCGTGCCATCCCATTGGTTTATTCCATGATGTACCCTGCTAAACTGCGCGTGGTAGCAAATGGCACAGTGCACTTTTTCGAAAACCCGCCTTGGCAGCTAACTGGTTGGATCGCCAGGAACGACACCTCAGAGGGGCAGCGGAATGATGATGCTTCATCCGGCGAGTTCTGTTTTGTTGGGTCTACAAGTCCCCTGATTGGAGCCATGGTACTGAGTTCTGTTTGAAATACTATGGCTCTGTTGTTCTTCCATCTTATGAAGCCAGCGGAAAGGAAACGCCGGGCTTCCGAGATTGTTCGAGTTCGGGCCCTCTACTACTACCCTCCAGCCCCATCGGGCCGGCTGACTGTTCCCTGCGGGGTGTGGATGAAGATGGCTACGTTGGCTGCTTTCCGTCCACTTTTGATGTTCCTGTTTTTTTTGTTGTGTGTCCCCTTTTTTTCTTTTTTCTTGTCTGGTTTTTATTTTTTGGTGAATTTCTCTCTGGTGACCTACCTACGCCTATAGTGCCCTGTCATCCGAACACTGCTACTCAAGTCCGTTGGTCCCTTCTTCGGTTGCAGCGGGGTGGGTTCCATCGTGGGTACCTGACCTCTCAGCCTGTTTGTGACTTCCTTAGCCCTTGTTCTACCCTAATCTCTTCCCATGGCTGACACTAGGGAATCTATGCTCTCATGGAATGTGAGGGGCCTGGGGGACCCACGTAAATGCACAGCTGTGATGTCCCTGCTGTCGCACCACGGTCCAACCCTGGTGTGCTTGCAGGAAACTCACCTTACCCCGGACACGAAGGGATGTCTCCGCTCTCGGAGGTATCCAGTTCAGTTACACTCCTTTCACAGTCAGTACTCAAGGGGAGTTTCTATTTTGATTTCAGCCGCTGCAAAATTTGAACTTTTGGACTCTGTAGTAGACTCTCAGGGCAGGTTTATTTTTCTGATTGGAATGTGGAATGTCTTTAAATGTCTTATCGCTAATGTTTATGTCCCTCCCCCGTTCTCTTTTGAGGTGCTAGAGTGTCTGTCTCGGTTTATAGGGAAACATCCTCAGGTGCCGGTACTAGTGCTGGGTGATTTTAATAGTGTTCTTGACCCAAATCTGGATATCTATAAACGATTTTGCCCTGGGGGATCCAGAACGCCCACTCCCTTTGCCAGATTTATGGGGGAGCTGGGCCTTGTGGATATTTGGCGCAGTAAACATCCCCTACAGGCTGGCTTTTCCTGCCACTCTCTGTCCCACTCCACATTGTCCCGCATTGATCTGGCTTTTGGCTCGGATCTAGTCCATGTGCTGGCGCCTGAGGTTGCGTATTTGGCTAGTGGTCTTTCCGATCATTCCCCAGTATAGGTCCGGCTCCGATTCCCTGGGACTAGGCTGCCTATGCACTGGAAGCTGTATCCATTTTGGCTTCCACTGTTCTCAGACCCTGCCTCCTTCAGTACCCACTTGGAACATTTTTTCACTGACAACAGACACTCTGCAGCTCCGGGGGTGGTGTGGGATGCTATGAAGGCTTTTCTACGAGGTTTATGCATTAAGGAGGTGTCTACTATTAAATCTAGAAGTAGGAGGTGGGCACAGGATGCCAGTGAGGCTGTGCTTCAAGCCGAGCGTGATTACTTAAACTCCCCCACATCTGATTCTGGTTGGAAGCGCAAAGCTTCTTCCGCTCTGTTCAGCAACAGCAAGCAGACCACAAGCGTTTCTTCACCTCTCAGGCGCACTTTGAAGAGGGGGAGAAAACCGGTCATATGCTTGCACTCCACTCATCTCCAGGGCGCAACGCCCCCCTTCCGTGATTCATAGATTGGTACTTCCTTCTGCCCAGGTGGTCGAGGACACGGCTGATGTCCTGCAGGGATTCCGGTCGTTCTTTGAGGATTTGTACTCCTCCAAGGTGGCTTATGACCCGGAGGACCTACAAACCTTCCTGCGAGAACTTCAGTTGCCGCGGGTCTCCTCCAGAGATCGAGCCATGCTGGACTCCCCCATTAAATTGGAGGAACTCCAGGAGGCACTGGCATCGTTCCCTAACTGTAAAGCTCCCGGGACTGATGGAATCCCTGTCGAATTGTATAAAACCTTTGGAGGGGTCTTGTTGCCCGAGCTGCTTACTGTTGTTCAAGCCGCTTATGAGGAGGGGGAACTCCCCCGCTCTATGTATGAAGCGGTGGTAGTAGTTCTCTTGAAGCCCAGGAAGGATCCGACTCGTCCTGACTCTTATAGCCCGATCTCTTTATTGCCCACTGACCTGAAACTATTGGCTAAAGTATTGGCTACCCGCTTGTCTAAGGTAATAGCTACCTTGGTGCATGGGGACCAGTCTAGGTTCATTCCGGGCAGGTCCACAGCTACCAACATTCGTAGATTATACCTCAATATGCAATTGCCTCCAGATAACTGTGGTCAGAGAGCAATATTGTCACTCGACGCTGCTAAGGCTTTTGACAGCGTGGAGTGGCAATACCTTTGGGTGGCCCTCGAGAGCTTTGGCTTCAGGCCCTCCTTTATTAAATGGATTCAATTACTGTATAGGGCTCCCACGGCCTGTCTCCGGGTTAACAATTCGCTCTCCCAGTCATTCCCGCTGCATAGAGGCACTAGGCAGGGGTGTCCGCTGTCACCCCTGCTGTTTGCCCTGGCGGTGGAGCCCCTGGCGGCAGCTATCAGGGCGGATCCTGCTATTGTTGGTTTCCGTAGGGGTGAGGGGGAGGAAAAAATTGCATTATACGCTGATGACGCGCTTTTATTTTTGGGTGACACCTCGGGTTCCCTGATTGAATTGATGCACCTGATTATATCATTAAAAATAAAAAGCTAGCATTTTGTAATTATAAAAAAAAACCCAGAGCAATGAAGATAAGGAAATCTACAAGATTAGGCAGAAAGAGGCCAAGCAAGTTATAAGAACTTCTAAAGCGCAGGCAGAAGAAAAACTAGCTCAGTCTATGAAAAAGGGGGATAAGACATTCTTCAGATATATAAATGAAAAAAGGAAATTAAAACAAGGAGTAACTAAATTAAAAACAAAGGACGGAAGGTATGTAGAAGAGAATAAAGGGCTAGCCGACTGCCTTAATGAATACTTCTGTTCAGTTTTTACAGAAGAAAAAGAAGGAAAAGGACCTCCACTTGAAAGGATGACTAATGAATCGTTTGATGCATGTGTCTTTACAGAGGAAGACGTTCTAAGATTGCTGTCTAAAGTGAAGACAAATAAGTCACAGGGTCCTGATGAGATACACCCAAAATTATTAAAAGAGCTTAGTGGTGAGCTGGCAAAACCATTAACAGATTTATTTAACCAATCATTAGTAACAGGAGTCGTCCCGGAAGATTGGAAATTGGCAAATGGCGTGCCCATTCACAAGAAAGGTAGTAGGGAGGAATCGAGCAACTATAGACCAGTGAGTCTGACATCAATAGTAGGCAAATTAATGGAAACCCTATTAAAGGATAGAATTGTGGAACATCTTAAATCCCATGGATTGCAAGATGAAAAACAACATGGGTTTACTTCAGGGAGATCATGTCAAACAAATCTTATAGATTTTTTTGACTGGGTGACTAAAATAATAGACGGTGGAGGTGCAGTAGACATTGCATATCTAGATTTTAGTAAGGCTTTTGACACTGTCCCACATAGAAGACTTATCAATAAACTACAGTCATTGAGCATGGACTCCCATATTGTTGAGTGGATTAGGCAGTGGCTGAGTGACAGACAACAGAGGGTTGTAGTCAATGGAGAACATTCAGAACAAGGTCATGTTACCAGTGGGGTACCTCAGGGATCTGTACTGGGACCAATTTTGTTTAATATCTTCATAAGTGATATTGCAAAAGGCCTCGATGGTAAAGTTTGTCTTTTTGCTGATGACACAAAGATATGTAACAGGGTTGATGTTCCTGGAGGGAAACGCCAAATGGAAAAGGATTTAGGAAAACTAGAAGAATGGTCAGAACTCTGGCAACTGAAATTTAATGTGGATAAGTGCAAGATAATGCCCCTGGGGCGTAAAAATCCAAGGGCAGAATATAGAATATTTGACACAGTCCTGACCTCAGTATCTGAGGAAAGGGATTTAGGAGTAATTATTTCAGAAGACTTAAAGGTGGGAGGACAATGTAATAGAGCAGCACGAAATGCCAGCAGAATGCTTGGATGTATAGGGAGAGGTATAAGCAGTAGAAAGAGAGAAGTGCTTATGCCGCTGTACAGAACACTGGTGAGACCTCACTTGGAGTATTGTGCGCAGTACTGGAGGCCATATCTCCAGAAGGATATAGATACTCTAGAGAGAGTTCAGAGAAGAGCTACTAAACTAGTACATGGATTGCAGGAAAAAACTTACCAGGAAAGGTTAAAGGACCTTAACATGTATAGCTTGGAAGAAAGAAGAGACAGAGGGGATATGATAGAAACTTTTAAATACATAAAGGGAATCAACTCGGTAAAGGAGGAGAGCATATTTAAAAGAAGAAAAACTACCACAAGAGGACACCGTTTTAAACTAGAGGGGCAAAGGTTTAAAAGTAATATGAGGAAGTATTACTTTACCGAGAGAGTAGTGGATGCATGGAATAACCTTCCTGCAGAAGTGGTAGCTGCAAATACAGTGAAGGAGTTTAAGCATGCATGGGATAGGCATAAGGCTATCCTTCATATAAGATAGGGGCAGGGACTATTCATAGGATTCAGATATATTGGGCAGACTAGATGGGCCAAATGGTTCTTATCTGCCGACACATTCTATGTTTCTATGTTTCTATTGGTAGATTTGGATTCTTCTCGGGCTTCCAGATTAATTGGGACAAGTCGGTCTTGTTACCGTTAGACCCCCTTGAGATCGCATTACCCCCTGTTGCGTCGCAGATCCTGGTGGTGGACCGGTTCCGTTATTTGGGAGTGGTGATCCACCCTGATCTTAGACAATATGTCAAACTTAACGCTATCCCCCTCTTACATAAATTCCGAGAGAAGTTAGCCAGCTGGATCAGGTTGCCTCTGTCGGTGGTTGGCAGATGCAATCTGATCAAGATGATATGGAACCCACAGCTGTTGTACGCATTGCATAACGCGCCGGTGTGGATCCCCATTCACATTTTCAAGCAATTCAACACGGTTTACTGTGCGCTCATTTGGAGGAAGCAGTCCCCTAGAATTCGCTTAGAGACGCTCCAGGAGGCTAAGGATGGTGGCGGATTGGCTGTGCCAAGCCCCTACTATTATTTTCTGGCGTCCCAGCTGCAGCACATAACAGGCTGGTCGAGGGGCAGTGATTCTGATCCTGTCCAGCGAATCATCCGGACTCATCTGGCGGGCGGGGAACTGGTGGAGTCTCTGGAGGCGGGCGTCTTGTGGGGCTCTCCTGGTTATCCCACCCTGGTGCTCCTTGATAGGATATGGCAAATGGCTAAGAAGCATTTTGCCTATGAGGGTTTCTCGAGATTTTCTCGCATTCTTAACAATATTAACTATCCCGAACTGAATAAATTGCAAGGTTCCCTTAGGTGGAATGATTATGGGATTAGGTTTATCTCACAACTATACAGGGGCGGGGTTCTCAAGGACTTCCAGACCCTTCGTGAGGAGTTCGGCCTGCCCAACTCCCTCTTTTACCAGTATTTGCAGCTGCGACACGCCCTTGTCTCGCAATCTAATCTTGATATCCCGGGCTTAGCGCCTGTCCATTTGGTTGCCAACAGAATTATGGGTAGGGTGATTTCCTCAACGTAGTCTGGTCTTGGGTTCTATTGCTCTATCAGGGCGGACGGGGAAGGAATCTGTGTGCTGTTTGGCTCCATCCGTTTGTGGTAGAATGCACGTCACAAACATCAGCATTATTCATGTGGGTGGCTCACTGGAATTCACCTGGTTTGTTTGGTTTGTTTTGGGCGATGGTCTCGGTCAGCTTACATAAAATTATAATCAGGTATCGAACATAGTGGTGGGCGGGTCTTACTGTTCAATAATCCTAGGAAATAAAATGTACTCTTATCCACTGGATTTGTGTTCATTATGCTGATTACATTGAAGTACTATGAAGATACTGAATGCTTTGCTGTACCGTGGACACCTTGTCGCCCTACTGTTGGTTTTGTTTTTTCTGTTATGTGTAAAAAAAATTTCAATAAAAATAATCTGATTTAAAAAAAAAGTATACAGTACATATAAACAGGTAGAACCCCAGATCCCTCTATGGAACTGGGGGGTCAATTAATAGGTATCAACTCAAGAGCGTTTTGACAAGATTTTATAAACTCTCAGTGAGGTGAAAAAAAACAATGCTAGAGGAATACAGTATCCCAGAATACACTGCTAAATGATAGAGGAGATCATAGATTGCACAACAGTCAGTTCTTGTGTGTAGGTTGATAAGTAAGGCTGACTAGACATGTGCATTGCCGAAAAAAAAATTTTTCGCCTATCGGATCATTCGTTATGATCGGCATACGTTACTTCGGATGCATTCGTATTCGTTTTGTTCTGTTCCATTAGTTTAGATGTGGCATTTGTTACTTCAGATAATTAGTAACTTCGGATGCATTCATATTTCTTCAATTCCATTAGTTTAGATGCGGCATTCGTTACTTTCGATAATTTGTAACTTTGGATGCCTTCGTAATTCTCTCCCACTCCCTGTGTCACTGAGACTCATAAATCCAACAAAACAGTGCCACTGGCCCACCACACCCTGCCTGGACTCTGGATGGAATGCAGTCTGACACAGAAAAACTCACAAGGGCATAAAGCCCTGTACACACGCAACGATTATCGGCCGACCGATCGTCCGTCTTTTGTCCAGAGTTGTGTTTTGTTGGTTGCCTAGACTGCACACGAATTTTCTCGCCCAACAAAAATCTACTTCAGAAATGATGTCATGTGTTGCTTAGCTTTCTTTGTGTTCTTTCTTCACTGAGCATGCCCAGACTTGCTCATTAGATTTTTCCCTGTCGAAATCTGTACTGACTGCACGAAAATCGGTTGTGTTTTGACGGCAGACAAAAATTTTATAGTCTGCACACCAGATTTTTTTTCGGCCGAAAAGTCGGAGTCGGTTGTCGGAAGCATCATACTAACAAGCCGAAAATAGGCAGATCGGACGTTGGACGAAAATTCCCTGCCAATTTTCAACGCGTGTGTACGAGGCTTTAGGCTCATTGGCCCGAGATAACATAACACTGCCCATCCGAAAACTGAATGAATTTGAATGTATCCAAAAGAAATATGAATACGAAAGCATTCATCAATTATTTATATATATTTAGCAATAATGAATAGTCAAAAAGTACAAAAATATGAAAAAACTAATTATCCAAATATAATTGATTCGTCAAACTTTTAGGTTGAATCGTTTTTCGTTCTTTTGGGTTTTTGTTCTTTTCGGATTTTCGTACTTTCTGACAATTTGTTTTCGTACGCATTCGTCAAAAAAGTATTTTGTTCATTCGGATACTCCCGAATGAATTAATATTCCAAATTTCATCCAAAAACAAATCCGTAATGAATCGAATTGCACATGTCTAAGGCTGACATAATGGTGGCTTTTCCTATTCAGGTGGTTCAAAACCATCCAGGGTTGTATGATCCCACTGTACCAAACTATTGCAATGCTTATAAAAAGAAGGATGAAATCAGTAAGTGTGTATCAGTCCTAGATTAAACTCTGCGGAGGCCCCTAGGTAATCAAAACTTTGCGGCCCCCCTCGCTGGTTTCTGGAGGTGTCTTGTGAAAAGGCTTTAGTGGAATAACATTGAACTAAGCAGTGTGCATGTCAGCCACTAGATGGAGATGACCATCACTACTGTACATTACATGCATGTAAGTTGCACCAAAAGTTTTTACAAACTGACTGCTGAAAGAAGATGAGCTTTTAGGAGACAAACTGTAATGTGAACCTGATGTCTATGGTTTATGTACTTTAAGTTGTTATTGTCTACATTACATTAATACAGTATTTTTTTTCTATAGCGTCTTTAATATTTGTTTCTTTGATTGAATTCTTTTTTCTATCTTTTGTAGAAAGAAAAATTAAAGAAAGCTTCGTTGTCATTTTCTTTCAAGATCAAATCAATATTATTTTGCTCCATGTTGCAGGCCCTTAACCACTTAAGCCCTGGAGGATTTGGCTGCTCAAAGACCAGGGCCTATTTTGCGATTCGGCACTGCATGACTTTAATGGACAATTGTGCGGTCGTGCGACGCTGTACCCAAATGAAATTGATGTCCTTTTTTTCCCACAAACAGGGCTTTCTTTTGGTGGTATTTGATCACCTGTGCGATTTTTATTTTTTGCGCTATAAACAAAAAAAGAGCGTCAATTTTGAAAAAATAACAATATTTTTCAAATTTTTTTATATGAAATCCCCCCCCCAAAAAAATGTAAAAATCAAAATTTTTTAACATTTTAGGTTAATTTGTTTTCTGCTACATATTTTTGGTAAAAAAAAATTGCAATAAGCGTATTTTGATTGGTTTGCGCAAAAGTTATTGCGTTTACTAACTAAGGAAAGATTTATGTCATTTTTATTGTTTTTTTTATTTAACTAGTAATGGCGGCGATCTGCAATTTTTTTTGCGGGACTGCGACATTGCGGCGAACTTATTGGACCCCTGACTAACATTTTTTACATTTTTGGGGGTACCAGTGACAACAGGGAAGGGGTTAACTTTATTAGAGATCCAGGGGTTAAGTGTGTCCCTAGGGGCATGCTTCTAACTGTCAAGGGGCGTGGCTTTTGATGTAACCACAGAGACATACGATCCTACATAGCAGGATCGTATGATCTCTGCAGTTACACCAGGGAGAATGACAGGCAGCTTTGTTTACATCAGCCTCCTGCCTTTCTCCCTCTCCAGCGGGAGATCGCGAGTGACCAGCGGACATCGGAGCCGCCGGTCACTCACGCGGGGATCCCTGTGAACGAGCGGGGGCGGGAGTGCGCCTCTGGCGGCGCGCGCTCGCCCCCTATTATTTTTAAGTACCATATTTTCTCACCATTCCACGAGCGTGTGCAATTTTAAAGCATGACATGTTAGGTTTGCTAAGCGTAACATCATCTTTCACATTAAACAAAAATTAGGCTAATTTTATTGATTATTACTTTTTTTAAAATTCATTCAAGTGTATTTTTTCCAAAATAATTGCGTTTGAAAGACTGCTGCACAAATACAGTATGACAAATAATATTGCAATGACAGCCGTTTTTTGTCATACTGTGACAAAAAAATATACATACAGTGCCTTGCGAAAGTATTCGGCCCCCTTGAACTTTGCGACCTTTTGAACATTTCAGGCTTCAAACATAAAGATATAAAACTGTATTTTTTTGTGAAGAATCAACAACAAGTGGGACACAATCATGAAGTGGAACGAAATTTAGTGTATATTTCAAACTTTTTTAACAAATAAAAAACTGAAAAATTGGGCGTCACTGGAAGCGTTTCCGGGAAGGTGTCCAAAAAATGCCATTTTTGCACCATTAATTCTTAAGGGCATCCTAAATGCAGGTAGCAGCGTCTTGTCATGTGAAACACACACCAGAACGCTCATTTCCAAATTGCACAAAAAAGAAGATGCAAGAGCTATTTTAGTGTTTGTTGCACGTAAGGGCACCCTGTTCGAGCACCTGGGCTACTCTGTGTTGTTGTGCAACAAACGCGCAAAAAAAAGCAGGAAAAAACGCGATGCATCGCACAAGTGTGAATGGGGCCTGAGTGAAACCAATAGTTACTTCCTTGGTGCGATTTTGGTAATTTTGTGGTAAAATAAATTTCACCAAAATCACTCTCCCCATCCATACTTGTAATAAGTAGGCCTTTTATGTGCCCCCTCCAGATAGGTAACATTAAACTTTGGCATCTAACAGCTTATGACCACCCTGGTGAGACAAGCTAGTATAACAACGGAGGAGCCACGACATCTATAGTGAAGAGCATAGCAAATGGTCAGCTAGAAGTTAGGTATTTAGCACAGAAACAAGTACACCCTACTAAACTGTCCACAGAGCATATGCTAGGAATATTCCTAGTCACCGTATGTGCTGGTTTCTGGTCTGCCAAAGCTGGCAATACAATATTATTATTTTTTTTTCTTTCAACCTGCAGGTTGGATGAAAAAAAAGACCCGATTTCCCCATCCACACGTCGAGGTGGATGGGGGAATCACTTCAGCTCTGCTTTTGTGTTCTGGCAGAGGAGAAACTTCCCTGCTGTAAGAAAACATTGATCAGTATTGCTGGCTTTAGCCAATACTGATCGTTCGGGAAAAACTTGACAGGCTGATTGCACAGAAGTTAATTGGTAGATCAACTTCTGTAAAACCAGCCTGCCCATACATGGAATTAGATTTGGCCAATTCTTGCTAAACTGGCCGAATTCTGATCCATGTATGACCATCCTAAGTCAAGATACATGTCTGTCTATAGGTTGTAATTGTTGCTGCTTTGAAGTCAGACTGAGGAGATCACATTTTTCAATTCCTGTATCTCCAAGTATGTCATGACTAGAGTTCCTGTGTGACATTAAAGGGCCAGGCTGGGTGTGATGTGTCTGCTGGCCTGCCTTTGGATCTTCTGTTCCCTCAGCAGGGACTTGCTGATAGACAATCCCAGGATAATGTGTTTCCTGGGGGAAGTGTGAAAATTCTTAGCTCCCTGTGTGGGGGAAGAGACCCAGTGACTGATTCCCTATGGTAGCAGGGCTCTTTAATCTCATGCTAATGAGTCTGACAATGATGTTTGCATTTCCACAGATCTGCCCAATGTTACAGTTGCCCTTGTGCTGTACTTCTAAATACAGTATATGTTCTCCTAAAGTAGAAGTCCCAGTCAGAGGCCTTTCCAACACATTTTTAGCACAAATGAATAAGTGCCTACAGATGTTAAAAAACATTAGCCCAATCTGGCTATTTATGGGTAGACTAATGGGCATTACCTGATCATGCAGACATCCTTGTGCACAAGCCTTTTCTGGAGACAATAGGCCAGGTTTGATTTTCCTGGCTAACTGCTTACCCCAAGAAACTGGTGCTAGAGATGTCTGCCAAGGTGCCCCCCCCCCCCATCTATCCAAAGGAATTAATTTGTTGTAAATGTAAGCTTTTTTACTGCAACCTTTCATACAAAATTGTTTGAATGATATGACAACTGAATTTTTAAAGTCTGAGGATAGGTTTATGCTGGCCTTGCACAGCTAGATTTCTCTCCCTGTGGTCTCAACAAGAGAAATCACTTGATCTCCCCCATCAACGCTAAACAGCAAAGATGGAGAAATCTGCAGTGCTGGCTATATATTTGTATGTCAATCGCAGAGAGAATAAGCACTTGATTTCTTGGGAATGGGGGACCAAAAAAAAAATGTTTTAAAATATATGCAGAATGTGACCAGATGTATAGGAAATAATAAAACAGCAATATCTAGAGTAAAAAAATGACAATCCAAACAATTAGATGAAAAATAAAGTAAGTGACACTGATAGGAAGATAGATATAGTGATCAGTGCTGGATCATAAATAAATAAAATACCGGTGATGAGCAACAAAGAGGTTGCAAAAAATCACAGTGATGTAGCTGACAATATTCAGTGCAGGTGAGAAGATATTCTGTGCAATAAATTCAAAGGTGCAAATATAATGATGAGCAAAATAAATGCTACAAAGTGCTTAAAATAACATGTATATCGCTGGCTAAATCCAATCAAAATCTGACAAAATAACACAAAATCCCATATAAATAGCTGCAACAATTATAAAGTGCTGATATTTTCAAGTGGGGATAGTGAAAGTTCATATGTGGTCCAGTGACACTAAAGGGAAGGTTCCGGTGACAGCCAGGTGCAATATTTTGTGAGCTAGGGATCCAAAATGAGGTGCAATGGCAGCTCACCTCCATTAACACTCAAATGAGCGTTTCAGTGTACTCTATCTCCATAAAGGACCTCTGGATGTTCTCCAATAGATAGGGGGCTTATAGGTGTATCGGGTGGACAGATTACTGGGTGGGGCTGGGGAAGACCCAGCTGTCATGGTACACGTGGGTACCAATGACATAGGCAGAGGAAGACGGAGAGTCCTAAACGATTTCAGGGACTTAGGCGGTAAGTTGAGGACTAGGACCTCCAAGGTAGTATTTTCCGAAATACTACCGGTACCTCGAGCCACACCAGAGAGGCAGCGGGAGATTAGGGAAGTTAACGAGTGGCTGAGGAGCTGGTGTAGTAAGGAGGGTTTCGGGTTCCTGGAGAACTGGGCCGACTTCTCAGTCGGTCACCGGCTCTTTGGTAGGGACGGATTGCACCTAAATGGGGTGGGTGCAGCCGTACTGGGTGAGAGGATGGCCAAAAAGTTAGAGGGGCTTTTAAACTAGGGAATGGGGGGGAGGGTACAGATGTAGAATTAGCCAGTGGAAAGCAAGTTTCAGAGGGCAGAAATGGGGGCATTAGCGGTAGGGTGTTCGGAGCCCCTATACCCAGGGTGGGTACGGGGAAAAATCAAGAGAGCAGCCTAAAAACATCAAAATTACGAGGCTTATATACCAATGCCAGAAGCCTGGCCAACAAGATGGGAGAGCTGGAGCTGCTGATGTTTGAGGAGGACTTAGATTTTGTGGGGATAACTGAGACTTGGTTTGACAGCTCTCATGACTGGATGGCGACCATTCAGGGGTATTCCCTTTATCGCAGAGATAGAGAGGGTAAAAAAGGGGGAGGGGTATGTTTGTATATTAAGAACAGTATACAGGTAAATATGAGGGATGATATTAATAATGGAGCTATGGACGAGGCAGAATCCCTATGGGTAGAGCTTCAAAGGAAAGGCACGGTGGGGAAGGTAATATTGGGCGTATGCTATAGGCCCCCAAACCAGAGGGAGGAGGGTGAGGTGGACCTCATGTTACAGATAGGATTGGCAGCAAGGATGGGAAATGTCATTATAATGGGGGACTTTAATTATCCTGATATAGACTGGGCAGAAGGAACCGCGCATTCAGCCAAGGCTCGGCAGTTCCTAAATGTTTTGCAGGACAATTTCATGGGTCAGATGGTGAATGCACCGACAAGAAACAATGCGGTACTTGACCTACTGATTACCAACAATACAGACCTGCTCACGGATATAGAAATACGGGACAACTTAGGGAACATTGACCATAGGTCAATTGGTTTCAGTATTAATTACAGTAATAGGAAACCCAAGGGTAATATTATTAAGGACACTGAATTTCAAAAGAGCCAATTTCCCTAAACTGCGCTCGCTGCTAGAAAATATCAAATGGGATAGAACCCTGGGAACAAAGAACACGGAGGAAAAATGGGAGTGCTTCAAGAGCATACTTAACAAGGGGGTGGGCCAGTGCATTCCACAGGGAAATAAATTTAAAAGAGCAAAACTAAACCCTGGGTGGCTAAACTCCAACATAAAAATGTATATTAGAGCTAAAGAAAAGGCCTTCAAAAAATACAAGACTGAGGGGTCATTGGCAGCATTTAAGCATTACAAAGAGTGTAATAAGAAATGTAAAGATGAAATCAGGGCGGCTAAAATAGAACACGAGAGACATATAGCGGAGGAGAGTAAAAAGAACCCCAAGAAATTCTTTAAGTATATAAACAGTAAGAAAGCGAGGCCAGAACACATTGGCCCCATAAAAGATGATAAAGGAAAAATGGCCACTGAGGACAGAGAAAAGGCGGAAGTGTTAAATAATTTCTTCTCTTCAGTCTTCACAAAGGAATCGGGGGGCTACACGAACCCCGCTTGTAAGGCCGAACTAAATAATACACCTCAGGAAGTGCCGCCATGGCTAACAGAGGATAGACTTAGAGCTAAACTAGAGAAACTTAACATAAATAAATCCCCGGGACCGGATGGCTTGCACCCGAGGGTTCTTAAAGAGCTCAGTCAGGTGATTGCCAGACCATTATTCTTGATCTTTAGGGATAGTTTACAGACAGGTATGGTGCCAGCTGATTGGAAAAAAGCCAACGTGGTACCAATATTTAAAAAGGGGCCGAGATATATCCCGGGTAACTATAGGCCGGTCAGCCTAACATCAGTAGTCTGCAAAATTTTGGAGGGGATGATAAGGGACCACATACAAGACTTTAGTAATGAAAACGGTATTATAAGTAGTAATCAGCATGGATTCATGAAAAATCGTTCATGCCAAACCAATCTATTAACCTTCTACGATGAAGTGAGCTGCCACCTAGATAAAGGTAAGCCTGTGGATTTGGTGTATCTGGACTTTGCAAAGGCCTTTGACACCGTTCCCCACAAACGCTTACTGTACAAACTAAGGAAGGTAGGTATGGACCATAAGGTGAGTACCTGGATAGAGAACTGGCTCCAGGGGAGAGTACAGAGGGTGGTGATTAATGGGGAGTACTCGGATTGGGCGGGTGTGGAAAGTGGGGTCCCCCAGGGTTCTGTCCTGGGACCAATCCTGTTTAATTTATTCATAAATGATCTAGAGGAGGGGATATCTAGTACAATCTCAGTATTTGCAGATGATACTAAATTAGGCATGCCAATATCTTCTATGCAGGATGTGGAAATCTTGCAAGCAGACCTGAACAAAATAACGGGGTGGGCAACTACATGGCAGATGAGATTTAATGTAGAAAAATGTAAAGTAATGCACTTGGGGGCCAGAAACCAGAAAGCAAGCTACTCACTAGGGGGGGAACCTCTGGGTGAGTCTAGGATGGAAAGGGACCTGGGGGTACTGGTAGACAACAGGCTTGGAAGTGGCATGCAATGCCAAGCCGCTGCAAGCAAAGCCAACAGAATACTGGGTTGTATAAAAAAGGGAATTCACTCCAGAAATAAAGAGATTATTCTTCCACTCTACAAGACTCTGGTCCGGCCACATCTGGAGTATGCTGTCCAGTTCTGGGCACCGGTCCTCAGGAAGGATGTGCTGGAACTGGAGAAAGTCCAGAGAAGGGCAACAAAAATAATTAGGGGAATGGAGGACATCGGCTATGAGGAAAGACTACAAGCACTGAACCTATTCTCTCTGGAGAAGAGACGCTTGAGGGGGCATATGATATCAATGTACAAATACTGTACTGGCGACCCTAGCATAAGGAACAAACTATTTAGAGTAAGGGAATACAATAAGACACGTGGCCACTCACTAAAACTAGAGGAAAGGCGGTTTAACCTTAAAGTGCGTAAGGGGTTCTTCACTGTAAGAGCGGTAAGGATGTGGAATTCTCTTCCGCAAGCAGTCGTATCAGCGGGGAGCATTGATAGTTTCAAAAAACTATTGGATGGACACCTTAAAGACCACAACATACAGGGGTATACAATGTACGGTTAAAAGCAAACACACACACATAGGTTGAACTGGATGGACTTGTGTCTTTTTTCAGCCTCACTAACTATGTAACTATGTAACTATGTGTAAATATATGGATCTCCGCAATGTAAGGCCCAATTAGTATCCTTTCCTTACAACGATGTCTTCATTCAGATAGAAAATACATCGATTCCTGGGACACTCGCTCATCAAAGACAAGAAGGGGCTCTCCTAGTGTAGTAATTTAGGATATTTTAATGATAAAAAATGTAGAAAACTTACATATAAAACTGGGTAGATGCGTGTAGTAATAAGCACAATACTGCCGATGCGGTGTACTCCGATGCTTCCGGTTTCGGCCGTAGAGCGGAAGTGATGTCACCACGGCTTCTCCCGACGTGTTGCGTCACCCAACACACGTGACTTTTTCAAGGGTAAACTATATTTTTGTATGGCTAACTTAAGGATCTCCCGGGATGTTGCCTGGAAGCAGTTGTTAAAGCGGAATTCCACCCAAAAGGGGAAGTTCCGCTTTAAGGACTCGTCCCCAGCTCCTGTTGCGCGATTGCCACTTTTGAGGAGCGGGGGGGGGGGAGAGCAGGTACCTGATTTTGGCAGGTACCTGATCCCACGTCTGTTCCAGGCCCTGCAACGCTTGGCAACGGAAGTTCTCCTCCCTACCTGCCCCCTGCAGTCTCCTGGGACACTGACAGGTCCCAGAAGGCTGCATCCACCATTCAGGATGCGCAGTGCGACTCGGGCATGTGCAGTGGGCCCCCAGCTGTGAAGCTGCAAGCTGTCACAGCCGGGTGCCCATAGTGAAGAGGCCGGCGCCACCGAGGGAGGACAGAGGATGAAGACGGCTGGGGTGAGCTAACCGCCGGACCGTGGGACAGGTGAGTGGCTGTTTTATAACAGTCAGCAGCTACACTTTTTGTAGCTGCTGACTTTTTTTTTTTTTTTTTTGATAGGTGCCTGTAGCTCCTCTGTAAGAACAAATCAGATATGCCATGCAAATAGCAATGCTATATAAAGTAGTGGGTAATGGTAATTGGAGTTGATTTACTAAAGGCGTAGCAGTTGTTTACTAACTAAAGCTTTGATGATTTAGTAAAATAGGATGAAGTTCTGTTAATTTTAATTACCCATTACCTGCCATGAAACTTAAAAATACAGAATGATATCATGTACATTACTGGGTAATTGAAATGAACACAGCTACAACTACTAAGCGAAGTAAACTGTCACTTTGCAAAGTGGATTTTCACTTATTTTAAACTGGCTTCAAACTAGTAGATTTTTGTACAATTGTTTTGAAATGTTTTTGTACATTCGATAACTGAACAAATGTCATTTGAAAGTACTTGACAGATTTTGTTTGCTTTTAACATTAGATTTTGGAATGAATGTAATTTCCTGAACAAAAACCACACAAACTGTTAGAAATGTATTCACTGCAGAAAAATATTTCATCCGTGCTTCTTTGAATTTTCTTGTCACTGTGGTCAATAAAGAACATCAATTTGACCCCATTAATGATTAAAAAATATCTCTCAAGCCCCGTACACATGCACAGATTGTTGGCCGTAAATTGTCGGCCAACGTCCGATCTGCCGATTGTAGGCTTGTTAGTATGATGCTTCCGACAACCAACTCCGAATTTTCGGCCGAAAAAATCTGGTGTGCATTCCATAAATTTTTTGTTGGCCAACAACAGAACGGCCGATTGTTCCTCAGTCAGTACAGATTTCGGCAGACAAAAATCAGATGAGCAAGACTGGGCATGCTCAGAGAAAAAAAAAACACACGGAAAGTCAACCAGCACATGACATCACTTCTGAAGTTGGTTTTTGTTGGCCAACAAAAATCCAGTGCAAGTCTAGAGCACATTTCAACCAACAAACAACACTGGACAAAAGACGGCCGACCGGTTGGCCAACAATCTGTGCGTGTGTACAGGGCTTTACACTAAAATTCTAGTAGTATATAGCCAGCTTTAGTGAATGAGGTGGGCTTGTGCTCATTTCAATCAACCAATCAAGTGCAAACCAAAATCCTGATTTTTTTTTAGTTGTTTCCTTGCACGTGATTGGGTATTTGCAAATTGAATTTTCAGCTTTACCTCGTTCCCAAAGCCTTGTTGACTTTGCAGAGTAAATATGCTCTGCTGCTTTAGTAAATCAACCCGATTATATTTTTTATTACTCTGTCAACCCTGTTAAGTACTAATGCATAAATGTGTGTTTTTATACACTTGAAAAGGGTTGAACATGTGAACCTATTTATTAATTTATTGTAAAGCGCTGTGCAAACTGTAGGCGCTATATAAATCCTGTATAATAATAATAATAATTAATTTGGAATGGGTTATGCATTAATATCCTTGTTTTCAAACCTCTAGGTATTTATAAAATGTTTTACACTGAATATAACATTTTGGGTCTCTTTTGTGTTATACATATCAGGGGAGATGCAGAATTCAAATATTTTACCATCTGGAGTTATCCATGTAAATCAGTAGGCCTGGCTGTGATTTATTGTTCTTTAACATTACAGGCCAAACTAAAGCACTGCAATATTTTTACACAGCTCCCTGTGTAGTCACCATTGGTCTCTATACTTTTCATGGAACAGGAGTGAATGAACATTTGGAGGGTATCCAGGATTTGTTGTTCCTATACACATTGCCTTTTGGTTACAGTAATCAGGCAAGTAAATGCAGCCGTACAGCCTCTGCATGGCACTACAGGAAATGCTTAGAGAAGTTATAAACAATGACAGAGCCTGCAGAAGAGGTAAAAATGAAAATAAGGCCTTATCTGGCTGTAACTATATTCTCTCAACTATTCGGCCTGTCTGCTTATATGTATGGGTGAATTCATGTATTCCTTCAACTTGTGTGGCATGCTTATATGTATGTATGTAGTATGCATGCATGCATGTATGCATTTTATAAATCTGTGCAGCACAACCAATTCCTAAAAATAGGATACATATAGGGCATCCATTAACCGAAGGTGGCCTTAAACATCAGCGGCTAGTCAGATATGCATATATGAAGTAGAGGTCAGTGGGAGGAATCACAGTGGCCAGTGGGGGACATGCTATCAGATACTGTATATCAGTTTCTCAAGGGACTCTTCAAGACAGTGAAGATTTTACTCGAAAAAAGATTATACGAAAAAAGGTTTGACTGCACTACAGTGGATGAAGATAAAGCGATCCTTTATTAAGATTATAATTCCAACAAGACAAGACAATTGAGCCACAGACAAAAGTCTGTGGCTCGATTGTCTTGTTGTATTTATAATCTTAATAAAGGATCATTTTATCTTCATCCACTGGAGTGCGGTCAGACCTTTTTTTGTTTACATTGAGTGGATCCAGATCACAGACTGGACTTGCACCTAGTTGCCTGAGGGTTGGATTTTTCTCACCTGGAGCGGTGTACATTTCCTTTCAGTGAAAGATTTTACCCACCAGAAGGGCCAATATGATACTTCTTTTACAAGTTGCTTTTGTCTACTTTTTTCAATGACAACTTTGGATTTTGGATAGCGTTAAGGGAAGGTTATTACCAGTTTATTTTTTCACCATCTGTATCCCATTGGGGGGTTTTACCTTCACTTCCTGTCCCATAGCCAAAACAGGAAGTGAGAGGAAATCCCTCAGGGACCCCTAGGTCACAACTAGTTTCCCCCCTGAAAGATTTCCCCTCCTATTACTTTTCTGGGGACAACCCAAAATTTGGGATTCTCTTTTATTTTCACTTTCAGTGATAATGATAAACAGAACCAATAGGGAGGATGAATCTCCCTAATGGGGGTACAGACAGCAATAAAAACGGACAGGTGTTCCAATCCCTCACTACTCTATCACAAACTATATATATGAAAAAAAAAAGTTATGCCTTTATGCTTTAACAAGTTAGTTGAAAGTACTGGAAATTGCACAGTCCATTTTCAATGGCAGTCTTTCTAAACCTTTTTAATACAGAGGAACCCTTAACCTCCCTAGCAGTATTCCCGAGTGTGGCTCGGGGTGGAATTTTAGTGCCATTAGCGGTAACCCCGAGCCACACTCGGGGTACCGCCAGGGAGCATCGCTGGATCCTGGTAGAGGTTACTTGCCTTGTCACCGGGATCCCGCGATGTGTCCCTGCAGCATACGGCGGCCGGATTTTCCGCCCGATGCTGTGAGCCCCGACTTCCGTCTCCTGCGACGTGGCGCTCGCAGGGGGGTGGAACCGACGGCAAATTTGAAAAGTAAATCACACAAACACACTGATATATTGAAATCCTATTGGATTACATTACAAAATAAAATAAATTTACATTAGTTTGCCCCCCAGTGCCCTTTCCTGCAGTTTTACTGTACTTTTTATACATATATATATACACACATATCTCTATATATACATATATATACAGTGGGTACGGAAAGTATTCAGACCCCCTTACATTTTTCACTCTTTGTTATATTGCAGCCATTTGCTAAAATCATTTAAGTTCATTCTTCTTCCTCATGAATGTACACATAGCACCCCATACTGACAGAAAAACACAGAATTGTTGACATTGTTGCAGATTTATTAAAAAGAAAAACTGAAATATCACATGGTCCTAAGTATTCAGACCCTTTGCTGTGACACTCATATATTTAACTCAGGTGCTTTCCATTTCTTCTGATCATCCTTGAGATGGTTCTACACCTTCATTTGAGTCCAGCTGTGTTTGATTATACTGATTGGACTTGATTAGGAAAGCCACACACCTGTCTATATAAGACCTTCCAGATCACAATGCATGTCAGAGCAAATGAGATTTATGAGGTCAAAGGAACTGCCTGAAGAGCTCAGAGACAGAATTGTGGCAAGGCACAGATCTGGCCAAGGTTACAAAAAGATTTCTGCTGCATTTAAGGTTCCTAAGAGCACAGTGGCCTCCATAATCCTCAAATGGAAGACATTTGGGACGACCAGAACCCTTCCTAGAGCTGGCCGTCCGGCCAAACTGAGCTATCGGGGGAGAAGAGCCTTGGTGAGAGAGGTAAAGAAGAACCCAAAAATCACTGTGGCTGAGCTCCACAGATGCAGTCAGGAGATGGGAGAAAGTTGTAGAAAGTCAACCATCACTGCAGCCCTCAACCAGTCGGGGCTTTATGGCAGAGTGGCCCAATGGAAGCCTCTCCTCAGTGTAAGACACATGAAAGCCTGCATGGAGTTTGCTAAAAAACACCTGAAGGACTCCAAGATGGTGAGAAATAAGATTCTCTGGTCTGATGAGACCAAAATATAACTTTTTGGCCTTAATTCTAAGCGGTATGTGTGGAGAAAACCAGGCACTGCTCATCACCTGTCCAATGCAGTCCCAACAGTGAAGCATGGTGGTGGCAGCATCATGCTGTGGGGGTGTTTTTCAGCTGCAGGGACAGGACGACTGGTTGCAATCGAGGGAAAGATGAATGCGGCCAAGTACAGGGATATCCTGGACAAAAACCTTCTCCAGAGTGCTCTGGACCTCAGACTGGGCCGAAGGTTTACCTTCCAACAAGACAATGACCCTAAGCACACAGCTAAAATAACGAAGGAGTGGCTTCACAACAACTCCGTGACTGTTCTTGAATGGCCCAGCCAGAGCCCTGACTTAAACCCAATTGAGCATCTCTGGAGAGACCTAAAAATGGCTGTCCACCAACGTTTACCATCCAACCTGACAGAACTGGAGAGGATCTGCAAGGAGGAATGGCAGAGGATCCCCAAATCCAGGTGTGAAAGACTTGTTGCATCTTTCCCAAAAAGACTCCTGGCTGTATAAGATCAAAAGGGGGCTTCTACTAAATACTGAGCAAAGGGTCTGAATACTTAGGACCATGTGATATTTCAGTTTTTCTTTTTTAATAAATCTGCAACAATGTCAACAATTCTGTGTTTTTCTGTCAGTATGGGGTGCTATGTGTACATTCATGAGGAAGAAGAATGAACCTAAATGATTTTAGCAAATGGCTGCAATATAACAAAGAGTGAAAAATTTAAGGGGGTCTGAATACTTTCCGTACCCACTGTATATGTATACAGTATATGCATACATACACATATATATGTATATACATATATATATATATATATATATATATATATGTGTGTATATATATATATATACTTTAACGTATTTATAGTTATTTATTATATTATAATTTATGATTTTGTGTTTCAAACTTTATCATACCGGAGATGTTATAAAGAAGAACGCACAGTAAAAAAAAAATCATATGTAAATAGTTGGTTTGGGCTGCTCGTCCTTAAGAATTACATGCAAAATAATGGTACCGCTTTCAGCACCTAAAATCGGAAAGAATCATACCGCCAGGGAGGTTAAGACAGCATTTTGGTCTTAGCGAACCCCTGGCAATTATTACTATATGTACAACTAGTGATACATTAATGTGATGTTTCAGTGGGAAGAATCCCCCTTACAGATAGCTAAGAGCCAGTTCACACTGAGGCGACACGACTCCTTACTACTTCGGGGGCGACTTGTGCATTACATTGCACCACGACTTTGGAGCGACTTGCAGGGACTTCACATAATGGAAGTCTATGCAAGTCGCTCCGAGGTCGCCCTGAAATAGTACAGGACCCTTTTTCTAAGTCGGATCGACTTGTGACGCTCCTATTAGAACGGGTCCTGTAGCGGTCAATGGACCGCGAGGGAGCGCGTCTTGTCAGGCTGACAAGTCGCTCTAAAAGATCATCTGTTTCAGAGATGCAAAAATGTCTCCTTCAAGGAAAACCTAGAAACGTCTTGAGGAACCCTAGTTGGTTCTGTGAAAGAGAAAGAGGCACTTTTATCATGCATGCTCCACTCTCTGTTACACATTTGATGAATATCACAGTGGTTTCCCTCAGTCCAGGGATGCCATGCACTACAGACAGTGACCGGTCAGAAAACCTTGTCCATCACTGGTGTGTCCCTTGGCACTGGACAAATTTAAATTGGGTCTCCAAATTGCTTTCCATTGCCTCATACACAGGAACGTTCATGCACAGAAACTGGCTGCAGACATTGCAAGACCTTTAGATATTCTTGTGCAGAATTCTGACCATTCTCTGGAATCAGTGACCAGCTAGTTTAAGTGCCTGGATTTCAGTATGTTTCCAGTACAGCACAGTCCAGCTGTTTCTTATGGGAACATGATGCTTCCTGCCAAAAAGGCAGTTTTACTGCCTCCAGAATGGACACTCATTCTAGGCTCAGCTTTTGATGTGAAGTTGACAATTACCACAGAACAGGTCTTCATTTACACATCAAAGGATACATTTAAGAAACAGGAGTCACCTTTCCTGTGGGTCTCCTACACCATTCACTGCTCCATGAAGCTGCCCTTGAAATTAACACTAACATTGAAGGTAATTACAGGAAATGCTGCAGTCAGAGGGAAACATCTCACAACATGAAATATTTGTGTCATATAAAGAAGCATTTTTGTATCGCTCAGCTGTCTGTAGGCACTGCGGTGCTATGCAGATAGCTGGGACAACGTTGTCTCCCATGGTTTACTTGTACAGTAAAACCTTGAATTGAGAGTAACTTGGTTTGAGAGCGTTTTGCAAGACAAGCAACATTTTTTTTATAAATTTTGACTTGATAAACAAGCGATGTCTTGATATACAAGTAGCATCATGTCACATCTGAGTATAAAAGAGAAGAGAGGTGCCTCTAAGTATAGCAATATGGTTACATTTAATGAAGGTACAACATAAAACTGGTTTACACATTTTGGAATGTTATTTTTACTGCATATATATTTTTTTGTATATATTTTTATTGCACACATATACAAATATATTTCTTTTAGCACTTTAAATATTTTTTGGTTTGGTTATATTTCTATGGATCACAGGAGTGTCTTTCAATGATACCACTTATTTGTTTATTCACAGGGTTTATTTACATGATCGTTACATGTTGTAATCACTTTAAATTATGGTTTTATAAAGGATTGTATTTTTACATTTGTAGGATTATTATAATTTTTTGCATACATCATTGACAGCGCCACTTTTTACCACCCCCCTTTTTTTACTTTTACTCCTGATTTCCCACTTGTGTGGGATTTCTGAGGTAGGTAGCAGCCCTTCCCCCATTACCATAGCATGGAATCCCCAATCAAACAACATTTAGCAACTCACATGGTTGATAATTAAACAGGCACATCTAATTATGCAGGAATCCGGGGTAAAGCTGTCCACATAGACCGTCCTCCACACCGCCATTGACATCATCCCTTCCACACTGCGCTCCATGAGCGCTTTAAGCCTCACTTTCAGATCGCTCCACTGCAGGGTAGTCTTCCCGGTCACGATTGCAGACTGACGGAGGTGAGAGCCAGCGGTGCGGAGGATGGTCTATGTGGACAGCTCTACCCCGGATGCCTACATACTTAGGTGTGCCTCTTTTAATCATCAACCATATATGAGTTGCTAAATATTGAACCTTCATTAAATGTAACCATATTGTTACACTTAGGCCCCGTTCACATAGGGGCGATCCGACTTCGGGGGGCGACCTCTGAGGTCGCGGTGCGAGCAGCGCGCCGCGACCTCGGAGCGGCCGCCACGGACTTCATAACATTGAAGTCTATGGCGGTCGCCTCCGGGTCGCCCCAAAGAAGCTCCGGACCCTTTTTCTAAGTCGGAGCGACTTGTGTCGCTCCTATTAGAACGGGTCCGCAGCTTTCCTATGGAAGGCGACCTACGGCGACCTGTGAGGCGACCAGGTCGCCTCACAGGTCGCCTTAGTGTGAACGGGGACTTAGAGGCACCTCTCTTCTCTTTTATACTCTGTAGCTCCTGATGGATTTTGCTTCTAATCCCCTTGTGGAGGCGCCATTTGTGGATGGACATTTTATGGTTACACAACCTATCACATTGCTATTATCTTTTTATATGAACTATAAACTGAAGGACTTATTATTAAATGGTTGTGGAACGAATCATCTAAGTTTTCATTATTTCATAAGGGGAAATTTGATTTTATATAAGAGTGCTTTGGATTACAATCATGTTTCCGGAATGAATTATGCTTGCAGTCCAAGGTTTTACTGTACTTTAACCACTTAAGCCCCGGAAGATTTTACCCCCTTCCTGACCAGGGCCTATTTTGCGATTCGGCACTGAGTGACTTTAACGGACAATTGTGCGGTCGTGCGACGCTGTACCTAAACGAATTTGACATCCTTTTTTTCCAACAAACAGAGCTTTCTTTTGGTGGTATTTGATCACCTGTGCGATTTTTTGATCATGCGCTATAAACAAAAAAAGAGTGTCAATTTTGCAAAAATAACAATATTTTTCACATTTTGTATATGAAATTCCCCCAAAAAAATGTAAAAATCAAATTTTTTTTAACATTTTAGGCCAATTTGTTTTATGCTACATATGTTTGGTAAAAAAAATTGCAAAAAGCGTATTTTGATTGGTTTGCGCAAAAGTTATTGCGTTTACTAAGGGAAAGATGCTTTTCATTTTTATTGTTTTTTTTTTAACGAGTAATGGTGGCGATGTGAGATTTTTTTTGCTGGACTGCAACATTGCGGTGGACAGATCGGACCCTTGACTGACATTTTTGACACTTTTGGGGGTACCAGTGACATTACTACAGTAATCAGTGCTATACATATGCACTGTTACTGTAAAAATGACACTGGGAGGGAAGGGGTTAACTTTATTGGAGAGGGAGGGGTTAAGTGTGTCCCTAGGGGCGTGATTCTTACTGTGATTGGATGTGGCTGTGTGTGTAACAGCACAGATCAACGGTCCTACATAGCAGGACCGTATGATCTGTGCTTTTACACAGGGAAGAATGACAGGCAGCTTTGTTTACATTAGCCGCCTGCCTTTCTCCCTCTCCACCCGACGATCGCGAGTGATCGGCGAACATCGGGTCCGCCGGTCACACGCGCAGGCTTCTTAGGGTACGAGCGGGGACGGGAGCGTGCCTCCGGCGGCGCGCGCTCGCCCCCTATTGGCTCCCAGGCTAGTGACGTACCGGTACGTCACTTTGCCTGGGAGGGGCTGAACGCCGCCGTATATAGTCGGGCGGCGGACGGCAAGTGGTTAATCAGCAAAGCACAATGTCTATGAGGCTGTAAAGGGTGGTTAACCACTTTAGCCCTGGAAGGTTTTGTCCCCTTAAGGACTAGGCCATTTTTTGCAATTTGGCACAGTTACTTTAACTGACAATTGCGCGGTCATGCGATGCTATACCCTAATAAAATTGATTTCCTTTTTTTTCCCACAAATAGAGCTTTCGTTTGGTGGTATTTGATCACCTGTACGATTTTGTATTTATTGCGCTATAAAAAAAAGAGTGACAATTCTGAAAAAAAAAACAATATTTTTCACTTTCTGCTATATAACATTCCCAAAATAAATACATTTAAAAATCATTTTTTTCATCCTTTTAGGCCAATTTGTATTTTGCTACATATTTGTGGTAAAAAAATCCCAATAAGCGTATTTTGATTGGTTTGCGCAAAAATTATCGTGTCTACAAACTAGGGGAAAGATTTATGTCATTTCATTCTTTTTTTTTTTTACTAGTAATGGCGGCGATCTGCGATTTTTAGTGGGACTCTGACATTGCAGCGGATATATCAGCCCCCTAACTGACACTTTTGGGGGGGACCAGTAACATTACTACAGTAATCAGTGCTAAAAATATACACTGTCACTGTAATGACACTGGCAGGGAAGGGGTAATCCCAGGGTCGATCAAAGAGTCAAGTGTGAGCCCAGGGGGTGTTTTCTAACTGTATGGGGGAGGGACTTGTGGAATCAACACAGAGACCTGTGATCCTAAATAGGAGGATCACAGGGGCTCTGAGTTCATTCCTGAGAAAACAACGGTCTGCTGTGTTTACGACATTGCAGGTGCCCGGCAGCAATCGCGGCCACCGGTCATGTGAATCGGCTTCCCCGCTGCCTAATGGGGGTGGGCACAGGTAGGCCGGTTCGTGCAGCTGACCTGGCCTGCCGCAGTATATCTGCAGCGGGCAGTCGGCAAGTGGTTAATAGACCTCCAATATCAAACTCATAAATATTAGTGGGTAGAGCCTAGTTCATTATGATTCACCTGTCTGTCCAACCTGTGATATCAACAACAAGCAATGTGCACATAGGGTTAAAGTTGTAAGATTCCGGTACCTCCGGTACCCTTAATCACCACTTTCCTCTGTAATGCGTCCCACCTTTCTCTTCAGGTGGTACGCATATACCTTTAAGAACGATGATATCACTGCTGAGCGCCGCAGAGCGGCTATTTCAACCGCCGGCGGTCTCACTCACATTGTTCGTTCAACCTGCCTTGTTACCCACATTCTTTCAAGCCTGTCTCTCGATCGGAACCTCCAGCCATTCCCTTTACCTGGAGCAGACCGGAACCTCGCTACTGATCCCTGTATCTCGCTACCGGATCATTCCTCATCTACTGGACCTCTCTAAACTACTAACAATACAAGTGATAAGTACCCCGCAGGGGAACCCTCCATAACCTTATTGCACTATCTACCTATGCACATTAAGGACTGTTACTACCTATCTATACTATCCTATCATCTGCACTGTTACATAGATTGCTAGCTCTTCAGCCTACTACCATCTATCATCTGCACTGCTGTATAGATTGCTAGCTCTCCTGTCTACTACTATCTATCCTTGCACTGGGTTAGTCTATCCTGTATTTGTCATCTGCTGTCCTCACCACCTGTTAGCATACTCGATACTAACCTATCTGCATTCCTAAATACCATCTTGAACTCTCCTATACAAAACCTATCAAGTGATTACCATCCTTGTCACTGTTCACACCTGTCCCTTCAGCAAATCACCTTCATACTATCATATACATCCTATCACTCCAGGAACATCTCATTGAGTGTGTATATATCTGTATGTTGAAGCTGACAGGCCCACGGTGATGAGTCCTGGAGAGTTGGATCTGGTATTCAACACATCTCTACATGACTACTGAGTGGAGATTTTGCAGCTGCAAATCCAGCCTATAATAAAAACGCAGAAGCGTTACAGATTGAACGAACCATAAAAATGGATTCAGCAGAATTACCCACTCAAGTGACACAATTAACACAACAAGTAAAAGCGTTAATACTTGCTCTGACTGACGTACAAGAAAAGAATCAGACTCTGACACAGCAGGTAACCCAGCTCTCACGGCTTACTGCTATTCAGCCTCATGAACCTAAAATAAACCCTCCTCTAGTGTTTACAGGTGATCGGAAAAAATTTCGTGAATTCAAAAACGCATGTCAATTGCTTTTTTTGTTAAAACCTCGTACATACCCCACTGATCAAATAAAAGTCTGTACCGTTATTTCATACCTGACGGGTGATCCACGGGCCTGGGCAGACTCTCTCTTTGAGAGTAATGATCAGATTCTCAACACCTATTCCTTATTCCTAGCGGAACTCGCTAGTTTATACGATGACCCCAATAGGCAGAGTACTGTTGATATTCAGTTGAGGGCTTTAAAACAAGGAAGGAGACCAGAGGTGAATTACCCAGTGGGTGAAAAGGAGTTGCTTGCCATAAAACTGGCACTGGAGAATTGGCGACATCTGCTCGAAGGTACCCAGTTACCAATACTCATATATACAGATCATAAAAACCTTCAATACCTCCAGACTAACAAGACTCTCTCCCACCGGCAGGTACGATGGTCATTATTCTTTTTAAGATTTAATTTCCTAGTGACCTACACGCCTGCAGACAAAAATAAAAAAGCAGATGCGCTATCACGATTAACCGAAGATAACTGCGCCGAAATCCCTTCCATTCCCATAATACCCTATGAACGCATTATTGGTGTTGTCCGTTCCTTGAAGGAAGAGATTTTGCACAGTATAAGAATGGATTCACCTCCACCACAACTAGGTACTGATGCAGAAGGCTTCCTCTATTACAATGACAAACTCTACATACCCCCTACTATGCGCACCAAGATTTTGGAGTTATCGCATGATGTGCCCATGGCAGGACATATGGGTATAACGAAAACCTTTAATTTGCTCACCTGGCAGTTTTGGTGGCCTGATATGAAGACGTCTGTACAAAAATCTGTTTCTTCATGTGACATCTGTGCAAGGTCCAAAATTGACACTACAAAACCATCTGGACTACTTTGTAGTCTACCAATACCCCAGGTTCCATGGGAAGTTGTATCCTTAGATTTCATAGTAGAACTACCACCCTCTAAAGGATTTAATACCATCCTAGTGTCAGTGGACCACTTGACAAAGATGGCACATTTCATTGCTATCCGTAGACTACCTTCATCTAAACGTACAGCAGAACTACTGATGAAACATGTGTTTAAGTTGCATGGAATTCCAAAAACTCTTTTGTCCGACCGTGATTCACAATTTATCTCTAAATTTTGGCAAGCACATTGTCAAATTTTACGCATTGAGCGAAAGCTCACTTCTCCCTACCATCCTCAGACCAACGGACAGACTGAAAGAGTCAACCAGTGCATTGAGCAATATCTACGTTGCTACACATTATACTTGCAGGATGATTGGGTGGATCTCCTTCCTCTAGCAGAATTTGCTTACAACAACGCAACCCACAGTACCACGAAGCAAAGTCCGTTCTACTTGAACTATGGGTTTCATCCCACTCTTCTTCCACCACGCATCCTGCCATCGAGTAACCCAGTAGCCTCGGATTACCTTACCCAAATAAAAGACTCTTTGGGTTTACTCAATACCACTATATCACACGCTCACAGTCAACAAAAAAAGTACTACGACCTTCGTAGAAGACCTTCTCCTCAGTATGCTATTGGGGACCTTGTTTGGCTATCGACAAAGAACTTAAGATTAAAAATCCCTAGCAAGAAGCTTGGACCTTTATTTTTGGGACCCTTCCCAATTAAAAAACTTATCGGAAAAGCTGCAGTACAGCTCACCCTACCAGCAGATCTCAAGATCCATCCCATCTTCCATGTGTCGCTACTGAAGCCCCATGTTCCTAACCAAGGAATAAGGCCTACCATCTTGCCTCCACCTCCAATACAAGTTGAAGGCGGAGAAGAGTATGAGATCAAGGAAATTTTGGATTCTCGCATCCATAGAGGAAGACTCCAGTATCTCATAAGATGGAAGAACTATGGACCCCAAGACGACACCTGGCTAGATACCTCTGATATTCATGCGCCTAGACTTATACGGAACTTTCACTCGAAACACCCAGAGAAACCTGTCCTATAGGCCTTCCGGAGCCGGCCTTAATGGGGGGGTACTGTAAGATTCCGGTACCTCCGGTACCCTTAATCACCACTTTCCTCTGTAATGCGTCCCACCTTTCTCTTCAGGTGGTATGCATATACCTTTAAGAACGATGATGTCACTGCTGAGCGCCGCAGAGCGGCTATTTCAACCGCCGGCGGTCTCACTCACATTGTTCGTTCAACCTGCCTTGTTACCCACATGCTTTCAAGCCTGTCTCTCGATCGGAACCTCCAGCCATTCCCTTTACCTGGAGCAGACCGGAACCTCGCTACTGATCCCTGTATCTCGCTACCGGATCATTCCTCATCTACTGGACCTCTCTAAACTACTAACATTACAAGTGATAAGTACCCCGCAGGGGAACCCTCCATAACCTTATTGCACTATCTACCTATGCACATTAAGGACTGTTACTACCTATCTATACTATCATCTGCACTGTTACATAGATTGCTAGCTCTTCAGCCTACTACCATCTATCATCTGCACTGCTGTATAGATTGCTAGCTCTCCTGTCTACTACTATCTATCCTTGCACTGGGTTAGTCTATCCTGTATTTGTCATCTGCTGTCCTCACCACCTGTTAGCATACTCGATACTAACCTATCTGCATTCCTAAATACCATCTTGAACTCTCCTATACAAAACCTATCAGGTGATTACCATCCTTGTCACTGTTCACACCTGTCCCTTCAGCACATCACCTTCATACTATCATATACATCCTATCACTCCAGGAACATCTCATTGAGTGTGTATATATCTGTATGTTGAAGCTGACAGGCCCACGGTGATGAGTCCTGGAGAGTTGGATCTGGTATTCAACACATCTCTACATGACTACTGAGTGGAGATTTTGCAGCTGCAAATCCAGCCTATAATAAAAACGCAGGAGCGTTACAGATTGAACGAACCATAAAAATGGATTCAGCAGAATTACCCACTCAAGTGACACAATTAACACAACAAGTAAAAGCGTTAATACTTGCTCTGACTGACGTACAAGAAAAGAATCAGACTCTGACACAGCAGGTAACCCAGCTCTCACGGCTTACTGCTATTCAGCCTCATGAACCTAAAATAAACCCTCCTCTAGTGTTTACAGGTGATCGGAAAAAATTTCGTGAATTCAAAAACGCATGTCAATTGCTTTTTTTGTTAAAACCTCGTACATACCCCACTGATCAAATAAAAGTCTGTACCGTTATTTCATACCTGACGGGTGATCCACGGGCCTGGGCAGACTCTCTCTTTGAGAGTAATGATCAGATTCTCAACACCTATTCCTTATTCCTAGCGGAACTCGCTAGTTTATACGATGACCCCAATAGGCAGAGTACTGCTGATATTCAGTTGAGGGCCTTAAAACAAGGAAGGAGACCTGTAGAAGACTTTGTATCTGAGTTCAAAAGATGGACCCTTGATTCAGGGTGGAATGACACATCTTTGCGAACTCAATTCAGACTCGGGTTATTGGAAGCTGTTAAAGACGAGCTCGCCCGAGCGGATTTACCTGGCACCTTGGAGGCCTTGATACAACTTAGTATCAACATCGACAGACGACTGCGAGAAAGAAGTGCTGAAAAGATGGGAATGCCATTGTCTAGTCCTTCTCAGATTTCGGCCGTTGACCCTACTCCCATGGATGTAGGAACCATACGCCCACCTTTAACGACTACTGATCGAGCTAGAAGAACATCCAGAAATCTCTGCATGTACTGCGCATCCTCGGATCATTTGATAAACACCTGTCCCCTTGTCCGCAAAAAAGAGGGTGAGTGTTCACATGTCTTGCTGGGAGGATTAACGACTTCCTTTTCTAACCCCTATCTTTTTGTTCATTTAATATTACAGTGGGACCAAACTAGGATTACCACCAAGGCTATGGTCGACACTGGATCTTGTGGAAACTATATTGATACACGCTTTGTTACCTTAAATAAAATACCTATTATTTCAAAATCTAAGCCTGTTTCTGTTAGTTTCATTAATGGTATTCCACTGTCTTCTGGTCCAATCACCAACCAGACTCAGGCACTCCTTGCCACTACCAACGAATCACATGTGGAGACCATCACCTTTGACATACTATCCTCACCCCATTTTCCTATTATTTTGGGACTTCCCTGGTTACACACACACCAACCAATCATAGATTGGAAAAAACGGACTTTGGTTTTCCCTTCTCACTATTGTGAGAATACGTGTAACCTCCCATCTTATGGGAAGATTCTGTCTGTGGTGTCTGATGAAATTGCACCACTATGCTATCAGGATCTGTCCGAAGTGTTCCTTGAGAAAAATGCTCAAGTGTTGCCTCCCCATAGGGATTACGATTGCACTATCGATCTACTCCCTAACAGCAAATTGCCTTTCGGTCATGTTTATCCCCTTTCACAGGATGAACTTTCTCATCTCAAGGAATACTTGGATGAGAATTTGACAAAAGGGTTCATTAGACCCTCTACTTCTTCCACTGCTGCAGGACTTTTCTTTGTCCGCAATAAGGATTCCAGTCTCAGGCCTATTATCGATTATAGGCAATTAAACACGATTACGATAAAGGATCGCTATCCTTTGCCGCTCATCCCTGAACTTATTGAACAGGTGCGTGGGGCTACTTATTTCACCAAATTAGACCTGAAAGGGGCATACAACCTAATCCGAATCCGTGACGGGGATGAGTGGAAAACAGCATTCAGAACCAGATACGGACTATTCGAATACCTTGTGATGCCATTCGGGCTATGTAATGCTCCCGCAGCTTTCCAAAGATTCATAAACGACATCTTTAGAGACTTACTTGATGTCTGTGTTGTAGTATACCTAGACGATATACTTATTTATTCTCGATCTATGCCTGAACACATAAAACATGTAAGACTTGTGTTGTCCAGACTGCTCTCACACAGACTATATGTGAAATTAAAAAAATGTCTATTTCATAAAGAAGAAATATTATTTCTGGGATACTTCATATCCAAAACTGGAATTAAGATGGATATGAGTAAGATATCCTGTATTCAAGACTGGCCTATACCAACAACTCGTAAGGCCCTACAGCGATTCCTTGGATTCTCGAACTTCTATAGGAAGTTCATCAAGAACTTTTCCGCTATTGTTAGACCTCTCACACAACTGACAAGTATAAAAAAAAACATTCAAATGGTCAGAAGAAGCAAATCAAGCTTTCTGCTTGTTAAAATCAAGCTTTACTTCTGCTCCCATACTACGCCATCCAGACCCATCCCTCCAATATATTCTAGAGGTAGATGCGTCAAATATGGCAGTAGGAGCAGTTCTCTCCCAACGACCACAAACACTTCATCACTCCACCCAGTTGCTTTCTTTTCAAAATCACTAAGCAGCCCAGAGGTGAATTACCCAGTGGGTGAAAAGGAGTTGCTTGCCATAAAACTGGCATTGGAGAATTGGCGACATCTGCTCGAAGGTACCCAGTTACCAATACTCATATATACAGATCATAAAAACCTTCAATACCTCCAGACTAACAAGACTCTCTCCCACCGGCAGGTACGATGGTCATTATTCTTTTTAAGATTTAATTTCCTAGTGACCTACACGCCTGCAGACAAAAATAAAAAAGCGGATGCGCTATCACGATTAACCGAAGATAACTGCGCCGAAATCCCTTCCATTCCCATAATACCCTATGAACGCATTATTGGTGTTGTCCGTTCCTTGAAGGAAGAGATTTTGCACAGTATAAGAATGGATTCACCTCCACCACAACTAGGTACTGATGCAGAAGGCTTCCTCTATTACAATGACAAACTCTACATACCCCCTACTATGCGCACCAAGATTTTGGAGTTATCGCATGATGTGCCCATGGCAGGACATATGGGTATAACGAAAACCTTTAATTTGCTCACCAGGCAGTTTTGGTGGCCTGATATGAAGACGTCTGTACAAAAATTTGTTTCTTCATGTGACATCTGTGCAAGGTCCAAAATTGACACTACAAAACCATCTGGACTACTTTGTAGTCTACCAATACCCCAGGTTCCATGGGAAGTTGTATCCTTAGATTTCATAGTAGAACTACCACCCTCTAAAGGATTTAATACCATCCTAGTGTCAGTGGACCACTTGACAAAGATGGCACATTTCATTGCTATCCGTAGACTACCTTCATCTAAACGTACAGCAGAACTACTGATGAAACATGTGTTTAAGTTGCATGGAATTCCAAAAACTCTTTTGTCCGACCGTGGTTCACAATTTATCTCTAAATTTTGGCAAGCACTTTGTCAAATTTTACGCATTGAGCGAAAGCTCACTTCTCCCTACCATCCTCAGACCAACGGACAGACTGAAAGAGTCAACCAGTGCATTGAGCAATATCTACGTTGCTACACATCATACTTGCAGGATGATTGGGTGGATCTCCTTCCTCTAGCAGAATTTGCTTACAACAACGCAACCCACAGTACCACGAAGCAAAGTCCGTTCTACTTGAACTATGGGTTTCACCCCACTCTTCTTCCACCACGCATCCTGCCATCGAGTAACCCAGTAGCCTCGGATTACCTTACCCAAATAAAAGACTCTTTGGGTTTACTCAATACCACTATATCACACGCTCACAGTCAACAAAAAAAGTACTACGACCTTCGTAGAAGACCTTCTCCTCAGTATGCTATTGGGGACCTTGTTTGGCTATCGACAAAGAACTTAAGATTAAAAATCCCTAGCAAGAAGCTTGGACCTTTATTTTTGGGACCCTTCCCAATTAAAAAACTTATCGGAAAAGCTGCAGTACAGCTCACCCTACCAGCAGATCTCAAGATCCATCCCATCTTCCATGTGTCGCTACTGAAGCCCCATGTTCCTAACCAAGGAATAAGGCCTACCATCTTGCCTCCACCTCCAATACAAGTTGAAGGCGGAGAAGAGTATGAGATCAAGGAAATTTTGGATTCTCGCATCCATAGAGGAAGACTCCAGTATCTCATAAGATGGAAGAACTATGGACCCCAAGACGACACCTGGCTAGATACCTCTGATATTCATGCGCCTAGACTTATACGGAACTTTCACTCGAAAAACACACAGAGAAACCTGTCCTATAGGCCTTCCGGAGCCGGCCTTAAGGGGGGGTACTGTAAGATTCCGGTACCTCCGGTACCCTTAATCACCACTTTCCTCTGTAATGCGTCCCACCTTTCTCTTCAGGTGGTATGCATATACCTTTAAGAATGATGATGTCACTGCTGAGCGCTGCAGAGCGGCTATTTCAACCGCCGGCGGTCTCACTCACATTGTTCGTTCAACCTGCCTTGTTATCCACATGCTTTCAAGCCTGTCTCTCGATCGGAACCTCCAGCCATTCCCTTTACCTGGAGCAGACCGGAACCTCGCTACTGATCCCTGTATCTCGCTACCGGATCATTCCTCATCTACTGGACCTCTCTAAACTACTAACATTACAAGTGATAAGTACCCCGCAGGGGAACCCTCCATAACCTTATTGCACTATCTACCTATGCACATTAAGGACTGTTACTACCTATCTATACTATCCTATAATCTGCACTGTTACATAGATTGCTAGCTCTTCAGCCTCCTACCATCTGCACTGCTGTATAGATTGCTAGCTCTCCTGTCTACTACTATCTATCCTTGCACTGGGTTAGTCTATCCTGTATTTGTCATCTGCTGTCCTCACCACCTGTTAGCATACTCGATACTAACCTATCTGCATTCCATCTTGAACTCTCCTATACAAAACCTATCAAGTGATTACCATCCTTGTCACTGTTCACACCTGTCCCTTCAGCACATCACCTTCATACTATCATATACATCCTATCACTCCAGGAACATCTCATTGAGTGTGTATATATCTGTATGTTGAAGCTGACAGGCCCACGGTGATGAGTCCTGGAGAGTTGGATCTGGTATTCAACACATCTCTACATGACTACTGAGTGGAGATTTTGCAGCTGCAAATCCAGCCTATAATAAAAACACAGGAGCGTTACAAAAGTGCACCTGTTGCTCATTCAAGGTGATGACACTCATTTTGAGATTTGATGGCTTCATAGCTTAGTGACGTTCCAAGTGTTTCTCTAGACTACATGTTCATTCACCTGCCAAAGCCACAGTATATTGCCAACATGTGGAATAGACTCCCTCAAGAACTAGTTTGGCCAGCTCAGTAGATTTCTTTAACCACTTGCCTACAGTGCTCTTTCACCCCCTTCCTGCCCAGACTGATTTTCAGCTTTCAACGCTCTCACACTTTGAATGACAATTACTCAGTAATGCAACACTGTATCCATAAAAAAATTGTGTCCTTTTTTCACACAAATAGAGCTTTCTTTTGATGGTATTTAATCACGACTGGGTTTTTTATTTTTTGTGCTATAAATAAAAAAATACAAAAAATATTATGAAAAAACGCATTTTTCTTTGTTTCTGTCATAAATTTTAGCAAATGAGTAATTTTTCTTCACAAATTTTGGCCAAAATTTATACTGCTACTTATCTTTGGTAAAATAACCCAAATAAGTGTATATTATTTGGTCTTTGTGAAAGTTATAGAGTCCACAAGTTATGGTGCTAATCATTGAAAATTGATCACACTTGACCACACCTGATGTACTGAAGGCCTATCTCATTTCTTGAGACACTAAAAAGTCAGGAAAGTACAAATACCCCCCAAATGACCCCTTTTTGGAAAGTAGACATTCGAAAGGTATTTAATAAGGGGCATGGTGAGTTTTTTGAAGTTGTAATTTTTTCCCACAACTCTTTGCAAAATGAAGATTTTTTTTTTTTTACAAATTGACGTATTAACAGGTTATTTCTCTCACACAGCATATGTATACTTGCAACTACACCCCAAAACACATTTTACTACTCCTCCTGAGTATGGCGATACCACGTGTGAGACTTTTTCACAGCCTGGCCACATACAGAGGCCTAACATCCAAGTAGCACCGTCCGGCATTCTAGGAGCACAAATTACACATATAATTTCCTGACAACCTATCGCACTTTTGAAGGCCCTGGAGCACCAGGACAATGGAAACCCTCATAAAATGACCCCATTTTGGAAAGCAAACAACCCAACGTATAATTTTTGAGGCATAATGAGTCTTTTGAATATGTCATTTTTTTCCACAAGTTTTTGGAAAATGTGGAAAGAAAATGAAAACGCATTTTTTTTTTTACACAAAGCTGTCCATTTATGCAATATTTCTAACACATAGCATGTACATAGCAAAAATTGCACCCCAAAATACATTCTGCTATTCCTCCTGAGTATGGCGATACCACATGTGTAGCACTTTTCACAAAGTTGTCCATTTATCCACTTTAAGACTGGGCCTATTTTTGACACTTGGTGTTTACAAGCTAAAATCATTTTTTTTGCTAGAAAACTACTTAGAACCCCCAAACATTATATATTTTTTTTAGCAGAGACCCTAGAGAATAAAATGGAGATCGTTGCAATATTTTTTATCACACCATATTTGCGCAGCAGTCTTCCAAATGCAATTTTTTTGAAAAAAATTCACTTTTTTGAACTAAAAAATAAGAAAGCAGTAAATTTAGCCCAATTTTTTTCCATAATGTGAAAGATAATGTTACGCCGAGTAATTAGATACCCAACATGTCATGCTTCAAAATTGCGCATGCTCACAGAATGGCGCCAAACATTGGTACTTAAAAATCCCCATAGGCAACATTTTGAAAATTTCTGCAGGTTACCAGCTTAGAGTTACAGAGGAGGTCTAGGGCTCAAATTATTGCTCTCGCTCTAACGATCGTCACGTGTATGGTTTGAACACCGTTTACATATGTGGGCGGGATTTGCGTATGCGTTTGCCTCTGCGCGCGAGCTAACGGGGACAGGGCGCTTTAATTTTTTATTTTTTTTTCCTATTTATTTTATTTATTATTTTTTTATTTTTACACAGTTTAAAAAAAAAATGTTGTTACCGACGGAAAGCTGAACGTCGGCTTTAAACCACGGTACTGGGATGATGCCTCTAGCTAGAGGCATCATCCCGGAATAACCCCGCAAAGTTACCCGACGTACCGGTACGTTGATATGCGGTAAGTGGTTAATGTAGTAAAATGTTTATAGCTATTGCACCCTTTAAACTGGCAGCTATGATTATTTAGCATTACCTACCGTAGTTTCTTTTTAAAAATGGATATTTGCATTCTGAAGTTTTTTTTTTTTTTAAACTGAATAAGGCATGCAACTTTAATACAACTTTAGATGAGTGCGACTTGGATGTGACTTGTTTTCCCGCTGCAAAGTCGGACCCCCTATTGCATGTAAAACATTCAGGTAAAACTTTCATGCAACCTTTGAGGGTTAACATTGCAGTCTATGGCCCTCAAGTTGCATGAAAGTTGGACCAAAGTATTGCATGGACTACTTTGAAGTCACTGCGACTTTAATCACTTAAGGCAGAATTCCATCCAAAAGTGGAACTTCCGCTCATTTGCTTCCTCCACACCTCCAGTGCCATATTCGGCACCTTTCAGGTGGGAGGGGGGAACGGGTACCTGTTTTTGACAGGTACCCTTCCCCTTTTTAGGGAGACAGCGCTGTGGCCGTCCACCGGAAGTTCAGTGGAATGCGCTTTGTGCATGCACAGTAGGGAACCAGATTTGAAGAAAGGCTTCATTGCCAGTTTCCCTTAGGCCCCTTTCACACAAACGATCTGATCCGATCAGATCCGCCTGTCAGTTTCTTAGGCGGACCTGGTCGGATCCTTCCCTATGGGGCAGCGGATGTCAGCGGTGACATGTCCGCTGATACCCGCTGCCATCCGCATCTGATCCTGTCCGTGAAATCCGGACGGATGGAAACCCTATTTTCTATCTCATCCGATTCCCCCATAGAGAGCAGCGGGGCTCTGACACCTCCCTCTCCACACACAGTGTGGAGACGGAGCTGTCATCTGCCTGCTCAGCAGGGATCGGCGGATCGATCCCCGTTGAGCAGAGAACAGTACGCACCGGACAGCGGACCGTGTGAAAGGAGCCTTAGAAAGAATGGCGGCGGCAGCACCCGGCATCCGAAAATTGGCTGGGGTGCTGACATCACAGGCTCCCTGGACAGGTAAGTGTCTACATGTTAAAAGTCAGCAGCTTGAGTATTTGTAGCTGCTGACTTTTAATTTTTTTTTTCTCCAGGCGGAATTCCTCTTTAGGGACCAGGCGTATTTCTGACACTTGTCCATAGATCCCCTTTAGAGCAGGGTCCCCATAGATCCCCCTTTAGAGCTCAGTTCCCCTGGATCCCCTTTAGGGCAGGCCCAGGCTCCTCATAGATCTCCTTTAGAGCAGGGTCCCCATAGATTCCCCTTTAGAGCAGGGTCCCTATAGATCTCCCTTTAGAGCTCAGTTCCCCTGGATCCCCTTTAGGGCAGGCCCAGGCTCCCCATAGATCTCCTTTAGAGCAGGGTCCCCATAGATCCCCCTTTAGAGAAGGGTCCCCATAGGTCCCCCCTTAGAGCAGGGTCCCCATAGATCCCCCTTTAGAAAAGGGTCCCCATAGTAATCGTGATGCATCGTGATGCATCGCGGAATCGAATCGTATCGAATCGCGACCCTGATAATCGTAATCGCATCGAATCGTGAGGTAAGTGAAGATGCACAGCCCTAGTGGTGACAGCTGTGAATTGTCTCAGAGGAGGACAAAAAAGTGCTGCATGGGTGAATAAAAAGAATATGTCTGTCTATGATTTTTAAACAACATTTGTGATTTACAAAACACTTTAAAGTGCTTGGAAGGGCTGAAGGTTTCTTACCATTGTGCATTCTATGCATGAAGGTAAAAAAACCTTCAGTGTGCAGCTCCCCTTCAACCCCCTAATACTTACCTAAGCCAGATTCAGATCCACCGATGTGCAAGAGACTCGAGGCTCTCCTGGGTCTCTCCCTCCTGATTCATAAACCACAAAAGCAAAAACAAATAACCAGGCACACCTGGGGTGCCTGATATATTAAGGAAGAACTCCTCCAGTGAGGCCGGGAGAAAGGGAAAGGAAAGACAGGTGCTGGTGGTAGGAGACTCAATTATTAGAAGGACAGACAGTGTAATCTGTGACAAAGACCGTGTGCGCCGAACAGTCTGTTGTTTGCCGGACGCTCGGGTTCGGCACATCGCGGATCGGGTGAACAGATTATTGGGTGGGGCTGGGGAAGACCCAGCTGTCATGGTACACGTGGGTACCAATGACATAGGCAGAGGAAGATGGAGAGTCCTAAACGATTTCAGGGACTTAGGCGCTAAGTTGAGGACTAGGACCTCCAAGGTAGTATTTTCCGAAATACTACCTGTACCTCGAGCCACACCAGAGAGGCAGCGGGAGATTAGGGAAGTTAACGAGTGGCTGAGGAGCTGGTGTAGTAAGGAGGGTTTCGGGTTCCTGGAGAACTGGGCCGACTTCTCAGTTGGTCACCGGCTCTTTGGTAGGGACGGATTGCACCTAAATGGGGTGGGTGCAGCCGTACTGGGTGAGAGGATGGCCAAAAAGTTAGAGGGGCTTTTAAACTAGGGAATGGGGGGGAGGGTACAGATGTAGAATTAGCCAGTGGAAAGCAAGTTTCAGAGGGCAGAAATGGGGGCATTAGCGGTAGGGTGTTCGGAGCTCCTATACCCAGGGTGGGTACGGGGAAAAATCAAGAGAGCAGCCTAAAAACATCAAATGAGGATAAATGTAACCGATCAAAATTAAGAGGTTTGTATACCAATGCCAGAAGCCTGGCCAACAAGATGGGAGAGCTGGAGCTACTGATGTTTGAGGAGGACTTAGATTTTGTGGGGATAACTGAGACTTGGTTTGACAGCTCTCATGACTGGATGGCGACCATTCAGGGGTATTCCCTTTATCGCAGGGATAGAGAGGGTAAAAAAGGGGGAGGGGTTTGTCTGTATATTAAGAACAGTATACAGGTAAATATGAGGGATGATATTAATAATGGAGCTATGGACGAGGCAGAATCCCTATGGGTAGAGCTTCAAAGGGAAGGCACGGTGGGGAAGGTAATATTGGGCGTATGCTATAGGCCCCCAAACCAGAGGGAGGAGGGTGAGGTGGACCTCATGTTACAGATAGGATTGGCAGCAAGGATGGGAAATGTCATTATAATGGGGGACTTTAATTATCCAGATATAGACTGGGCAGAAGGAACCGCACACTCAGCCAAGGCTCGGCAGTTCCTAAATGTTTTGCAGGACAATTTCATGGGTCAGATGGTGAATGCACCGACAAGAAACAATGCGGTACTTGACCTACTGATTACCAACAATACAGACCTGCTCACGGATATAGAAATACGGGACAACTTAGGGAACAGTGACCATAGGTCAATTGGTTTCAGTATTAATTACAGTAATAGGAAACACAAGGGTAATATAAGGACACTGAATTTCAAAAGAGCCAATTTCCCTAAACTGCGCTCGCTGCTAGAAAATATCAAATGGGATAGAACCCTGGGAACAAAGAACACGGAGGAAAAATGGGAGTGCTTCAAGAGCATACTTAACAAGGGGGTGGGCCAGTGCATTCCACAGGGAAATAAATTTAAAAGAGCAAAACTAAACCCTGGGTGGCTAAACTCCAACATAAAAATGTATATTAGAGCTAAAGAAAAGGCCTTCAAAAAATACAAGACTGAGGGGTCATTGGCAGCATTTAAGCACTACAAAGAGTGTAATAAGAAATGTAAAGACGAAATCAGGGCGGCTAAAATAGAACACAAGAGACATATAGCGGAGGAGAGTAAAAAGAACCCCAAGAAGTTCTTTAAGTATATAAACAGTAGGAAAGCGAGGCCAGAGCACATTGGCCCCATAAAAGATGATAAAGGAAAAATGGCCACAGAGGACAGAGAAAAGGCGGAAGTGTTAAATAATTTATTTTCTTCAGTCTTCACAAAAGAATCGGGGGGCTACACGAACCTTGCTTTGTAAGGCCGAACTAAATAATACACCTCAGGAAGTGCCGCCATGGCTAACAGAGGATAGACTTAGAGCTAAACTAGAGAAACTTAACATAAATAAATCCCCGGGACCGGATGGCTTGCACCCGAGGGTTCTTAATGAGCTCAGCCAGGTGATTGCCAGACCATTATTCTTGATCTTTAAGGATAGTTTACAGACGGGTATGGTGCCAGCTGATTGGAAAAAATCCAACGTGGTACCAATATTTAAAAAGGGGCCGAGATATATCCCGGGTAACTATAGGCCGGTCAGTCCAACATCAGTAGTCTGCAAAATTTTGGAGGGGATGATAAGGGGCCACATACAAGACTTTAGTAATGAAAACGGTATTATAAGTAGTAATCAGCATGGATTCATGAAAAATCGTTCGTGCCAAACCAATCTATTAACCTTCTACGATGAAGTGAGCTGCCACCTAGATAAAGGTAAGCCTGTGGATGTGATGTATCTGGACTTTGCAAAGGCCTTTGACACCGTTCCCCACAAATGCTTACTGTACAAACTAAGGAAGGTAGGTATGGACCATAAGGTGAGTACCTGGATAGAGAACTGGCTCCAGGGGAGAGTACAGAGGGTGGTGATTAATGGGGAGTACTCGGATTGGGCGGGTGTGGAAAGTGGGGTCCCCCAGGGTTCTGTCCTGGGACCAATCCTGTTTAATTTATTCATAAATGATCTAGAGGAGGGGATATCTAGTACAATCTCAGTATTTGCAGATGATACTAAATTAGGCTTGCCAATATCTTCTATGCAGAATGTGGAAACCTTGCAAGCGGACCTGAACAAAATAACGGGGTAGGCAACTACATGGCAGATGAGATTTAAAGTTGATAAATGTAAAGTAATGCACTTGGGGGCCAGAAACCAGAAAGCAAGCTACTCACTAGGGGGGGAACCTCTGGGTGAGTCTAGGATGGAAAGGGACTTGGGGGTACTGGTAGACAACAGGCTTGGCAGTGGCATGCAATGCCAAGCCGCCGCAAGCAAAGCCAACAGAATACTGGGTTGTATAAAAAAGGGGATTCACTCCAGAAATAAAGAGATTATTCTCCCACTCTACAAGACTCTGGTCCGGCCACATCTGGAGTATTCTGTCCAGTTCTGGGCACCGGTCCTCAGGAAGGATGTGCTGGAACTGGAGAAAGTCCAGAGAAGGGCAACAAAAATAATTAGGGGAATGGAGGACATCAGCTATGAGGAAAGACTACAAGCACTGAACCTATTCTCTCTGGAGAAGAGACGATTGAGGGGGGATATGATATCAATGTACAAATACTGTACTGGCGACCCGAGCATAAGGAACAAACTATTCAGAGAGAGGAGATACAATAAGACACGTGGCCACTCACTAAAACTTGAGGAAAGGCGGTTTAACCTTAAAGTGCGTAAGGGGTTCTTCACTGTAAGAGCGGTAAGGATGTGGAATTCTCTTCCACAAGCAGTCGTATCAGCAGGGAGCATCGATAGTTTCAAAAAACTATTAGATGGACACCTTAAAGACCACAACATACAGGGGTATACAATGTACGGTTAAAAGCAAACACACACACACACATCATAGGTTGAACTGGATGGACTGATGTCTTTTTTCAACCTCACTAACTATGTAACTATGGCCAGTGGGCCACAAAGGAAGTCACTATGCTGCCAGCCAGTGAGGCATAGGATGGATGCTGGAGCAAGATATACCATGTAATGGCGGCGCATAGGCACAACAGAAATGGGATCCAAGGGAATGCAATGGAGATGTCCGGAAAAAGAAAGCTCCGTTTATTGATTAAATGGGGGGGGGGGGGCAACTATGTACATACCACCCTGGGTCTAGAATCAGGCAGGGGCTCCATCAGGATTGAGGACTGGATGGTCGATTGCAAAATGCCACTGTGTGCTGGGAGAGGGGAATCCTTGCCGGAACCAGCCGGCGCGAAGTAAGTCACTCGCCTTGCAGGAACCAGGGTGGATTGCAAGCATCCCCGGTTGCCGTGACTATGTGTTTCGCGCGCATGCGCTTTATCAAGTCACGTGAAAAGATGACAACAAAGGTATTTAAAGCCAAATAGAGGGGTGGGAAGTGGATAATCATGGGGCAGGATGTATTTTTTTCTGTTTAATCCGTCAATGCCCTTGCCTGACTTACAAAAAAAGGATAAAGCAAGCACAATTCCTCTAGTAATATGATTAATAAAAAACATTTTGTCTTTAAGCAAAAAATGTATAAAAAAAAAAACTTAATGAAAGAAATATGATGAAAAAATAAAAGCAATGAAAAAAATATGATAAATAAAAATTAAAAATATAAATTATTTTCATTTGTATTTTTATTTTTTATTTATTATATATTTTTTTAATTTGTTATGGTTTTATTTTTTTCATCGTATTTCTTTCATTAAGTTTTTTATTAATTTTTTGCTCAAAAACAAATTTTTTTTTTATTAATCATATTACTAGAGGAATTGTGCCTGCTTTATCCTTTTTTTTCTTGTAAGTCAGGAGTGAGGCAAGGGCATTGACGAGTTAAATAGAAAAAATTATGTCCTTCCCCGTTATTATTATCCACTTCCCGCCCCTCCGTTTGGATTTAAAAACCTTTGTTGCCGTCTTTTCAGGTGACTTGATAAAGCGCATGCACGCGAAACGCGTAGTCACGGCAACGGAGGACGTTTGCGTTCCACCCTGGTTCCTGCAAGGCGAGTGACTTACTTCAGGCCATCGCATCAGAGCAGCGCAGTTATCCTCGTGCCGGTTGGTTCCAGCAAGGGTTCCCCTCTCCCAGCACACAGCGGCATTTGGCAATCGGCCATCCAGTCCTCAATCCTGAAGGTGCCCCTGCCTGACTCTAGACCCAGGGTGGTATGTACGTAGTTGTCCCCCCCCCTTTTTAATCAATAAGCTGAGCTTTCTTTACCGGACATCTCCATTGCATTCCCTTGGATCCCGTTTGTGTTGTTCCTATGTGCCTCCATTATGTTATATCTTGCTCCTCTCCCTCCTGATGATTGCCATCCAGCCATTGTCTCCCGCTGTTGTCAATTACAGCCAGTGAGGCAGGAGCAGGGGCGGGGCTGAGCTCTTTGTGTCTTCAGAGAACTCGCTGGGGAGCGAGCATGCACGCAAGCCCCACAGCAAGTGGCTTGCTCTGGGGGCACTCGGCAAGGGGGAGGAGCCCAGGGAGATGGCGGGGGACCTGAGAAGAAGAGGATCTGGGCTGCTCTGTGCAAAACCACTACACAGAGAAGGCAAGTATGACAGGTTTGTTATTTTTTTTTTTTAAATAAAAATCTTTACTTTACAATCACTTTAAGGCTGTATAGTATGTCACACTTTCTGCGCAAACCCTTTCCTAAAGTCTGACAGAATCCTAGGATGCAATGGGGTTGATTTACTAAAACTGGAGAGTGCAAAATCTGGTGCAACTGTGCGTGGTAGCCAATCAGCTTCTGACTTCAGTTTGTTCAATTAACCTATAATACACTATATGTATTTTGCAGTGTTAGGTGCTTACCTCACATGACTACACTTAGGTCTGGTGACAACTTGTGAGATAGGGGAGGAAACATGCCTACACTACCCATGCCTCAAAAATTGTGATGTTTTAGAAAGGTTTGCAGACATGCTGCAGGTTGAGTATGCACATTATAGCGCCCACTCTGCAGTTATAATTTAAAGTATTTATCCAAAGCCAGAACAGTAGTACACACTGGTACAGAGCAGTGTGTAGAGCGCCCAACTCTATGCAGCCAATCACCACACACAATACCTGCCATAAATGGCGGTTTGGGGTGCACTGTCAAAGTGCAGTGGAAATAGTTGCATACATGTGAATTGAGCCATTGAATAAAATTCACATTCATTCACATGTGGAACTTTGCTGTACTGAACCTACTTAAGATATAAATCAGCCCCAAAGCATGTGGTTGAGAAATGTAACATTGAAAATATCGGTACAGAACTGCCAATGCTCTTTAGGTATAATTTAGGTGGTTTTAGGTGTGTTAGAATATACCTTTAAACTTAAAGATGTGACTGACCCCCTACATGTCTGGAGTAGGGATAGACCAATATGTTTTTTTTCAGGGCCGATACCGATATTTTGAACATTTAAAGTTTTGAAAAATAAAGACTATTTTTGACACAAATCTGTTACTGAACGTGTTAATTTTTGTTTAATGCTTAATGACTGGCTTGCTGGCACCCTGTGGTGGGTGGCTGGCTGTCTGGCACCCTGTCTGTGGGTGGCTGGCTGTCACCCTGTGGTGGGTGGCTGGTACAGGGCCTGTGGGTGGCTGGCTGGCTGGTACAGGGCCTGTGGGTGGCTGGCTGGCTGGTACAGGGCCTGTGGGTGGCTGACTGGCTGGTACAGGGCCTGTGGCTGGCTGGTACAGGGCCTGTGGCTGGCTGGTACAGGGCCTGTGGCTGGCTGGCTGGCTGGTACAGGGCCTGTGGCTGTGGGTCACTGGCTGACACAGGGCTGCTGTGGGTGGAGGTATGGCTGTGATAAACTCCCGCGAGACTAGTCCCGACTTCAGACGAGGCTGTCCAAGGCGAGGGAAAGCGGCCTAAGAAGGCAGAATGATGTCACAAAAAGATCGGCAATATCGGCCAGTTCTGGGGCCGATACCGATATATCAGGGAAAGTGCATATCGGCCACCGATAATCGGTCTATCCCTAGTCTGGAGTTATAGGTTGACCAGGACCCTTATGGGAACCTTCATTCCAAAGAGCAGCTTTGCACCATTCTTTAGGATCACACAGATTGTACCGTTTACTTGTGATGCAAACATGTGTAACAGCTGATTATCAAGTAAGTAAGGAATGTACTAATTTAATTACGGCCATTGCAATGTGGTGTTTGGTTCTTGCACACAGTTGCCAAATCCCTCAATGTAGTTAGATCAGATGGTCTATGTGAAATTTAGTGTATAAAAAAAAAAAAAAAAAAAAAGAAACCCATGCTTTTTCATCAAAGATCATTAATTTATTTATAGGAAATGAATGCACAGTAGCACTACGTACACACACACTAGTACATTTTAGTATAAAAAGAGAGTACGATCCATGATAAAAAGTTTAAAAGAAGAATAAGTGCTCGCCAGATGGATGCACATAATGGAGACCATGTATTTCTCAAGATATGCTTGAAGTGCATCACACAGATTCAGGCACCTGCTCCCAACAGTGTTAAAACAGTCATCTATGTACATAAAAAAAGAAAAGAAAATAATAATAAATGACACACACAACACATTACCTCTCTAATATACACATATTCCTGAAAGTTTCCTATAGCACCCTTCAAATCGGTATCCAAACAATCCTCTATAGTCTCCTTCACTGAAGGTAGAACCTCAATTTATCTAACTCTAGATATCCCCCCTAGGGATGAGAATTCAATGCACTACCACTATGCATGCGCAGCAAGAGGAAACACTACCTACATTTCCCCTATATAAAGCTTTTCTCAAACCAGGTGTGTTAACTACGTCCCTTATAATCACGCCTATTTTAACGGAATCCTTCATTAGATGCACAACTTTATTTTATGCTGTAACACAAGATAATGCTGTAATATTGCCATGTGCACTATGTATTAGGCAAAAAAAATAAAAAATCCCTAGGTTCCTTTTGTCCCTTTTGCTCACATAATCTTTTTCTACTAAAGCTGATCTGTGTTTTGGAGGATCATCAAGGTATTGTGAAACAAAACTCAAGACATGAGCATGTTCATATATGTGTATAGCGACATGGGCATAGGGAGGGCAGGCTTTGGCGCTGTGTATGCTTGTACCATGTGTCTACCGCTACACAAGGCTACATGACAGAAGCAGGCCTAGGGTACAGCACAAAGTAGTACCAAGAACAAAAAACTGTCTAAGCCAAAAGAGTCAGACAACTCCGCTTCATACACATTGCAACAGGCGCCATTTCTTAAAACTATGCCCAGCCATTTGAATTCTAAACTCATGCTTACTATTATAATAAGTGGGTGTAGGTAATCATCACAGGGTGTCTATCTTGCACTCTCACCAAGGTTCAGCACAAATTCCAAAGCTCAGTTCCTAAGACTTACACCTTCGTTCCAGAGAATAGTGTGTTCCATTCATTCAATTTAAAGGATTTCCACGTTCAGGGCTCTACAACCCTATAGGTAAATCCCCTAAAGATGGCCCAGCCTCTTGGATCCACCTCTTGCCATCTGATATCATGGCAATACTTCAGCATCTGAAGATTTGGAACTTATCAGGTTTTATTTTATTCTTACACTGGACGCCAGTAAAAGGTAGAAGACGTTCCTACATTTCCACTGAAAGTGTAAAACCTTTTAGTGCCTCCCACGAACAAGACCCTCAGATTAAGGGATAGTGCCTATATAAAGAACCTGCTGCGCAGTATAATGAATAGTATCTATACAATGACTATAAACATGTTGCACAATATAACAAATGTTGAACATACAGTAAGTTTGATTATGGAGCATCTTTACAGGGGTATATCCTGCAGTTTAATCCATATGGTGATCTTGCCATCTCAATTGAGGAAAGGCTTTGTCCAGGATGAAGTGACTTTTATGTCAAAGACATTGAGATAGCTGAAAAACAACCCAGTTATGCTGTGTGATTCTTTGTACTGTAACAAGTTACAGTGTAGAAAATCCAAACGTGTAGACATGACATGCATTGGCTGTCCTGGGACTAAGGTACACGGCATAGGTGTACAGGTCAGCAGAGGTCCCCAATTGTACACATAATCTTGTCTAGATCACCATGGTCTCCACATAGAAGGGGCAGGAGGTGGCTGAATTTCGGGGGTCCTGTCACTGTCCTGCACAGGCTCTGTCCCTCCCTTGACAATATCCGATTCCTCTGCATCAGAACAGCTGTCATCGGAGGAAGATCCCAACAATCCCAGGCCACAGGAAGAATCCGAGACAGGAGAATCCAGAAGCACATCAAGGACAAGATCCTGTATGTTCCCCTCACTTAAAGGCATAGACTCTAATAGATGATTGAGCAGCTCTGCAGCCAGGCCAGAATCAATGCCAGGACAGCTAGACACAAAGGTGTGCACCTCATGCATGCACTGGATGTAGCCTGCAGCAAAGCGCTCGCTGGCCTCCCTCTGCAACCGGTCAGCCTCTGCAAAAAAAACAAGGCAAACATCAGTACCCTCATATTACACAGGGCTAGACATCATGATGTATACAGCTGTCAGAATAGGCGTCTCTACCTTCAGCACTAGCATAACACAGAATACTAACATGCCATACCATCTATAGGCCATCTTTACTGCTAAACTCAACAGAGGGAATTGAGATGAACCTTTTATTGTTATTGAACCTAAACGTACAAATAAGCCTTGCAGACACAGCCCCACTGTAAGAGAGTATTTTCAAGTTTCCTATGGACACAAAGAGCTGGCTTGGGAGCGAGCACATGGAGCCCCCCATAGCAAGCTGCCGCACTCGGTGGGGGAGCAGAAACCAGGAGCACCAGCATGGGACCTGGGAAGAGCAGATCGGGGCTGTTCTGTGCAAAACCACTGCATGCTTGTTATTGTTTTAAAAATAAAAAGTTTGCTTTTACAATCACTTTAAACCTGATTATGTAATAAAGAACAGCTTTTTTTTTTAAAACAACAACATATATTCACAAAATACTTATAATCTGATCAGCCATTTTTCTGATTTACAAACTCCATCTGCACCCAGATGGTGACACTGAGGGATATTTACTAAAACTGGAGCACTCAGAATCTGGTGCAGCTGTGCATAGTACCCAATCAGCTACTGACTTCAGCTTGTTCAATGAAGCTTTGACAATAAAACCTGGAAGCTGATTGGTTTCTATGCAGAGCTGTACACTAGTCTGTCTGCGCATTAGACTACAAAAAATATCCCCACAATGATGAGGTTCACCTGTACTTTGCTCTTCCTTAAAGCAGAGTTTCACCCATTTTTTCACGTCCATTGCAAGACAATGTCCACCCGCAGAATAGTATGTAATGGCAATTATTTGTTTTTTTTTATTGCTAAATACCTTCTTCTTCTTCTCTCTGCAGTTGGCATTTCCTGTCCCGGCCGCCGAGGCTGTTTTGTCATTAGGCGATTCCCTAGGACTCCTGGGATATCGGCATCATCTATCCCAGAAGTCTCAGGGATGACTAACAATGAAATCTGGCGGTAGAGATGGGAAGTTCTGTGTTGATTGACAGGTTGCCAAAACAACGGGGCGGGAAATTCTGCTGATGCTGACACTGTTATGGCAACCTGTAAACAACACGTCGTGCCACGTATAGGCATTACTGTGCAGGCACGAGCCAGCTGCTCAGAATCCCGGAAGCAAATAGCAACAGGCTTCAGATGCCCACATTATGAATGGTCCCTGCCTGCCTTCTGGGATTCTGTGAATAACAACAAATTGGAAGTAAGAAGAAGGTTTACACTTACAGCAAAAACCTAATTTTATAGTACAACTAACAAGAATGATGGGGTGCTTTTTGAAAAATTGTCAAGGAGGCTGGAACTCCGCTTTAAAGTTGCCTAAAAGTTTCCTATACAAATATATAATGCCATACGGCTTGAAAGGTCACTGTTTATATCCTCCAACTCTGACTATTGCAGAGACAAGAGAGAATATGAAACCAGTACTAGCAGTAATGATACATTTTAACCATGTTTAATGATTTTAGTTAACAACATATAAAAAAAAAAAAAAAAGAATAACTTTTTTTTTTTTTTTTTTTTTTAGATATTTGACTAGGATTCCATTTTAAGATATATTTGGAATATGAACTGAAAACCTCCTTCTAGTGTAGCCAATGTATTTATACATTGTTACTAAATTATAACAGCTAACGAGTAAAAAAAAAAAAAGATAAACAATGTTTCAATCCATCACAGCTGATTGGTTGTTATCTTCATGTTGTAGAATACCAGCCAGAAATTGAATTGATCATTGTTTTCATAAATGAGACCACATATTATCCACTTATTCAGCAGCAACCAAATTATATAGTAAATTTGTGTCATATATTTACAATTCAAATACCCACCAGTGGATCTGCTCTGTAAAATCCTTTGTACTCGCTTCACGGTGAGCTCTAAAACCTCTGCATTCTCCATCTTTGATTGAAACTAGTCATAAAAAAAAAAAAAAAAAAAAAAAAAGTGCACATTAATATTATTACCATCTCATCATTTGCTACTGTGAATTTTAATATACAGTATGCAAATAGTTTATGATTTATGGAGTAGATGTTAATTATTTCTATTAGGTGGACATCTCTATACAAGTTAAAATGTGCAATGGGTAGTATACGGGCTTAGTGGTTTGCATTTCTGCCTTGCAGCACTGGAGTTTTCGATTCAAATTCCAACAATGGACCCTATCTGTATTGACTTTGCATGTTCTCTCTGTGCTTGTGTTGTTTCCTCCAGGCCTCCTGTCTGAAATCGGCCTCAGTATATATAAATGTACTGTATGCATGTGAGACAGGGACCATAGACTGTAATCTAGACTGGCACACACCTCATTGTCAGCTAGGATTCCCCTTAGCTCCTGCAGGCTCTCATTAATTCTTGCCCTTCTCCTCTTCTCAACCAGTGGTTTTCTTGTCTGAAAAGAGAAGGAAAAATTAGATAAATGTGATAGCACTCACCTTCGAAGCAGGAGAATGATGCAAAACCCAGGACATGTGAATACACACGCACATTGCTGAAAGTGAGGACTTGTGCCAGTTGAAGGCTAATATTTAAAAAATGGAGAGTTCTACCTAGAAAAACTGTCACTGAGTGTCAGCGAGACAAGAGAATAGCAATCTAAGTGGTTTCACCAAAGGTGGTCTTTGTATACAGCCAATGCACTAGCTCCCCAAGAAAAGAGAGCTCTTATGCCTTCCTTTTCCTATTCTACTCAACTTACTGGAGGGAAAATATCGACAGGACCACCTTAAATGCCCCGTTTACCAAGACCTCATCTGCAGTAGCATTGGACATTCTACAATTATTACACTTCATTTTCAATTAAGGTAATGCACATCCTCACATAAAGTATGCTTTAAACATCCAAGGGAGACTGAGCTTGTTTTTTCTATTAGATATATTTGGTTCTGTTTTACCTTCTTTTTATTTTCCATAGCTTCAAGGTTACCCTGCGAGAAAGGAGAGATCCATCTCTGCCTTTACAAAATGCTTTCCAAGGACCTTTGTATCTTTATATACACGAAACATCATGCCCACTATCCAACACAGATAAATGTAGTAGAGCACCTCTCCTAATCTAACACAAGGGTACAATACAGAGCGTTCAACTACAACACCTACCAGGCTAGGGTCATGTCCATGTACTAAAGAACACCAGCTCCAGTGATATTGTCAAAGTCAAAACTATCCAAATGTGAAACACACACAGATGCAATATTACGTTAGTGTGACCTTCTATACTTCTTTGACATTGTACATTTCCTTCTTGGTAAAATACTTTTGTATATTGAATATTCAGTGTACGCCATGTAATGATGATGTGTTGTTTGTAATTTTTTCTTTTTTTTCCCATAAAAATTAATAACAGTTAAAAAAAAAAAAAAAAAATTGGAGACAAAAATGGAGCTGTCACCCATAGTAACATTCCTCGTCTCATTCCACCAGGGAATAAATGATAATACCCGATTCATTACTATGGGCAAAACTGTGCTTTTGTTCCAGGGTTCTGCTCTTTATAAATATTAAACAAATATTCTTATTCTGCACAAAGGGGCAGCCGCAGATTTAAATTGAATATTAATATGCAGTAGCTCTAATTAAAGGTAAATAGTGGACAGCTAAAAAGTTGACAATTACCTTATCCAAATATCTCTACAAAAAAGAGATTTTTCATTATTTCTTTTGTCAAAAATAAAACTTTGTCACCAATTTTAACACTTAAAAATACCCTTAAACATAAATTAACAGCAACAATCAATACGGCATTTCATTCTCTATTACTCTTATTCCATAAGCGGACTGTACAAAGATGTTACATTTTCTAAGTACATATGTACATGACGTTCTATTTGAAATGCAGTTTATTGTCCGGACAACAATTTCAGTGCAATGACAGATTAACAGATTTCTGTCCCCGTTTAGAACTATTCCCACACCAAGTATAAATAAGATTTGGAGAGAAATGTTCTTTGATACAAGTTCCCTTTTACCAATGGAAATTTCAGTTTACTGTCCCTTAGAGCCGGTTCACATACAGGCGACCCAACTTGCTGGGGCGACCTGTGAAGTCGCGGTGCACAGCGCGCACTGCGACCTCGGAGAGACTTGCAGGGACTTCATATCATTGAAGTCAATGCAGGTCGCTCCAGGTCGCCCCATAGTAGTACAGGACCCTTTTTCTAAGTCGGAGCGACTTGTGTCACTCCTATTAGAACGGGTCCTGTGCTAATCTATGGCAGGCGGCCAAGTCGCCTGACAAGTCGCCCCAGTGTGAACCGGCTCTGCACCCAGGAACAATGGTATTGTTTTATTTACACATAGTACTATTTATTTTTTTTTAAACATATTTTAAACTCCAATGCCTCTATGTTATTGTGCATAAAATAAAACTCAAATAAAAATATTTAATTTACATAATTGTCCCTTTTGGAAATTGAATGTCTACAGGGTAACATGAAAGTCGCAAAGTATTGTTATTAGTTCATGGATGGCCAGAATATTTTCAATGTTTAAAGAAAAATGACTGATCTCAAATTTAAATCCAGACAAAAAGCAAGCAATATACTGTAGTTATATTATTCTCCTTTTTGCATTCTTTGAGGGCTCATTTACAGGACTGGATTTTAACACACAAATTCCGACATGCTAAAACGTATGCGTTGTGGTTCCTTATGATTAAAGATAATGTCTGTTCCCATCTGCAGTGCATTTTTTAAAAAACAAATGTACATTTTTTTTCCCCTGTGCTTTAGGAGGCCAATGGCAGCACATCAAAATGCGTATATGTTGAAAACAGGTATTATCAAGGCTTAGTCAATGGCTGTTAACCTTATTTCAGAATTCTAAATTCAAAAACCCAATTAAAAAACACGCATAAACACACATCAATGCTACAGATAAAAGGACACTGTTATCACCCAACTCATCTACCTAATGCCACAAAAACACCTACCTCTACACACATTATTATGAGCAACAGTTTGTGCAATGCTTAACAAAAGCATTGCAGATTTAAATGGGTTCTGACAGCTGCCTGTGTACTTTGCTGTAAACACAGCAGTGGAGCCTTTCACCAAAATCTACTTCTAGGGCTGTGAGAAAAAAAAAAACTATTACAATCATCAATGGGCACTATACATTTATACAGGTAACTATCCCTGTATACTACTGAGCTGTACCCGGACTTGATTCTGACACCGGGAATTCAAATCGTACACAAAATTCCATAACCATTTCCTGACCAATTCTTCCATGTACAGTAATACCAATTCCTCATCAATCCTTCTATATTATTAATATTATACATCACCAACAGTTTGTGCAGCACTCTGCAATATAAAAGGAGACAGTACAGTTACATCACAGAAGGATTGGGGGGGCTCTGCTCATGGAGCTTACAATCTAAAAGTGAGGGGGAAGTACTACCAATTCCTGATCAACCCTTCCATGTAATACCAATTCATCTATCGTTTTGTACAATACCAATTCCTCATCCATTCCTTCATCAAATATCAGTTCCTCATCCGTTCTTCTATGTAATACCAATTCCTTATCCATCTCACCATCTAATGCCAATTCCTCATCAATCTTTTCAGGTTATACATATTCATTGGTCCCTCCATTTAATGTCAACTCCTCATCCATTCCTCCAACTAATACCAATTCCTGATCAGTCATTCCATGTAATACAAATTCCTCACCAATCATTCTGTATAATACAAATTCCTTATCTATCGTTACTATCTAATGCCGAGCCCTCATCAATCTTTCTATGTAATACCAATTCCTCACCAATCATTCTATGGAATACCAATTCCTTATCTATCGTCACTATCTAATGCCGAGCCCTCACCAATCATTCTATGGAATACCAATTTCTTATCTATCGTCACTATCTAATGCCAAGCCCTCATCAATCTTCCTATGTAATACCAATTCCTGATCAATCCTTCTATGCAATACAAATTCCTCACCAATCGTTCTATGGAATACCAATTCCTTATCTATCTTATCATCTAATGTCAAGTCCTCAATCTTTCTATGCAATACACATTTCTCACCAATCTTTCTATGCAATACCAATTCCTTATCTATCTCACCATCTAATGCCAAGTCCTCATCAATCCTTCCATCTAATACAAATTCCTGATCAACTCTTCCATGTAATATATATTCATTATTCCCTCCATTGCTCCAAATAATACCAATTCCTGATCAATCCCCCATGCAATACAATTTTTCATCAACTCTCCCAATACCAATTTCTCATCCATTCCCCAATGTAATATCTGTTCTTTATCAATGCATCCATGCAATACATCAATTCCTCCAAATAATACCAATTATTTGTCCATTCCTCCATGTAATACCAATTCCTGATCAATGCTTCCATGGAATACAAAATCTGCATTAACCATTCCATGTAATGCCAATTCCTGATCAATCCTATGTAATACAAATTTCTCATCCATCTCGCCATCTAATACAATGTAAGATCAGTTCTTTATCAACCCTTTCATGTAATACAAATCTATCAGTCCTTCCATTTATTTCCAATTCCTCTTCATTTCCTCCACACATTACCAATTTCTGATCAATCCTTCCATAGAATACAAATTCCTCATCCATTCCTTCATGTAATAAATTCCTGATCAGGCCTTCCATATAATACAAATTCCCCATCCATTCCCCTGTGTAATACAAATTCCCCATCCATTCCCCTGTGTAATACAAATTCCCCATCCATTCCCCTGTGTAATACAAATTCCCCATCCATTCCTCTATGCAATACAAATTCCCCATCCATTCCCCTATGTAATACAAATTCCCCATCCATTCCCCTATGCAATACAAATTCCCCATCCATTCCCCTATGTAATACAAATTCCCCATCCATTCCCCTATGTAATACAAATTCCCCATCCATTCCCCTGTGTAATACAAATTCCCCATCCATTCCCCTGTGTAATACAAATTCCCCATCCATTCCCCTGTGTAATACAAATTCCCCATCCATTCCCCTATGTAATACAAATTCCCCATCCATTCCCCTGTGTAATACAAATTCCCCATCCATTCCCCTGTGTAATACAAATTCCCCATCCATTCCCCTGTGTAATACAAATTCCCCATCCATTCCCCTATGTAATACAAATTCCCCATCCATTCCCCTATGTAATACAAATTCCCCATCCATTCCCCTATGTAATACAAATTCCCCATCCATTCCCCTATGTAATACAAATTCCCCATCCATTCCCCTATGTAATACAAATTCCCCATCCATTCCCCTATGTAATACAAATTCCCCATCCATTCCCCTATGTAATACAAATTCCCCATCCATTCCCCTATGTAATACAAATTCCCCATCCATTCCCCTATGCAATACCAATTTCTGATCAGGCCTTCCATGTAATACAAATTCCTCATCCATTCCTCCATGTAATACAAATTCCCCATCCATTCCTCTATGTAATAGCAATTTCTGATCAGGCCTTCCATGTAATACAAATTCCTCATCCATCTCACCATCGAATCCAAAATTCTCCATGTCACAGAGTCCATATTAGTTGAATACAATGAGAGTGAAATGTTGCAATGGAAACAATGCCTATATCGGGCACATAGAGAGGAGCAGAGCCCAGTGCCCCCCTTCCCCGGTACACGGAGATGCGGGTGTCCATCCGAGGGAAGTGACCCGTATGAGATCTCAGGTAGAACACACTGTACATAGAATGTACACACATGTGTGGCTCCAGGCCTTGGCGGCCATGCCGTGTATAGAGAAGCCATGTCTCACCTGCCTGTCCCCCCGATCCATGATGTGACTGTGGGCAGAGTATGGGCTCCCAGTGTGTGTTTATAGGGCGATCTCTCACACCTGCCTCTCCCCCCGCTCCATGTGACTAGACAACGTTCCCCGGGTCCCTTTGTGACGTCACCCTGAGGCTGCTCGCTGCTCCCAGCCGCTCGGCCTTCTTTGCATGTGAATGAGAGGCCGTAGCTGACGTCACGTGATATGAGGCCCAATGGCTGCGCTCGCTATTGTCCCGAGCGGCAGCTGCTGTGTAGGGCAGGAGAAGGTGGCAGAGAGCGGACGGAGATTGTTTGCTTGGCGGCGCCGCCCGCTTCTGCTTTGCCGAGTTAGTGTTCTGAGGTGTATGCATGCCTGCAGCCCTCCCTACTCTTCCCTGCTCGTTTATTTTTGGTCTTTCTAGGCCGTATTTTCACAGGTCTCCCGAGTCTGAGGAGAGTAAGTAAACTTTATGCTTTCCACCTCAATTTCCCCTGCATTTAAGGTCTGCTTCACACTGGTGGAATGAAATACCCCAGGCCTTGGTTGTTGTAAGCAGCACATTGTACTGTAACCTTCATTTTTTTTTTTTAGAACTTTATTGAAATGTCACAAAATGACATTTAAAGTTTATGGAAACCCTCACCTTGTAAAACAACCTGTTCAGTTTAACCACTTCAATACAGGATAGTTACACCCCCTTCCTGCCCAGGCCAATTTTCAGCTTTTAGCGCTGTTGCATTTTGAATGACAATTGCGCTGTCATGCAACACTGTACCTAAACTAAATGTATGTCATTTTTCCCACAAATATAGCTTTCTTTTGGTGGTATTTGATCACTGCAAGGTTTTTTCTTTTGCTACACAAAAAAAAAAAAAAAAGACCGAAAAGTTTGAAAACAAAAAAATTTTTTTTTGTTTACGTTATAAAATTTTGTAAATAGATAATTTTTTCCTGCACTGATGAGTGATGAGGCCACACTGACAGGCACTGATGGAGTGGCACTAATATGCAACACTGATGGGCACTGATATGCAGCACTGATGGGCACTGATAGGTAGCGCTGATATGCAGCACTGGTGGGCACTGATAGGTGGCACCGATGGACAGCACTGATAGGCAGCACTGGTGGGCAATAATAGGCACTGGTGGGTGGCACTGATATATGGCAATCATGGGCAGCTCTGATGGGGAGGGCCCTGAAAGGGTCCCTGAGCCCCGATTGCCATCCCTGGTGGCCATGGGTGGGCAATTCCTGGTGGTTCTAGTGGCACCCCCCAAGGGTCTGCACTGGTAATCAATGCTCTGATTACCAGCACAGACCCCCCCTGTCAGGAGAGCTGCAGATCGGCTCTCCTCTACTCGTGCCTGTCAGGCACGAACTGAGGAAAGCCGATCAAGGGCTCTTCCTATTTACTATGTGACCAGCTGTGATTGGACACAGCTGGCCACATGGTAAAGAGCCTGTGCGAGTGGGCTCTTTACCGAGATCAGAGATGCGGTATGTCAGAGCGACACACCGGAGCACCGATCGCCCCCAATAGAACCCTTTACATTATACAGCCCCCCCCCCAATAGAACCCCTTTACATTACACAGCCCCCACCCCCCATAGAACCCTTTACATTATACAGCCCCCCCCCCAATAGAACCCTTCACATTACACAGCCCCCACCCCCCATAGAACCCTTTACATTATACAGCCCCCCCCCCAATAGAACCCCTTTACATTACACAGCCCCCCAATATAACCCCTTTACAATACAAAGCCCCCGAGAATAGAACCCCTCTACAATAAACCCCCCATAGAACCCCTATACAATACAAAGCCCCCCCATAGAACCCCTATACAATACAAAAGCCCCCCCATAGAACCCCTATACAATACAAAGCCCCCCCAAAGAACCCCTTTACAATACAAAGCCACCCCCCCAAAGAACCCCTTTACAATATAAAGCCCCCCTCCAAAGAACCCCTTTACAATACAAAGCCACCCCCTCAAAAGAACCCCTTTACAATACAAAGCCACCCTCCCCCCAAGAACCCCTTTACAATTCAAAGCCACCCCCCAAATAACCCCTTTACAATACAAAGCCACCCCCTCAAAAGAACCCCTTTACAATACAAAGCCACCCCCCTCAAAAGAACCCCTTTACAATATAAAGCCACCCCCCAAAGAACCCCTTTACAATACAAAGCCACCCCCCCCAAAAGAACCCCTTTACAATACAAAGCCATCCCCCCAAAAGAACCCCTTTACAATACAAAGCCATCCCCCCTCAAAAGAACCCCTTTACAATACAAAGCCATCCCCCCAAAAGAACCCCTTTACAATACCAAGCCACCCCCCCTCAAAAGAACCCCTTTACAATATAAAGCCACCCCCCTCAAAAGAACCCCTTTACAATACAAAGCCACCCCCTCCCAAAGAACCCCTTTACAATACAAAGCCATCCCCCCAAAAGAACCCCTTTACAATACAACCCCCCCCCCACCCTACCTTTTTAGGAGGAGAGCAGAGGAGGAGGAACTGTTTAAAGCAGAGAATGGGAGAGAGACTCACGAGCACTGAATACACAGTGGTTGGCGGGAACTGCAGAAGTTAACTGTGCTAGTTAATGAGCAGGTGATTGGTTGATAGGCGGTCCTAGCAACCAATCGCCTTCTCATTAACTAGCACAGTTAACTCCGGCAGCGCCCGCTGTGTATTCAGGGCTAGTGAGTGACGCCGACCATCCTCTGCTTTAAACAGTTCCTCCTCCTCCGCGGCGGAGGGAGTCAGGTGGCCGGCCCCAAGTGTCACCCTGGTCTTCCCTGACACCCCCCTAATGTGTGGCACCCGGGGCCGACCGCCCCCCCTGTTAGTACGCCACTGGTATACACTACAGCATACTAACTCCCAACTTTTTGAGATGGGAACCAGGGACACCTATTAGCAAAAGTATGAAGGCATAGGACACACCCCTGCCACACCCCCTTAAAAGAGAATTATAAAAAAAAAAATAGTTTAAGAGGAGTTCTGCCCCCCCCCCCCCAGGAAAAAAATTAAAAGCCAGCAGCTATAAATACTGTAGCTGCGGACTTTTAAATATTAGAACTTACCTGTCCAGGGTTCCCGAGATGTCGGCACCCGAAGCTGATTTTCATATTGGCACTCTGGGGGTGCCGAAAAGAAGATGTACACCGCTCAGGTAGATCTATATCCACAATGAGCTGTGGGTGCTGGACCTCGGATCGCCACCGGATAACGGGAACATGAAGAGAAAGTGGCCACACCAAAACGATGACTTGATAGTAGCAAAGATTTATTTGTACAAATATGGATACAAGGTACAACAGAATGGAAATGGTAGGCGCGTTTAACACGACCAACAGCGTGCTTGTTTACTACCTTGTTAGTGAACAAGCAGGCTGTTGGTCGTGTGAAACGCGTCTACCATTTCCATTCTGTTGTACCTTGTATCCAGATTTGTACAAATAAATCTTTGCTACTATCAAGTCATCATTTTGGTGTGCGGCCACTTTCTCTTCATGTTCTCTGGGGGTGCCGCCACCATTCAGGGTGAGGGAACCCGGCAGTGAAGCCTGTTTGGCTTCACAGCTGGCCCCCTACTGCGCATGCGCGATGCGCGCTACACTTTCTAATTGGCCCAGCAGCAATGGAAAAAGGAAGGGGGCTGAACTTCAAAGGGACGGCGCTACGGCGCTGTCTCCCAAAAGTGGGGAAGGGTACCTGTCAAAAAGAGGTGCCCGCCCCCTCAAAAAGAGGTACCCGCCCCCTCCTCCTAAAAGGTGCAAAATGTGGCACCAGAGGGGGGGGGGAGCAGATGAGTGAAAGTTCCACTGTTGGGTGGAACTTCACTTTAACCACTTACCTACAGTGCACTTTCACCCCCTTCCTGCCCAGACCGATTTTCAGCTTTCAGCGCTCTCACACTTTGACTGAGAATTACTCAGTCATGCAACACTGTACCCATTCAAAAATTGTGTCCTTTTTTTCACACAAATAGAGCTTTCTTTTGATGGTATTTAATCACTACTGGGTTTTTTATTTTTTGTGCTATAAATAAAAAAAGACTGAAAATATTGTGAAAAAACGCATTTTTCTTTGTTTCTGTCATAAAATTTTGCAAATTAGTAATTTTTCTTCACAAATTTTGGCCAAAATTTATACTGCTACTTATCTTTGGTAAAAATAACCCAAGTAAGTGTATATTATTTGGTCTTTGTGAAAGTTATAGAGTCCACAAGCTATGGTGTGAATCATTGAAAATTGATCACACTTGATCACACCTGATGTACTGAAGGCCTATCTCATTTCTTGAGACACTAAAAAGTCAGGAAAGTACAAATACCCCCCAAATGACCCCTTTTTGGAAAGTAGACATTCCAAGGTATTTAATAAGGGGCATGGTGAGTTTTTTGAAGTTGTAATTTTTTCCCACAATGCTTTGCAAAATGAAGATTTTTTTTTTTATTTTATTTTTTTTTTACAAATTGCCGTATTAACAGGTTATTTCTCTCACACAGCACATGTATACTTGCAACTACACCCCAAAACACATTCTACTACTCCTTCTGAGTATGGCGATACCACATGTGTGAGACTTTTTCACAGCCTGGCCACATACAGAGGCCTAACATCCAACCAGCACCGTCCGGCATTCTAGGAGCACAAATTTCACATATAATTTCCTGACAACCTATCGTACTTTTGAAGGCCCTGGAGCACCAGGACAATGGAAACCCCTATAAAATGACCCCATTTTGGAAAGCAAACACCCCAACGTATAATTTTTGAGGCATAATGAGTCTTTTGAATATGTCATTTTTTTCCACAAGTTTTTGGAAAATGTGGAAAGAAAATGAAAACACATTTTTTTTTACACAAAGCTGTCCATTTATGCAATATTTCTAACACATAGCATGTACATAGCAAAAATTGCACCCCAAAATACATTCTGCTATTCCTCCTGAGTATGGCGATACCACATGTGTAACACTTTTTCACAGCCTGGCCACATACATAGGCTTAACATCCAAGTAGCGCTTTACACAAAGTTGTCCATTTATCCACTTTAAGACTGGGCCTATTTTTGACACTTGGTGTTTACAAGCTAAAATCATTTTTTTGCTAGAAAACTACTTGGAACCCCCAAACATTATATATTTTTTTTTAGCAGAGACCCTAGAGAATAAAATGGAGATCGTTGCAATATTTTTTATCACACCATATTTGCGCAGCAGTCTTCCAAATGCGATTTTTTTGAAAAAAAATCACTTTTTTGATCTAAAAAATAAGAAAACAGTAAATTTAGCAAATTTTTTTTCCATAATGTGAACGATAATGTTACGCCGAGTAATTAGATACCCAACATGTCATGCTTCAAAATTGCGCATGCTCACAGAATGGCGCCAAACATTGGTACTTAAAAATCCCCATAGGCAACATTTTAAAAATTTCTGCAGGTTACTAGCTTAGAGTTACAGAAGAGGTCTAGGGCTTAAATTATTGCTCTCGCTCTAACGATCGCGGCGATACCTCACATGTATGGTTTGAACACCGTTTACATATGTGGGCGGGACTTGCGTATGCGTTTGCTTCTGCGCGCGAGCTAACGGGGACAGGGCGCTTTAATTTTTTTTTTTTTTTTTTTTTCCTATTTATTTTATTTATTATTTTTTTATTTTTACACAGTTTAAAAAAAAAAAATGTTTTGATAATTTTTATTCCTATTACAAGGAATGTAAACATCCCTTGTAATAGAAATAGGCATGACAGGTCCTCTTTATTGTGAGATCTGGGGTCAAAAAGACCTCACACCTCACAACTACACTAAAAAAGAAAAAAAAAAAAAAAATTGTTGAAAGAGGAAAAAAAAAAAAGCAAAAAAAAAAAGCGGCCCTTTAAACCGGTTGCTAGGCAACATCTTTTGACGTAGCTCCGGTCCTCCAAGACCATAGAGTTGAGTGAGGGCCATCTTGCCCTCACTCGACTTCCTGTCTCTGAGGATCCGGGACCGGATAGTTTTCCCCGCTGCCGGCGGGTCCGGTAAGCTGGGAAAACGTCTGGGACGCGGCAGGAGGGGGGGGGGGGGCACCTCTTCCCCTGCACCGTAAGGGTAATTCCGCGGCGAATCCGCCACTGGGACCACCCTTATCTGAAAGCCGACCGCCCGCCGTTTCAAAAAATACCGGGGTTATGGGGGCTATCTTCTGCCATAACCCCAGTATTTAGCTTTTAATGGCCGACGCATATAGTCGTTAGGCGGTCAGTAAGTGATTGCATGTATATGGCAAACAGGTGACGATGACTGATGGGGTGACAGGTGACGATGACTGATGGGGTGACAGGTGACGATGACTGATGGGGTGACAGGTGATGATGATTGATGAGGTGACAGGTGACGATGATTGATGAGGTGACAGATGACAATCACTGACCGGGTGACATGTGACGATGATTGATGGGGTGACAAGTGACGATCACTGATGGGGTGTCAAGTGACGATGATTGATAGGGTGACAGATGACGGTGACTGATGGGGTGACAGGTGACGATGACTGATGGGGTGACAGGTGACGGTGACTGATGGGGTGACAGGTTACGATGACTGATGGGGTGACAGATGACGATGACTGATGGGGTGACAGGTGACGGTGATTGATGGGGTGACAGGTGACGGGGCGATGGTCACTGATGGGTGACAGGTGACGGGCGATGGTGCACGGCGGTACTGATGGCAGTCTCTGGTGACCGGTGAACTTTAGGCTACATTCACATGTGAGCGTAGCGATCACGGGCAGAATCACTGCGATTCTGCCCGCGATCCAGAAATCATTGCAAATGGCGGGACGCCTGTGCGTTGCCCGCTGTGCAATGTTGCTGCGATTTCCGCCTGCCGAATCGCGGTAACATCACGCAAACAACGCATGACGCCCCAAAGAAACTCTTGTACTTTTTTGGGCGTCATGCGATGTTTGCGCGATGTTACTGCGATTTGGCAGGCGGAAATGGCGGCAACATCGCACAGCGTTTGGGGTGCTATTGCAAATCACGGGCAACGCACAGGCGTCCCGCAATTTGCAATGATTTCCGGATCGCGGGCAGAATCGCGGTGATTTTGCCCGCGATCGCTGCGCTCACATGTGAACGTTATGGGTGTCAATTTCTGGGCACTGATGAGGTGACTGTTGGGTGACAGGTGACATTGGGGGGGGCTGGGGACTGTGTGGGGACCTTTATTACTGTGATTTTAGTGTGATTTTACTTTTTACAGGTGTACAGAGCAGTAACTCACTATTTCTAGCTCTGCTCCCCTCATACTGGAAACTGTGTGAGGGGAGAAGAGCTAGTAACAGTCAGTTACTGCTCTGTGTTTACATTTTGTGATCGGCTGTGAATGGATTCACAGCCGATCACTTAGTAAACAGTCACTGTCAGTGACTGTTTACTACCGCCGGTGACAGCTGTGTTCCTACGGAACACAGTGCCACCGACATGACCGCGCTGCGCGCTCCCGATCGCGCATGCGCGGTCATCTCCCGGCCGCCTCCATTGTGATCGGCTGTGTCATTGGAACACAGCCGATCACGTGGGAAACAGCCATGCCTATTGGCTGTTTCCCCCCTGCCGGTGACCGGCTGTGTCCCGGGGACACGCCGACACCGGCAGTGCACGGCGGCGCGCCCGCGATCGCGCGCCTGCCGTGCATTTACTGGGTCACGTCATATGACGTCCGCCCAGGATAATAGCCGCACCGTCCCGCCGTCATATGACGGCGGGCGGGCGGTAAGTGGTTAAGCTCATAAATGCTTTTTTTCTTTTTTTTTTTTTTTTTTTTACCACTACTATTCTTTTATATTGGCTTTTGAAATTTAAAAATGAAGCAATTTAGAAATTGGATGAAAGCTTTAGCACTGGGAAACACTTTTTAAAAGATAAATAGTGCAATTTATATATAAACTATATAGATCAGACAAAAATGAGGGGGGAAGAGGGACTTTGTTCCAAATCAGGGACAGTTGGGAGCTATGCAATATATATATATATATATATATATATATATATATATATATATATATATGTATATATATATATATTATATATATATATATATATATATATATATATATATATAAAGATACATATATACACACACTATATTACCAAAAGTATTGGGACATCTGCACACTTATGCAACCACATTATTTTATTTTGTTATTTTTACTTCCCCTCCTAAAAGATTTCAGTTTGTTGTTCAACTGAGTTGTACAGTTTACAGGTCACATTAAAGGTGGGAAAAGCACTGAAATTATTTATCTTTGTCTCATTTTTTTATATCACAGAAACTTTATTACACTTTACTACATTTTAACAGGGGTGTGTAGACTTTTTCTATTTGTATAATGATCTCTGTTCTCAGTTGCATAAAGGGCTTAGAGAAATGACAAACTCTAAGGCCCCTTTCACACATACGGTCCGTTTGTCCTTTTTTCATCCATCCATTGACGGATGAAAAACGGACATCAATGTATCTCTATGTAAAAACGGATGACAATGGATGATCATCCGTTAACATCCGTTTTCATCCGCTTCCGTCAATGTCCGTTTTTTGGAACGGATGAATGCCCTATTTTTCATCCGTCAAAATAACGGAGCGGATGAAAAATGGATGTAAATGGACAAACGGTCCGTTTTCCATCCATTTTTGCATTGGTAGTGGATGTAAAAAAAAAAAACGGAAGAAAAATGGATGAAAAACAGATGAAAATAATCGAAAAGCTGATTTAAAACGAATGAAAAACGAATGAAAAACGGATGAAAAACGAATACATTTTGACAGGACTGAACTGATGAACTGAATGGACCGTATGTGTGAAAGGGGCCTAACAGTGTTTGCTGAGCTTCCTAACAAATATCGGTTATATACAATAAAGTGCTGGTGTGCTGTATCAATCAATTGTACATACATCAACATGTGCATCAATTCATGGATTATATATACAAAACTCATCAGTATATAGAAACTAAAAAAAACTAAAAAAAAAAAAAAAAAGAAACTAAAAAAACTAGATCCAGTCCAATAATTGCCAGTGAAAGTAGTGCATAAAAGTTTATCAGACTGGTGCATATATTAAATATCAAAAGTGCTCCGTGCTGCGCAAAATCACTGCAAGACAAAACATGTGGTTCCCCTGAAGAAGCCAAGTGAGCGGAAGTGGCGTAACGCGTAGGGCCGTTTGACCGGAAGTGACGTTCGAATGCGGAAGTGAGGACCGCGATCATCTGTTTTCAGCTAAAGGCGCATTAATAGGCGTCTATTTGTAAGTGCATCGATTTATTTTTCAATAAAGTGGTTTATTTCGGCAATATTGCACTATGTGAGCCTTTCATTTTGAGATACGCTGGATATCTGGAGAGCGCTGTACCCCGATCCATACAATACAAGTTGAACATCGTGCCCAATCAAAGTGTGAAGAAGGAAAGGAGAGGAATAGTCTATGTATACTATAAGGCGTATTACCATATACATTGAGGTGAGCAAGTAGTACACCCTTAGGGGCACCAGTGAGAAGAAACACCCCACAACTTTACACAGTGTTAGGTGGAGGCTGAACACCTTTCAGAAGAAAATAGAGCACATTGTTTATATATATATATATATTTTTTTTTACTATTTTTTTATGATTATTTCGGACTCTTTAAGCACCTTAAAAGGATTGAATGATTAAGATTGGAAAACTAATCCACCCACCTGCATATTTAAGCAATGAATCCCTTTAAGGTCACTTGTTTATATTCTTGGCTTTATTTCACTAATTTATTTTTGCAAGAGTGCCGGTTTGGACTGTTGAAGCACCTCATGAGGATTGAATATTAAGATTGAATATTTCACCCACCTGTACATTTAAGCACTGAGCACTTTATTGTCACTTCTATATATTTTATTGCACGTATTTAATTTGTTACAAGAGTATGAGCTTCTATATTAACTCTTGAGACACTAGTGCACTTTATATGCTATATATTTGAAGGAGGAAACTTTGAATTGGTTATTAATTATTTATTGTATATTTATAGTATATTTATTTGTAGCTAACATATGATTGTGGCAATGCACTATTTCAGTTATTGACAGAGTTGTATAAAGTACTTGAAACCCATACTTGAGTAGAAGTGGAAGTGCTCGATCAAAAAGTGACTTGAGTAGAAGTACTAAAGTATTAAACATTTTTTGTACTTAAGTATTGCAAGTAGTTTTTTTAAAAAAAATTGCTACTCAAGTACTGAAAGTAAAAGTACAAGTACTGTGTTATGTAGTTATTAAAGAAAGAAGTCAAAAGTTTGAACATCATATTGTTTTTTATTATTTCAAATGCAGCTTTTATTTATACATACAGTAGCTTTTATTTTAGTATGCGCTGATAATACACGTTTTGAGCTTCATGAAACCTGCCATCTACTGTTCTGGCAGTGGTAATTTTTATAATTGTAACGAGTAACTATGCAGCACAAAAAAAAAAATATCGGAGTAGAAGTATTGAAATCATTGAAAAAATGTAGTGAAGTAAAAGTGGAAGTAGGAGAAAAAAATTCTACTCTAGGAAAGTACAGATACCGCCTTTTGGTACTTAAGTACAGTAGTGAAGTAGTTCTACTTAGTTACGATACATTTCTGGTTATTGAACACTTGTTTGGGGTGTGTTCACCAACAATTTTTTAGACTAGATACGAGACTTCCTTGAGGCGCGGTACCTCCCCCCGTCTTTAGTATTCATCCACAGGTATGGACCCCCTGGGCTTATGCCGGGGTGGGTCAGAAAGGCTTATATGCATGTGTGTCCTGTTTATTTGTCTATGCATTGGGCCCTAGTCAGGGGCATATCAAGGCGTTTGCCTTGAGAGGCATTATTCAGGGAGGGGGGGGGGGGGTGACACCATCCCCCAGGTGACCGTACTATAGCTAAATGATGGCTACAGTGTAGTTGTCCAGCTCTGGGAGGGCGTCCTAGGGCAACACAAAACCAAAATACACCAGTGGCCCTAGTAGCACATTGTTGCACATTTTCAAGTGCATGTTTGATGTTTTTCCATGCTTTATGTTTTTGTTGTTAGTAGGAGTAGACTGGGTATTAAACACTAACCCCTATCAAATACATTGCGTTTTCCACACGCTCCTATTGAAGTTGATGGGGCCAAAAATCACACTTTCCTGCACCAAAAGAACTGACTGCAACTCTTTCAAAGATGTGCTGCAGGAAAATGCATAGGTTTGAATGGGCCCCAAAGAAGATAATAATAATAAATGTATTGTCATGCATTGCTGGTGCTTCAGCAAACGTGCAACGAATCAAACAGGTTTGAACAGAACCTCAGTGTACCTGTTTTTACATGCACGCAGTTCAGCCCTTGGATGCACAGAATTCTATTTTCTCTAAATACAGGTATACTGAACACTCATTCTGATTGCTACCATCATCATTCTCATCAAAGGGCATATAGGGCCCCTATGCATTCAAGGGTGAATGCCCAGAATGCAGAATCCCTGCGTATGGGCCTTTGTCCCTGAATGCACGGGGCTCTAAATGAAAGTAGACATTGACAGGCTGCAAGCTAGGCACAGAATTTTTGCCTCCTGGGCACAATAAAACTCTGGGATTGCACGCCCAGGAGCTATACATGCTAAGTCCAAGGAGCCTTACAGGGAGCACAAGACACCATGGGATGTACATATTCTGAGACATGTACCCACGCATACAGCACAGGTGCACAACAGAAGAGGTGGGTAGCCACAGCACAAGGAATTCTAAAATAAAAAAGTAAGCATTGGAGAATATTAACAAAAATAGAAATATCACACACTTACTTAGGACGTGGTCTGATAGTCTAAAGGAAAGTGTATGTGAGGAGATTTAGGGGCACTTTAACCACTTCCATACAGAGCAGTTACACCCCCTTCCTGCCCAGACCAATTTTCAGCTTTCAGCGCTCTCACACTTTGAATGATAATTAGTCATGCAACGCTGTACCCAATCAAATTTTTTATCATTTTTTTCCCACACAAATAGAACTTTCTTTTGGTGGTATTTATTCACCACTGCGTTTTTTATTTTTTGCGATATGAAGTGAAAAAAGAGCGAAAATTTTGAAAAAAAAAACATTTTGTTTTAGCTTCCATTATAAAATTTTGCAAATAAGTAATTTTTTCATAAATTTGGGCCAACATTTATTCTACTACATATCTTTGGTAAAAATAACCCAAATTTGTGGTTATTATTTAGTGTGTATGAAAGTTATAGAGTCTACACGCTATGGTGCGAATCATTGAAAATTGATCACACCTAATCACACCTGATGTACTGACTGCCTATCTCATTTCTTGAGGCCCTGAAATGTCAGGACAGTACAAATACCGGCCAAATGACCCCTTTTTAAAAAGTAGACATTCCAGGGTATTTAGTAAGAGGCATGTGGAGTTTTTTGAAGTTGTAATTTTTTCCCACAATTCTTGGGAAAATAAGAAATATTTTTTTTTTTTTTTTTTACACAAAATTGTCATAATAACAAGTTATTTCTCACACACAGTATATGCATACTTGCAATTACACCCCAAAATATATTCTGCTACTTCTCCTGAGTATGGCGATACCACACGTGTGAGACTTTTACACAGCCTGGCCACATACAGAGGCCCAACATTCAAGGAGCACCGTCAGGTGTTCTAGGAGCATAAATTACACATATAATTTCCTAACGACCTATCACACTTTTGAAGGCCCTGGAGCACCAGGACAAGGGAATTACCCACAAAATGACCCCATTTTGGAAAGCAAACAACCCAACGTATATTCTATGAGGCATAATGAGTCTTTTGAACATGTCATTTTTTTCCACAAGTTTTTGAAAAATGTGGAAAGAAAATGAAAACGCATTTTTTTTTTTTTTTACACAAAGTTGTCAGTTTATAAGATATTTCTAACACATATCATGTACACAGCAAAAATGACACCCCAAAATACATTCTGCTACTCCTTCTGAGTATGGGGATACCACATATGTGAGACTTTGTCACAGCCTAGCCACATACAGAGACCCAACATGCAAGGAGAGCACCTTCAGGTGTTCTAGGGGCATAAATTACACATATCATTTCATTACAACCTATCACACTTTTGAAGGCCCTGGAACACCAGGACAATGGAAACCCCCACAAAATGACCCCATTTTGGAAAGCAAACACCCCAACACATAATCTAGGAGGCATGGGCTGCAGATAGGTACTCAGGTACTCTGATGGGCTGTAGACAGGTACTCAGGTACACTGATCGGCTTCAGAAAGGTACTCGGGTACTCTGATGAGCTTCAGAGAGGTACTTGGTTATTCTGATGGGCTAGAGACAGGTACTCGGGTAGTGTGATGGGCTGCAGGTAGGTACTCGACACTCTGGGCAGGCTGGAGACAGGTACTCTGGTACTCTGGGCTGGAGACAGGTACTTGGATACTCTGGGCTGGAGCCAGGTACTTGGGTATTCTGGGCTAGAGACAGGTACTCGGGTACTCTGGTGGGCTGCAGAGAGGTACTCAGGTACTATGATGGGCTGCAGAGAGGTATTCGGGTACTCTGATGGGCTGGAGACAGGTACTCGGATACTTTGATGGGCAGAAGACAGGTACTCATGTACTCTATTGGGCTGCAGATAGGTACTCAGATACCCTGATGGGCTGGAGACAGGTACTCTGAAGGGCTGGAGACAGGTACTCGGGTACTCTGATGACAGGTACTCGGGTACTCTGATGGGCTGGTGACAGGTACTCGGGTACTCTGATGGGCTGGTGACAGGTACTCGGGTACTCTGATAACAGGTACTTGGGTACTCTCATGGGCTGGTGACAGGTACTCGGGTACTCTGATAACAGGTACTTGGGTACTCTCATGGGCTGGTGACAGGTACTTGGGTACTCTCATGGGCTGGTGACAGGTACTTGGGTTCGCTGATGACATGTTCTCGGGTACTCTGATGGGCTGCAGAGAGGTACTTGGGTACTCTGATGGGCTGCAGAGAGGTACTCGGGAAGTGCATGTGATTGGACACAGCCGGTCACATGGTAAAGAGACATTTTTTTAATGACTCTTTTTGTAATAGCCAAAAAAACAGGAAGTGAGAGGAAATCCCTGCAATCTAATGGAATTTCTTAACCCCCCCCCCCCCCCCTTCCAATCACCAAAACTAGTGTCCCCATTGAAAGATTTCCCCTTTACTACTTTTGTGGGGATTGCCCAAAATGTGGGATTTTCTCTTAATCACTTCAGCCCTGGAAGGATTTGCCCCCTTAACCACTTTAATACTGGGCACTTCCCTCCCTTCCTGCCCAGGCCAATTTTCCCCTTTTAGCGCTGTTGCATTTTGAATGACAATTGCGCGGTCATGCAACACTGTACCTACACCAAATTTATGTCATTTTCCCCCCACAAATAGAGCTTTCTTTTGGTGGTATTTGATCACCTGTGGGTTTTTTCCTTTTTGCTAAACAAATAAAAAAAGACTGAAAAGTTTGAAAAAAAAAAAAAGTTTTTTTGTTTACGTTATACAATTTTGTAAATAAATACGTTTTTTCCTGCACTGATGAGCACTGATGAGGCTGCACTGACAGGCACTGATGAGGAGGCACTGATGGGGTGGCACTGATGGTGTGGCACTGATAGGCGGCACTGATAGGCACTGATATGTGGCACTGATAGGTAGCACAGATATGCAGCATTGGTGGGCACTGATAGGCGGCACTGCTAGGCACTGATAGGCGGAATTGATGGGCACTGATAGGTGGCACTGATGGGCACTGATAGGTGGCACTGATGGGCACTAATGGGCACTGATAGGCGGCACTGATGGGCACTGATGGGCGGCACTGACGGGCGGCACTGATGGGCACTAATGGGCACTGATAGGCGACACTGGTGGGCAATAATGGGCACTGATGGGCGACACTGATAGGTGGCAATGATGGGCACTTGTGGGCAGCACTGACAGGGAGGGCACTGGTGGGCAGCACTGATGGGGAGGGCAATGGGGGGCTCCCTGAGCCCTGATTGCCATCCCTGGTGGCCATAGTGGGCATCCCTGGGGTCATAGTGGGCATCCCTGGGGTCATAGTGGGCATCCCTGGTGGATCTAGTGGCATCCCCCCCCCAAGGGTCTGCACTGGTAATCAATGATCTGATTACCAGTGCCGACCCCCTCCCTGTCAGGGGAGCCGCCGATCTGCGCTCCTTTACTCGTGCCTGTCAGGCATGAACTAAGGAAAGCCGATCAACGGCTGTTCCTGTTTTACTATGTGACCAGCCGTGATTGGACACGGCTGATCACATGGTAAAGAGCCTCCGTCAGAGGCTCTTTACCGAGATTGGAGATGCAGGGTGTCAGACTGACTCCTCGCATCACCGATCGCCGCTCTGCGCGCCCCCGGGGGGCGCCCAGAGCTGTGTTATCCTGCCGCCGTCATATGACGTCCGGTCAGGATAACACAACCACATTCCCGCCGTCATTTTGTAATAGGGCGGGCGGGAAGTGGTTAATGACCAGACCATTTTTTTGCGGTTCAGCGCTGCGTTATTTTAACAGACAATTGTGCGGTCCTGCGACACTGTACCCTAATAAAATTGATGTACTTTTTTTCCCACAAATAGAGCTTTCTTTTAGTGGTATTTTATCACCTGTGCGATTTTTATTTATTGCGCTATAAATAAAAAAAAGCGATAATTCTGAAAAAAAGATATACATTTTTCACTTTCTGCTATATAACATTCCCAAAAAATCTATTTTTTTCATCATTTTAGACCAATTTGTATTCTGCTACATATTTTTGGTAAAAAAAAATCCCAATAAGCATATTTGGATTGGTTAGCGCAAAAGTAATCGCTTCTACAAACTAGGGGAAAGATTTACGTCATTTTTGTTTATTGATTTTTTTTTTTTAGTAATGGCGGCGATCTTCGATTTTTAGCGGGACTGCGACATTGCGGTGGACAGATAGGATCCCTAACTGACACTTTTGGAGGGGACGAGTGACAATACTACAGTAATCAGTGCTACAAAAGATGCACTGTTACTGTACTAATGACACTGGCAGGAAAGGGGTTAACTCAGGGGCGATCAAAGGGTTAAGTGTATGCCTAGGGGGTATTTTCTAACTGTGAGGGGGATGGGCTTGTGGAATCAATACAGAGACCTGTGATCCTAAATATCAGGATCACAGGCACTCTGTGTCCATTCCAGAGAGAGCAACGGTCTGCTGTGTTTACAACAGTAGACCGTCATTCTCTCTCCACGGGGAGCGATCGCGGGGACCCAGGCAGCAATCGCGGCTGCTGGCCCTGTGGAACAGCTTCCCCGCTGCCTAATGGGGGTGTGAGCGACTTGTGTCGCTCCTATTAGAACGGGTCCTGTACTACTCAATGGCGAGCGACCGACTGCGACTTGTCAGGCAACCAAGTCGCCTGACAAGTCGCGCTAGTCTGAATGGACTCTTAAGGACCGGAAGGTTTTACCCCCTTAATGACCAGGCCATTTTTTGCGATTCGGCACTGTGTTAATTTGACTGAAAATTGCACGGTCGTTCGACACTGTACCCAAATAAAACCGATGTCCTTTTTCCCACAAATAGAGCTTTCTTTTGGTGGTATTTGGTCACCTCTGCAATTTTTATTTTTTGCGCTATAAACAAAAAATGGGCAATTTTACTGCTATATAACATTCGCAATAAAAAAAAAATTAAAAATCTATATTTTTCATTATTTTAGGCCAAATTTGTATTCTGCCACATATTTTTGGTAAAAAAAAAAAATTCCAATAAGTGTATATTGATTGGTTTGTGCAAAAGTTATCGCGTCTACAAACTAGGGGAAAGATATATATGTCATTTTTATTTATTTTTTTATTTTTCTTACTAGTAATGGCGGCAATCAGCGATTTTTAGCGTGACTGAGACATTGCGGCGGACAGATCGGACACCTAACTGACATTTTTGAATTTTTTGGGGGGTGCCAGTGACATTACTACAGTAATCAATGCTAAAAATATGTACTAATGACACTGGCAGGGAAGGGATTAACACCAGGGGTGATCAAATGGTTAAATGTATGCTATCTAGGGGGTGCTTTCTAACTGTGAGGGGGATGGGCTTATGGAATCAACACAGAGACCTGTGTTCCTAAATAGGAGGAACAAAGGAGCCCTGTTTTGATTGCTGACAGAACAACGGTCTGCCATGTTTATAACAGCAGACCGCCATCCTTTCTCCCTGGGGAATGAACGCGGGTGCTCGGCAGCAATCACGGCTGCCGGCCCCGCAGATCAGCTTCCTCTCTCGCAAATCGCTACACGCGTGCCCCCATGCTCGCTCCAGAGGAGCTGTGTATCGGTACGGCGATTCGTGCAGCCGAGTCACCTTGCCGAAGTATATCTGCGGCGGGTGGTCGGCAAGAGGTTAAGCATTCTTTAGGTTTTACTTTCCAATGTTCCACAAACGTATTTCTTTTACAATTAAGTCCATCTAATAAATATGCATCTGATGAAAAAGAGACTGTTCCCTTGAATGGTCATTCAATGTAAAGTAAAACTAAAGGCAAAGCTTTTTCTTTTAGTTTTGGATGGAGTGGAGAGGGATAAGAAGGTTTTGATGCTGTCCATGCCCCTTTAGGGAGGTTCAGCCACTTTGTTTGTTCTGTTTGCTGTTATTATCGAGAGTGAAAGTAAAAGCAAAGACCACATTTTTGAATTGGGACAGGAGGGGAAATCTTCCAATGGGGACACTAGTTCTGGTGACAACCGGAGATTCCCTCACTTTGAAGTAATTTCCTCTCCATTCCTCTTTTGGCATTGGGACAGGAAGTAAAGGGAAATCTCCCCAATGAGCCACAGTGGGCAAAAAAGCAAAACAAAAAACTGACAGTGGCTATAACCCTTCCTTGCTTGATCCAAAATGCGAACGAAAATGCTTTTAGTTCCATTTTTAGCTAAACATACAGACGGCAAATTTCATGAAGCTCCTAATGAAAATGTATGCACTATAGGCCCGTACACACGTAGCGATTGTCGGGCGTAAATATTCGGCCACCGAACGATCGGCCGATTGTCGGCTTGTTAGTATGATGCTTCCGACAACCGACTGCGACTTTTCGGCCGACAGAATCGGGTGTGCAGCCTTTAAAATTTTTGTTGGCCGTCACCAGAACGGCCGATTGTTCGCCAGTCAGTACAGAATTCGACCGACAAACAGCAGCTTAGCAAGACTGGGCATGCTCAGAGAAGAAAAAACACACGGAAAGTTAACCATCACATGGCATCACTTCTGCAGTCGACTGTTGTTGGCCGACAAAATTCGTGTCCGACAGGACAGCACCGGACAAAAGACGGCCGACATTCGGTACGTGTGTACGGGGCTTTACTATTCATTTCAGTAGGCATGCTCAATATGCTTTAATGCTCTTGGCCAATTGTTTTGACAAAACTTGCTAAGCTGCAGTGCAGCCACAGAGCAACAAATGGCATTCCCCCTTGCAGTATAGCCCATGTATTTTATTGCAGGAAAGCAGAAAGGCATAAATGGCCTCGTTAAACTTTTATGATGCAAAAGAACACAGGAAGAAGTTTTGATAGGAGGTTTTTAGGAATGTAATTTTAGACTTTATTTACACTCAATATGCCAAAAACACAAGAAAGCATGCACAAGGGTAAATGGTCCCTAGGACAGCTTTAACATTTTTATACCATTCTGCATTTATATTTCAGCCCATGTCCTGTTGACAAGTAACATGCTCACATACCTGTTACCTGCTTGAAGACAAAATGCCATACAAAATGACAGTATTCCTGCAAAGGGCATCCCCAACCTAATTTATACCCACTTTGTTCCCCATACTTAGAAATGTCATATATTATCACCACCTGTGATGGACTAAGAAGCAACAAGGGATCACAAGCAAGATAACTACAGTGCCTTGAAAAAGTATTCATACCCCTTGACATTTTCCACATTTTGTCATGTTACATCCAAAAACGTAAATTTATTTTATTGGAATTTATGTGATAGACCAACACAAAGCGGCACATAATTTTGAAGTGGAAGGAAAATGATAAATGGTTTTCAAATTTCTTACAAATAGATATCTGAAAAGTGCGGCGTGCTTTTGCATTCAGCCCCCCCGATACATATAACTAAAATCTAGTGGACCAATTGCTTTCAGAAGTCACCTTATTAGTAAATAGAGTCCATCTGTGTGTAATTTATTCTCAGTCAGAGCCGGTTCACACAGGCGCGACCCGACTTTGCCGGGCGACCTGTGAAGTCGCGGTGCGCAGCTCGCACCGCGACCTCGGAACAGCATGCACGGACTTCATATCATTGAAGTCAATGCAGGTCGCTCCAGGTCGCCCCAAAGTAGCTCAGGACCCTTTTTCTAAGTCGGAGAGACTTGTGTCGCTCCTATTAGAACGGGTCCTGTGCTAATCTATGGCAGGCGACCCGCGGCGACTTGTCAGGCGACCAAGTCGCCTGACAAGTCGCCCCAGTGTAAACCGGCTCTCAGGGATAAAGTTGTGGAAAGGTTTAACCACTTAAGGACCGCCCGCCACAGATTCACTGCGGTAGGCAGCCCCTCCTGTGCGAACCGACGTAGGCCTACGTCAGTCCCGTGCCTGCTGCTAGGGGGCGAGTGTGTGATTGCCACCTGCCACCTGCGATCGCTCCCCACTGAGAGAGAAGGAAGGTCAACTATTGTAAACTCAGCCGACCGTTCTTTTCTCTGGAATGATCACAGAGCGCCTGTGATCCTTCTATATAGGATCACAGGTCTCTGTGATCATTTCAAAAGCCCAACCCCCATACAGTTAGAAACACTCCCCTAGGCTCACATTTAACCCCTTGATCACACTCTGTGCTAACCCCTTCCCTGCCAGTGTTAATTATTACAGTGACAGTGCATATTTTTAGCACTGATTACTGTTGTAATGTCACTGGTCCCCCCAAAAATGTCAAAAATGTTAGTTAGGGGTCCGATCTGTCCGCCGCAATGTCGCAGTCCCACTAAAAATCGCAGATCACCGACATTACTAGTTAAAAAAAAAAAAAACAATAAAAATGACATAAATCTTTCCCCTAGTTTGTAGACGCGATAACTTTTGCGCAAACCAATCAAAATACACTTATTGCGATTTTTTTTTATGTAGCAGAAAACAAATTGGCCTAAAATGATGAAAAAATTTGATTTTAAATTTTTTTTGGGAATGTTTTATAGCAGATTGTGAAAAATATATATTTTTTTTTTCAGAATTGTCACTTTTTTTTGTTTATAGCGCAAGAAATAAAAATCGCAGAGGTGATCAAATACCACTAAAAGAAAGCCCTATTTGTGGGAAAAAAGGACATCAATTTTATTTGGGTACAGCGTCGCACAACCACCAATATTCTGTTAAAATAACGCAGTGCCGTATCGCAAAAAATGGCCTGGTCACATTCTATGCATTAACCTTCCTAGCGGTATTCCCGAGTGTGGCTCGGGGTTAAATTTCAGTGCCAAAAGCGGTAACCCCGAGCCACACTCGGTGTACCGCTAGGAAGATCACTGGATCCTGGTAGAGGGGTTACTTACCTTTCCCCCCTGGCATCCAGTGATGTATCCCGGCGGTGTGTGGCGGCAGATCTTCCTCCCGATGCTCTGTGTGCCCCGTCTTCCGTCTCCTGCGACGTGACGTTCGCAGGGGGGGTGGAACCGGCGGCAAATTCAAATGTAAAACACACCAAACACACTGATACAGTACAAAATAACATAAATTCACATTCGTTTGCCCCCCAGTGCCCTTTCTTGCAGTTTTACTGTACTTTATATATATATATATATATATATATATATATATATATATATATATATATGTATATATATATATATATATATATATATATATACACACACACATGTGTGTATATATATATATATATATATATATATATATATATACTGTATATATACATATATATATATATATATATATATATATATATATATATACACGTGTATGTATATATATATATATATATATATATATATATATACAGTATATATATGTATACATACATACATACTTTAACTTATTTATAGTTATTTATTATATTATAATTTATGATTTTGTGTTTCAAACTTTATAATACCCGAGATGTTATAAAGAAGAACGCACAGTAAAAAAAAAATCATATGTAAATAGTTGGTTTGGGCTGCTCATTCTTAAGAATTACATGCAAAATAATGGTACCGCTTTCAGCACCTAAAATCCGAAAGAATCATACCACCAGGGAGGTTAAGATAAAAAGCCTTCTGTGTGCAGCAGCCCCCCTCAACCCCCCTAATACTTACCTGAGGTCCCGCTCTATCCAGGATGAGTGTCTCAGCCATCCAAAAATTCTCTCTCCTGATTGGCAGCTGACAATCCTGCTGTCAATCAATTTTTTTTTTTGAAGGGCATAAAAAAAGCTTACTATTTTTATTTGTCTGACTTAACACAAGGTATGATTGTGGGAAGCCTGTCATTATGTACTGTACATAACACAGGCCTAGCTGATCCAGACTGTTATTAATAAAAAGAGACAGCAAGAAAAAAAGGGGGGGGGTGAATAAAGAAGAGAGGGGGAAATAATAGAATAAACTCAGTCATGGTAATTATTATAAGAAACCCCAGTTGTCCTAGTTTAGCTCTTAGAAATGCTGTATAGAGCAGTGAATAATTGTACATGTGTTAAAGACATAAAGGTATGGTAATTATTTTCATATAACATATTGTACTAGCATAGCTTCCAATAAAACACCAATAATTGACATCTTTTTAACATTCAGCATCCACTGAATTGCAGGAAAATAATTAGCTCTAATGTGTCGTTTGCTCTTTGATATGACTGGAAGGGTGATATTTATTGGAAAGATTACAGAAGTATAGAGCAGCAGGGGGGCGCCGTCACGGTTATTGTGTCCTGCCATCAGCTGAGCCAATGTGTGAATGGTGTAATGCAGATTCAAAAGAGACAAGAGTTTATAAAGTTGTTTCCTTTGTTTAGGAAACATGCAGCCAGCAATGTCTTCATAGAAAAAAGATGTTATGTCAACTTTCCTTTTGTTTATACAACACCTTTCAAATACCATGGTGGCTGATAGCAAAATGGCTGACCTTTCCCCTTTCTTCAAAACTGTATACAAAACAATTAGAGCGTAGAGGGGTTAGGTTTTATATAATCGGGGAGCTCTTCATGGCCAGGGCACAGTTGTGAACTTTTTTGGTTTGTGCATGTAAATGCATTCTTTATTGAAGTCTTTCTCAAACTTTTTAAAATGGAGAAACACTTGAAATAACTTTTGGGTCTCAGGAAAACCCCTGTTAATGATTACTGTATTTATAGCTTATGGTACATTAGCATGAACGGTAAGTAAGTTGAGACATGGCCCCATATATTGGTGATCATTGAAGTACCCCCTTACATCAGTGGTCAATGAAATCCTCCCACACATAGATGGTCTGTGGAGACAGGCTTCCTTCAGACTGGTTGTCTGTGGGAGAAGGGCCCCATTACTCTGGTGGTCAGTGGAAGGGCCCCATTACTCTGGTGGTCAGTGGAAGTATCCCATTACTCTGGTGGTCAGTGGAAGCATCCATTACCCTGGTGGTCAGTGGAAGGGCCCCATTACTCTGGTGGTCAGTGGAAGGGCCCCATTACTCTGGCAGTCAGTGGAAGCATCCCATTACTCTGGTGGTCAGTGGAAGGGCCTCATTACTCTGGTGGTCAGTGGAAGGGCCCATTACTCTGGTGGTCAGTGGAAGCGTCCCATTACTCTGGTGGTCAGTGGAAGCGTCCCATTACTCTGGTGGTCAGTGGAAGGGCCCCATTACTCTGGTGGTCAGTGGAAGCGTCCCATTACTCTGGTGGTCAGTGGAAGGGTCCCATTACTCTGGTGGTCAGTGGAAGCGTCCCATTACTCTGGTGGTTAGTGGAAACAATTTTCCATGTATCGGTGGTCAGGGGAAAGAATGCTCCTTACATTGGTGGTCAGTGGGAAGAATACTCCTACATTAGTGGTCAGAGGAAAGAATGCTCCTTACATTGGTGGTCAATGGGAAAGAATGCTCCCTACATTTGCGGTCAGTGGGAAGAATGTTCCTTACATTTGTGGTCAGTGGGAAGAATGTTCCTTACATTTGTGGTCAGTGGGAAGAATGCTCCCTACATTTGTGGTTAGTGGGAAGAATGCTCCTTACATTTGTGGTCAATGGGAAGAATGCCCCATACATTTGTGGTCAGTGGGAAGAACACTCCTTACATTTGTGGTCAGTGGGAAGAATGCCCCCTACATTTGTGGTCAGTGGGAAGAACACTCCTTACATTTGTGGTCAGTGGGAAGAATGCCCCATACATTTGTGGTCAGTGGGAAGAACACTCCTTACATTTGTGCTCAGGGGAAAGAATGTTCCTTACATTAGTAGTCAGAGGAAAGAATGCTTCTTACATTAGTGGTCAGGGGAAAGAATGCTCTTTACATATTGTGGTCACTAGAAAGAATGCTCCTTACATTGGTGGTCAGTGGGAGGAATTCACCTTATATTGGTGGTCACTGGGAAGAATTCCTCTTACAACTGTGGTCAGGGGAAATAATGTCCCTTACATTGGTAGTCAAGGGATAGAGTGTTCTTTACATTGGTGGTCAAGGAATGGAATGTTCCTAACCATTGGTGGACAGAGGAAAGAATGCTTCTTACATTAGTGGTCATGGGAAAGAATGCTCCTTACATCTGTGGGCACTGGAAAGAATGCTCCTTACATTGGTGGTCAGTGGGAAGAATTCTCCTTACATTGGTGTTCAGTGGGAAGAATTATCCTTACATTGGTGGCCACTGGGAAGAATTCTTCTTACATTGGTGGTCAGGGGAAATAATGTCACTTATATTAGTAGTCAAAGGATAGAGTGTTCTTTACATTGGTGGTCAAGGAATAGAATGTTCCTTACCATTGGTGGTCAGTGGAATGAATGCTCTTTACATTGGTGGTCAGAGAAAAGAATGCTCCTTATATTGGTGGTCAAAGGAAAGATTGCTCCTTACATTGGTGGTTAGGGGAAAGAATGCTTCTTTCATTAGTAGTCAGGGGAAATACTGCTCATTACATTGGTGGTCAGCGGAAATAATGCTCATTGCTTCGGTGGTCAGAGGGTGGTCAGTGAGAATGCTCCCTTCAGGTACCTGAAATATTATTGGGATCTGTGGCTACTTATCTGAAGGCTACTTATTCTTTCCTTATCAGAGGAAAGAATGCTCCATATATTGGTGGTCAAAGGAAAGAATGCTCCTTACATTGGTCGTCGGTGACATAAGGGGGCGTGGCCTCCCGGTTACGTCACCGGAAGGCCACGCCCCTAGTGGCTATATAATAAGCTGCAGAGACCGGAGACCGGCATAATCACCGGGACAGCGTCGGAGGAGGACCGGAGGAAGAAGAAGACCAGAGGAGGCAAAAGAGCAGAAGGGCAAAAGAGCAGAAGAGCGGAGAGGAGAAGACAAGAAGAGCGGAGAGGAGAAGACAAGAAGAGCGGAGAAGACCGGATGAAGATTTTTAATAAACTTTTCAAAACGTCTCCTGTCATTATTTACATACACTGCCTTTTATGGGGTGAATGGGTAGGGGTACAGTGTACCCCTACCCATTCACATAGGGAGGGGGTCCGGGATCTGGGGGGCCTCCTTGTTAAAGGTGCCTTCAAGATTCTGATGAGCCCCCTGCCCGCAGACCCCCACAACCACCGGCCAGGGTTGTGGGGATGAGGCCCTTGTCCTCATCAACATGGGGGCAAGGTGCTTTGGGGTGGGGGGTGCAGAGCCCCCCTGCCCCAAAGCACCCACACCCCCCATGTTGAGGGCGTGTGGCCTGGTATGGTCCAGGGGGGGGTGGGGCCGCTCGCTCGTCCCCTCCCCTTTCCTGGGCTGCATGCTCGGATAAGGGTTTGGTATGGATCTTGGGGGGGGACCCCAAACCGTTTTTTCGGCATTGGGGCTACCCTCAAATTCCAACTTGCGATTCGTCTTCCATTTAAATCAATAGGCTCCCATAGGGAACCATTGATTTTGAATGGAGGCAGAAAAAACGCTGCTAAAAGCGAAGTGGCCAAACGTGCAATAACGCAAATGGAAAAAGCTACTAAAAGCACGTTTTTACAGCTGCTTTTTCCTGGCGTCAAGAAACAGCTTTGGAGCTTGTTTTTATGACGCCCTGTGTGCATGGAGCCTTACTTTACTCAAAAGGAATGCTTAACCACTTGCCTACAGTGCACTTTCACCCCCTTCCTGCCCAGACCGATTTTCAGCTTTCAGCGCTCTCACACTTTGACTGAGAATTACTCAGTCATGCAACACTGTACCCATACAAAAATTGTGTCCTTTTTTTCACACAAATAGAGCTTTCTTTTGATGGTATTTAATCACTACTGGGTTTTTTATTTTTTGTGCTATAAATAAAAAAAGACTGAAAATATCGTGAAAAAACGCATTTTTCTTTGTTTCTGTCATAAAATTTTGCAAATTAGTCATTTTTCTTCACAAATTTTGGCCAAAATTTATACTGCTACTTATCTTTGGTAAACCCAAGTGTATATTATTTGGTCTTTGTGAAAGTTATAGAGTCCACAAGTTATGGTGCGAATCATTGAAAATTGATCACACTTGATCACACCTGATGTACTGAAGGCCTATCTCATTTCTTGAGACACTAAAAGGTCAGGAAAGTACAAATACCCCCCAAATGACCCCTTTTTGGAAAGTAGACATTCCAAGGTATTTAATAAGGGGCATGATGAGTTTTTTGAAGTTGTAATTTTTTCCCACAATGCTTTGCAAAATGAAGATTTTTTTTTTTTTTTTTTTTTTTACAAATTGCCGTATTAACAGGTTATTTCTCTCACACAGCACATGTATACTTGCAACTACACCCCAAAACACATTCTACTACTCCTCCTGAGTATGGCGATACCACATGTGTGAGACTTTTTCACAGCCTGGCCACATACAGAGGCCTAACATCCAAAAAGCAGCGTCCGGCATTCTAGGAGCACAAATTACACATATCATTTCCTGACAACCTATCGCACTTTTGAAGGCCCTGGAGCACCAGGACAATGGAAACCCCCATAAAATGACCCCATTTTGGAAAGCAAACAGCCCAACGTATAATTTTTGAGGCATAATGAGTCTTTTGAATATGTCATTTTTTCCACAAGTTTTTGGAAAATGTGGAAAGAAAATGAAAACACATTTTTTTTACACAAAGCTGTCCATTTATGCAATATTTCTAACACATCGCATGTACATAGCAAAACTTGCACCCCAAAATACATTCTGCTATTCCTCCTGAGTATGGCGATACCACATGTGTAACACTTTTTCACAGCCTGGCCACATACATAGGCCTCACATCCAAGTAGCGCTTTACACAAAGTTGTCCATTTATCCACTTTAAGACTGGGCCTATTTTTGACACTTGGTGTTTACAAGCTAAAATCATTTTTTTTGCTAGAAAACTACTTTGAACCCCCAAACATTATATATTTTTTTTTAGCAGAGACCCTAGAGAATAAAATGGAGATCGTTGCAATATTTTTTATCACACCATATTTGCGCAGCAGTCTTCCAAATGCGATTTTTTTGAAAAAAATTCACGTTTTTGAACTAAAAAATAAGAAAACAGTAAATTTAGCCCAATTTTTTTCCATAATGTGAAAGATAATGTTACGCCGAGTAATTAGATACCCAACATGTCATGCTTCAAAATTGCGCATGCTCACAGAATGGCGCCAAACATTGGTACTTAAAAATCCCCATAGGCAACATTTTAAAAATTTCTGCAGGTTACTAGCTTAGAGTTACAGAGGAGGTCTAGGGCTCAAATTATTGCACTCGCTCTAACGATCGCGGCGATACCTCACATGTATGGTTTGAACACCGTTTACATATGTGGGCGGGACTTGCGTATGCGTTTGCTTCTGCGCGCGAGCTAACGGGGACAGGGCGCTTTAATTTTTTTTTTCTTTCCTATTTATTTTATTTATTATTTTTTTATTTTTACACAGTTTAAAAAAAAAAATGTTTTGATCATTTTTATTCCTATTACAAGGAATATAAACATCCCTTGTAATAGAAATAGGCATGACAGGTCCTCTTTATTGTGAGATCTGGGGTCAAAAAGACCTCACACCTCACAACTACACTAAAAAAGAAAAAAAAAAAAAAAATTGTTGAAAGAGGAAAAAAAAAAAAGCAAAAAAAAAAAGCGGCCCTTTAAACCGGTTGCTAGGCAACGTCTTTTGACGTAGCTTCGGTCTTCCAAGACCATAGAGTTGAATGAGGGCCATCTTGCCCTCACTCGACTTCCTGTCTCTGAGGATCCGGGATCGGATAGTTTTCCCCGCTGCCGGCTGGTCCGGTAAGCTGGGAAAACGTCTGGGATGCGGCAGGAGGGGGGGGGCACATCTTCCCCTGCACCGTAAGGGTAATTCCGCGGCGAATCCGCCACTGGGACCACCCTTATCTGAAAGCCGACCGCCCGCCGTTTCAAAAAATACCGGGGTTATGGGGGCTATCTGCTGCCATAACCCCAGTATTTAGCTTTTAATGGCCGACGCATATAGTCGTTAGGCGGTCAGTAAGTGATTGCATGTATATGGCAAACAGGTGACGATGACTGACGGGGTGACAGGTGACGATGACTGATGGGGTGACAGGTGACGATGACTGATGGGGTGACAGGTGACGATGACTGATGGGGTGACAGGTGACGATGATTGATGAGGTGACAGGTGATGATGATTGATGAGGTGACAGGTGACGATGATTGATGGGGTGACAGGTGACGATGATTGATGGGGTGACAGATGACAATCACTGACGGGGTGACATGTGACGATGATTGATGGGGTGACAAGTGACGATCACTGATGGGGTGTCAAGTGACGATGACTGATGGGGTGACAGGTGACGATGACTGATGGGGTGACAGTGATTGATGGGGTGACAGGTGACGGGGGATGGTCACTGATGGGTGACAGGTGACGGGCGATGGTGCACGGCGGTACTGATGGCAGTCTCTGGTGACCGGTGAACTTTAGGCTATGTTCACATGTGAGCGTAGCGATCACGGGCAGAATCACTGCGATTCTGCCCGTGATCCAGAAATCATTGCAAATTGCGGGGCGCCTGTGCGTTGCCCGTGATTTGCAATAGCACCCCAAACGCTGTGCGATGTTGCTGTGATTTCCACCTGCCGAATCGCGGTAACATCGTGCAAACAACGCATGACGCTCCAAAGAAACTCTTGTACCTTTTTTGGGCGTCATGCAATGTTTGCGTGATGTTACCGCGATTCGGCAGGCGGAAATGGCGGCAACATCGCACAGCGTTTGGGGTGCTATTGCAAATCAGGGGCAACGCACAGGCGTCCCGCGATTTGCAATGATTTCCGGATCGCGGGCAGAATCGCAGTGATTCTGCCTGCGATCGCTACGCTCACATGTGAACGTTATGGGTGTCAATTTCTGGGCACTGATGAGGTGACTGTTGGGTGACAGGTGACATTGGGGGGGGCTGAGGACTGTGTGGGGACCTTTATTAGTGTGATTTTTACTTTGTAACATGTGTACAGAGCAGTAACTCACTATTTCTAGCTCTTCTCCCCTCATACTGGAAACTGTATGAGGGGAGAGGAGCTAGTAACACTGAGTTACTGCTCTTTGTTTACATTTTGTGATCGGCTGTGAATGGATTCACAGCCGATCACATAGTAAACAGTCACTGTCAGTGACTGTTTACTACCGCCGGTTACAGCTGTGTTCCTACGGAACACAGTGCCACCGACATGACCGCGCTGCGCGCTCCCGATCGCGCATGCGCAGTCATCTTGTGGGCGTCTTCATTGTGATCGGCTGTGTCATTGGAACACAGCCGATCACGTGGGAAACAGCCACGCCCATTGGCTGTTTCCCCCCTGCCGGTGACGGGGGGTGTCCCGGGGACACCCCGACACCGGCAGTGCAGGGCGGCGCGCACGCGATCGCGCGCCTGCCCTGCTTAAAGTGCCGCCGTCATATGACGGCGGCCCAGGATAATGGTCGCACCGCTCCGCCGTCATATGACGGCGGGCGGGCGGCAAGCGGTTAAAGAAGGGAATTAATCAACTAGGCCCTAGGTAAAACGCCAGGACTGAGTTGAAATAATACTAAGAGAGCAGTTAAATACCCAGTTATAGTAACAAGCAAATAACACTAATATACACAGTATCAGACAGTAAGTGAATTCATCTCTCAGAAAACTGAATTTCCATATGAAATACTCCTACTAAAGGGGAAACCCAGGCTAGCCTATAGTACCTGTATCCTAATGTAATCTAGATACTAGTAGCATGTCCCCTTTAAAATAAATAAAAATAACAATGTTCAGAATGCAAGGCCTTGCTATTATCTTCACCGGCAGTTGGAGCTCAAAGAACAAATGATTCCCAAGTGTAGCACAATGGGAGACAGACAAGGCAAGACAGCTGGTTCTGATTAATGATGATCCACTAACTGATCCAAATGTAGGGTGTCTGTATACAGTGTTCAAGAGAATCTATAGCAATTGATAACTGGACTTTGAGCAGGTGCTCTCTCACCAATCCTGATGACTCTCTTATAACTCCTTGAAGACCAAGCAAAGTCAACTCTCCACGTTGTGAGACACTGAGATGGCCATGCTCTGCTGATTCTGGAAGTCCCACCGACTCCGACATGATCAACGATGCTGCAGGGTTGTCCGCGATGTAGCGTGTGTCGTCTGTCCCGCCAGGGCTGAGTCTGCAGATGGCTGGTGTAGTCCACAAACAGCTCAGCAGTGCTGTAATACCTTTCAGAAGACCACAGTTCCCACAATTCTCTCTTCCAGTCTCAGTAGTATGATGCACGAAAATCCCAGACCAACACTAAGGTTGCACAGAGACAGTCTGAGAGAGCAGAGAACAAGTCTGCAGTGTCAGACAACTGTAGTCCACTCTCGGCTACATGACAAAAGTAATGAGAAGTTAAATTGGTTGCTGTGGTTTGCTGCACTTTCTACTCAGCTTCATCCTTAGTACTGACTTACTATAGAAGTCTAAAAACTGTCATGCTTTACAACCTGAGCATCATGGATGCACTCCACATTAAATGATTTTTTAAAGCATAGAAAATAGTTATTTGAAAAAGATATAAAACATAATTTTATAAATATTTGAATGTTCTAAAAAATATTAAATATAAAATACAGTAAAATCTATTATCTGTCTCCTTTGATGCAAACAGACTTCCTTGTGCTGTAAGTGAAAACAAAAAGCCTTGATTTGTCTTTGTCAGAGTGCCCCCTAGTGGCTATTACAGTATTGCAACTGTGAAAATAAGTAGAAAATAAATTCCTATTCTGCAAAGTTTAGTTACCTGGCTTTAGTGTTAACACTCCGACCAATACAACGAGTTACAGGTCTAGATCAAGTTCTTCTGACTTTAAGGCCCCTTTTACACGGGCTTTCCGATCAGGTCCGCCTGTCAGTTTTTCATGTGGACCTGATCGGACGCTCTATGCACCTCTATGGAGTAGCAGATGTCAGTGGTGACATGTCCGCTGACACCCGCTACTATCCGATCCTGTCTGTGAAATCCAGATGGATGGACACCCTATTTTCCATCGGTCCGGAGGATCAGATCGGATGGAACCGCCTGTCCATTTTCATCCGATCTCCCATAGAGAGGGGATCTGACAGGTCTGTCTCAGCACAGTGAGTGGAGACGAACCTGACATCCGCCTACTCAGCGGGGATCAGTGGATCGATCCCCCGCTGAGCAAAACGAGTCCGCCAGGCAGAAAGCTTGTGTGAAAGGACCGTAACTTTTCTGATCTCAATTCTTGTTCAGTAACTCAGAAAGTATTTAAGCTAAAGGGTCACCACAACAGGCAGCTGGGTTTTATAGAAGGCGAGAAATAATAATCCTCAAAGTACCCTTCAGAAAGGATTACTAAAGGTTCCTACATACATCAGAGATCAATTCAGATCAGTGAATATTTGAAGGTTTACATTTACATGACAGACACATATCACCAAATTGTCCTTCATTTGGGGGGACTGTCCCTCTTTTGGTGCCAAATCCCTATGTCCTTCTTTTCTCCTTGGTTGTCCACCTTGGCCTTGGCCTGATGAGTAATATTCAACTACAAAAAGGGTTATATTGCACCAGACCTTTTCTCCCAACTCTCTTTTAATACATTTGATATGAAAAGCCAGTACAAGGAAAATGTAGTGGTAAAAAGCAATTGTGGATTTATATAAGTTTTAAAGATGAACCCCAGATAAGATCTTTATTACACACTTGCATTGGTCAAGCTTGGATCAGTGTAAATTTGCAAATCTCATATCTGAGAGTCCACTGGGGAAGCTGGCAATCACTGTAGTAGTTGGTGTTACTACAGTACTAGCTGAGATCTTCTGTGCCAAGTGGCTTTCCTTCTGCACAATGACCACTGGAGGTGCTCTTTTGGCACTGCCACCATTCACGCGATAACTTTTTTCAGTGAATACAAGGCATTTTCGGATTGGTGATGGTGGAGTGGAAGAGCAGTGATGTCATGATCCCCACTTCATCCAATTGTAGCATCCTCCTAGGTAGGTGCTAGTGAGAGAGCATAGGTTTGAGCTCTGTCTGCTTACCAGAGGGGCTGCAGGTAAATCTATATTGTTCTCTGCCTACCAGGGAGCAGGATCAGTTAGTAAGGTCTGCTCATTGTGCTCAGTATGCGATTCATTCAGTCTAGAGAGTGTTTCACGCTGGTCCGATAGGGAGGCATGTCGGACAGTGGGAGGAAACCTGAAGAATGGGTGCATAGGCTTTGATACAGTCCTGATGATTGACTGAGGGCAGGTCGCCTCGGTGCATCCTGGGATACTGTACAAAAGCCAGGAGCACATGTGCTCAGGGTCTTTCGTTGGAAAGCAGAGTCCCAGAGGGAGGGGGCGGCTGCCTCCTCCTCTTTAGAGGTGCCATGTGGTCGCAGGAGGTCATCCAGAGGGCCAGAAGAGCGGTTGAGAGGAGCTGAACCCAGAGGTCCTGGGAAGCTGACTGAGAGGAGAGACACTGCAGACCCTGTGGCTGCAGTATCATGAGTACAGGGTCTTGTGTCAAGGGGCCTGACCTGAGGGGGGCCACCCCTGCTCAGAGGATAGTCAGTGGACGGATGTCAGTAGAAAGAGGATGCTAGTGAGAGTATCCTGAAGATAAGATAACATATTGCCCACCAAGTCGTCTTGAGAGAAAGCAAGAGACTGAATCCCATTCATCCAAAGTGGCAGGATGAATTAACAGCTTGGCTGTTCCATACCTAAAAGCAAAGTAGAGAAAATAAGAGTCCTCAGATATGTGAATAGTTCGATTGGAGTATCCCACTGTTTCCTTCTCCTATCCCCATTACAAAATAAACAACAAAATCAACCAAATACCCCTGGACTGTTTATTGAAGCGAAGAGCCAAGAGGATTGTAAGAATTGCATTTGCTTATAACCGTGTGTTGGTAACCCGGGGGACCCGCAGAGTGAATATTCAGCAGTCCCTATGGGGCAAGTGCTACACATTTAGAGAATACCTTATATTCATAAAAATAAATATAACGCACTCTTTCAATGGCAAGTGCCAAAAAAGAGTGACCGCTTGTGGTCAGTGTGCAGAGGAGGAGCTGCTCAAGACAGTACCTGGAAGACAGTGGCTATTGCTGTATGCAGTGCCGACTACTACAGTGATTGTCAGCTTTCCCAACGGTCTCTCAGGTCTGCTCTGAGGAAGGGGGCTTGTCCCCCGAAACGCGTCAGCTTTCCAACTACAGTGATTCAGACATCCACCATGCTGGAGATGGGATTTGACATATTTTTGATCTTCTCATGTTTGTAAATATGTTTTGGCTTTTTAATCAATTGAAAATGATGTAGGAGGTAATGCACTAGGCGTTTACGCACTTCTTTGTTTCTTTTTAGTGCTTTGGAGTTTCCCCACTCAAGAAAATCAGCATCGCTTTGAACATTACCATTGTACCATTGGATGTGAGATGGAGTGAGCGCTGAGGCTTGATTGTGTTATGAGATATGCATACTTACATTAGTCTAGGCTGCAACAATGTAAGTATGCAATAAAGATTATACTTGGAGTTCAGCTTTGAAATGCAACTATGGTCAAAATAAAAATGACATATGTGATGCGATCTATTGCTCACATTAACACAGCAGTAGCTTAAAATCGTTTTATCCAGCCAGTTAGTCTGTTAGTTTTCACTTTCAGTAATAGACCAAGCTGTCCAGGACACTTTTTTGCACATTGTATATATATATTTTTTCAACTTTGCATATTTTCTTCTGCACTTTTTATAGCTTTTTTACTATTCTAGTTTTATACATATTTTTTATACTTTTGGACTTTACTCTGCACTGAATTGATCCTGTATTTAGTGTGTATTTATTTGCGGCCATATATATTTATTCTTGCCTTGAATGAATTTTTTTTTCCATTTAAATAGATAATTTTTATCATTACGGGTTCACACACATGATTGTGTGAAGTTTTTTGCACTGCAGGTGGTTTGATTAGTTTTATCTATTTATTACCCATATACATCCCTTATTATAACCGATCAGGGTGATCAAATCTTCATTAGCACATAGCACTTTCTTTGGCCATTTTATTTTCCCAGTGTGTCACATATTCACTACTTGGCATTTTGCACATTTTGCACAAGAAATTAATTTTTAATTTTTAATGCATATGTTTTCTATTGTTGATTTATGTTGTATTGAATAATAATTTTAAGTGACGTGATACCTATATATGTATATATTGCACAAGTCACTTTTACCCACATTAGTGTGAGTTCAGTCCACACACCAGACTGAATAGTCAACACTTAATTCTCTAGAATTTCATTCTACACATTTTTGATACACTCCCCCTTTTTTACACGTATTACTATATAACCCCTTCCAGGGTTATATTTTTGAAGTGGGCTGCAGCCAATTTTTGGTTTCTTATCCTAAGCATGGATTTTTCTTTATTTTCTATCTTAACTCCAGGTTTTGTGTTATAGCATCAAATATTTACAGTATAGAGAATTGTGTCCCAGCAGGAGGATGGAGACTCACCTTCCCACTTCCATTGAGTCAGACTTAGCGCTGATCAGCAATTCACAGGAAGCTTTGTATTTTATGAATGAATTCTAGGCTTCCTCTGATCGGCTGAGGTAGAGATTGTGATGTCATCTGCCCATCTCTCCACCTTCGCCAATTAGAGGAAGTCTTATATTCATTCATAAAATATAAAGCTTCCTGTGAATGGCCGATCAGTGCTCATCCTGACTCTGTCTTGTCCTGGGAATGAAAAAGAAATGTCCCTGTACTGCTCCTGGAACACAGCACTGTATACTGTATGTAGGTGATGCTACATACAGTTTATACAGTGCTAACAGTCCCTTAGTAAAGAAAATTTTAGTCTGTTTGGGCCAAGAAACACAAAACCTGGTGGTAAAATGTAACATTGACAGACGCGCTTGCAATGATCAGATTTCTTTTAATTCAAGCTAAAACTTTATCCTAAAAGAAAAATAAAACGGTTTGTTGTAACTGCTTATAAAGTGTTAGCTGGGCTTAGACTTTAATTGTTAGTCACTTATGTGAGGGTAATCTAAATCTACTAGTCCATCTAACACTACCCTACTACTACCACTACTACAGTTTGACAGTGCTACTGCCCAAGGGTGGCTATGTTTTTCCTCCATACATACAGTGCAGTGAGTGTAGCCACCCACAGACAGGAAGTGTGATACTGGTCAGATCATCAGGTGAAAAAAAAAATATTTAAAAAGAAAAAGGAGACGGTTGGGAAGTCACGGTAGATGTTATAAGGAGACAGACAAATACAGTAAGACACCATTTATTGAAAAATAGAATACGGGGCCATTCGATTTTTAGGAATGATTTTTGGGAAATAAGAGTATTGTTTGATGCAGCCTTTTTCAACCATGGTGCCGCGGCACCCTGGAGTGTCTTCTGGGTTCTTCAGCATTACCTTGACAAAAAGCTTTGAATTTGCCCCGAATTGCCCAAGATCTGTCAACAAGCCATCAGGTGGACCAAGACTGCCTTTTGTTACTCAAAACCATAGGTTTTTATTGTTCAGCATTACAACCTTGGACACTGTGTGGGCTAGCCGGTGGCATTTTAATAGTAAATTATGTCATTGGTTGATAAGGAGGACATTGGGCGCCTGCACCAAAATTTTGTTTGCCCCTCCCCTGCTCTTCCCCCATCAGCACTGGGCTGAGACAGGGAGAGAAACTTAGGGGAAAAATGTGCAAATATGGGTTTTCTTTGTAAGAATAAATTGTCTCCAATGTTGGGTGTCCTATGTGTGTGAATGCCGATGTAGTATGTAAAACTATTAGTTTAGTTCTTTACAGTTTACAATGGGGTGCCTTGAAGTTGTTCATAATTTTTAAGGGTGCATTGACTGAAAAAAGGTTGAGAAACACTGGTTTAGTGTCACTTTAATAGTTCCTTAAAGTTTTACAAAACTCAGGAGCCTGCATTCACGACATCTGCTCTCCCACAGTACACACTCCATGGAAATGCAATTATTTTAATAAATATAAACTGCTAAATGCATTTTCTTATAAGCAGTATGTAGCAGTCTCGTGACTTCTATCAGTGTCTGGTTAAAGCTTGTAGGAGAAGTTTTCATTCTACTCTGACTATCCTATGAGGCTGCAGGACCCCTGACCCTCTGTCTGGACAGTGCTGATTGACCTTGTGTGAATCACATGCACCCTCCCAAGAAAAACAAAAAATTCTGTAGCAATACACACCAAACTGAGCATGTGCAGAGTACCCCCAAAGGCTCTGTACTATCAAGAGATGGATAAGGGACAGTGGAAGAAGGGGAGGATCGGAGAAGACAGAATCAAACAGCCTTTTTACACAATGCGGAGGACTAACCCCTTAGGTTCCACAGTGAGTATAACAAGCATGTTTTACTGCATATACAGACTGATTTTAATGTTGTGGGTTTGGTAACAGTTTAATCTCTCCAAAATACACTCACCGGACATTTTATTAGGTACACCTGTTTAATTGCTTGGTAACACAAATTGCTAATCAGCCAATCACATGTCAGCAACTCAATGCATTTGGGCATCTATATGTGTTAAAGATGACTTGCTGAAGTTTAAACCGAGCATCAGAATGGGGAAGAAAGGGGATTTAGGTGACTTTGAACGTGGCTTGGCTGTTCATGCCAGACGGGCTGGTATAGAATTTACAGCGAATGGTCTGAAAATATACAATTAACTGCAGTTGTGTGGACGAAAATACCTTGTTGATGTCAAAGGTCAGAGAATAATGGGCAGACTGGTTTGAGATGATAGAAAAGCAACAGTAACTCAAATAACTACTCATTACAACCAAGGTATGCAGAATACCATCTAAATGCACAATACAATTAACCTTGAAGCAGATGGACTACAAAAGCAGAAGACCACTCCGGGTGCCACTTTTGTCAACTAAGAACAGGAAACTGAGGCTACCATTTGCACAAGCTCACCAAAATTGGACAATAGAAGATTAGAAATACGTTACCTGGCCTGATGAGCCTCGATTTCAGCTGTAACATTCAGATGGAAGCATGGATCCATCCTGCCTTGTATTAAAAGTTCAGGCTGATGGTGGTGGTGTAATGGTGTGAGGGATATTTTCTTGGCACACTTTGGGCCCCTCAGTACTAATTGAGAATAGTTAAAAAATGCCACAGCCTACCCGAGTATTGCTGACCACAGTGTACCCATCTTCTGATGGCCACTTCAGAAGATGGGTACACTGATGGCCACTTAATGCACCAAGTCACAAAGCTCAAATCATCTCAAACTGGTTTCTTGAACCTGACAATGAAAGAAGATACAAGACACATTATTGAATCTATGCCATGAAGAATTAAGGCAGATCTGAAGGCAAAGGGGGGTCCAACCTGGTACTAGTAAGGTGTACCTAATAAAGTGGCCGGTGAGTGTAAATAAAAACATGTTTGCTTTAGATATATCTTTATAGTGTGTCCAGATCCAACCACTTATGTTCCTCCAGGATTGATGAGCACCCATGATAGTGATCAGAAGATTGGCCAGTTCTCAATTTGTGGAAATATTTTGACCAGTTGTGATCCTCTGGGGCCCCAATCATTGAGATTCTAGGACTCCTACCTCTGGTGCTGGCATCAAAAATGACTAAACATGATCCTGCTGATCACCAAGAGAACGTAGAGTCATTTCTGCAACAGTACTGCTAACCTTGCCACAAGGGCCCATTCACACCAGCAGGAAGGTGTTAAAGTGTGCAGAATGGTGCCCACTGGTGCCCATTGTACATATGTGCTGTGTTGTAGAACACATCGCAATGCTTGCTTTTTTTTATTTTATCTCTTGTCTTTTTTTATTTTTATTAAACCTGACAGTCCATATACCTTCATGTGCTGGTGTGAGCTGAAATAACAGGACATAAGGCCAATTGCCTTGTCAATTAGTTGGGCAACGCTGCCCAAACAAGGCTGGTGTGAATGAGCTCTTACTGCATTCTGAAGGGTAAGGGGGGGGGGGGATCCTGTAAATACCTCATAATTCATTATAGATTTTCTATGATATAATACATGCCAATGATTACTGCTCAGTATGCTTCTCATTGCTTACCTCGCCACGTATTAAATGTCCGAGAACCAGAAGAATGAAGAAAGCCTTTGTGCTTGTAACTTGATGCTGATGGCAGTTGGCAGCTGCAGGTCCCACAATAAAGGGCAGTCTGTGTCCCAGGGCTGTGACAGGTGTTCAGGCTACTGCCTCGCTCTGGGGGGATTATACGGACTTAATATATGAGACCCCCTAACTACACATCTCTTTTATACGAAAATGCTCATTGAAATTGTCTGAATTATGTATTTAGTTCTAAAGATGACTCCTCGTTAGGAGAAGGCAAACTACAATAAGTTAGCGCAGAAAGTGTGATTAATGTCTTTTTACAAGTCTGTACGTGTGCATAAATTTGTCGCCTTTCTGCCCAAGTACAAACCACCCATTTATTACAACTGTATAAAAGGTAACGTCAAACGTTTCTTTCTTTAGTGTCTGATACAAACTTCACACATTTTTTATTTTAAAGAATACCTAAACTCAAGAGCAAAAACATAATAGATTGCAGCATACTATTGTTCAAATGTGGTGGGCTGCAATCGTTTCTTTTTCAGTTTTTTTCCTGATTTTATTTTTACCTGATACCAGGTGCTCGCTCACCGTACTGTTTGTACCATATCTATAGAGATGTATCAAGCATTGCCAACCTTAGATGGCACTACAGACACCTTTCCCTCTCCTATTCTCCATAAAATACAGGAGAGGGATTCTGTAGTCTTCAGGAAATATTGCTACTGATAATAGTGCAGCCCAGGCAGCAAGCACAGAAAGTTATCAGCACACAAAACAGGTATTTTGTACTTACTGAACAGATATAGCAATGATATATTTAGCGAACAAAACGTTAGGAAAAAAATACATTTTGGTAGGGTCTGCATACAGTTTAATGGCTGTATTAAAGCCAGGCAGACCAGGGACCCACAATGGTCTCTTATTTTAGTCTGTTATTTTAGGATAATTATCTGGTGGCATGCCTAGCATATCTGGCACCCAGGGGTCGTTCATTTTTTAAACCCCCCCCATGAAAAAAATATTTAGCTGCAATAAATCTGAGCGTGCAGTATGCAAAGCCATAGTGGGTGTGGCCATATTGCAATAACAGTGGGCAGGGCCTAAAGGGGGATGAGTAAATAAAACCTGAGCCACTGTATACACGGCACGCATAAGCCTCAGTCCTTTACCTGCAAAATATGTTTTAACCACTTCCCAACTGTAGGATGTCACATGACATCCTGGACTTCAAGTGGAGATATTGGGATGATGTCTGCAGCTACAGCAATTATCCCAGGTATTTGTCTTTTCAGTTGGCGATTCCCTACACTTTAGAAGACATCCTAGTATCTTATTAGCCGCTGGATTGCTTTTACTGTCAGCAGGGGGGGACACCGCCTCCCTCCCACCACTACCAGCACCTCTCTGGCTCTCCCGTTTGATCACGGAGCCCGGGATCCAATCCAGCGGCGCCAACAGGTTACCACAGAGCTGGCTGTGGATGTGGATGGTCTATGACCATCTTTATGATTCTAGGAGGCCAGAAGCAACATCACGGTAAACACTGCCATTTTTTTTTTTTTTTGCTGCAAAGCAGAGATCATTGTTTTATTTTATTTTTTTTAGCTCATGCTTTCCAGGGTAGAGGAGAGATCTGGGGGTCTTTAGACCTCAGATATCTCCATAAAGAGGACCTGTCATGCCTAATTTTTATCTCAAGGGATGTTTACATTTCTTGTGGTAGGAATAAAAATGATCACAAAAGAAAAATTAAATAGACAGTGTAAACAAAAAAAAGTAATAAAAACCTTTTTAAAGTCCCCCTGTTCCTTCATGCTAACATATCATCTTTTTTATGTTACCAAGCAATTGGGTTATATTTTGTGTTTTTATGCATTAGAATTCATAAAAGTGTATTTAAAAAAAAAAAAGCATTTAAAAAATCTCTGTGCGAATATCGTGTGGCAGAAAAAAAGCGCAACGATGACCATTTTATTTTTTAGGGTCTCTACTAAAAAAAATACAATGTTTGGGGGTTCTGAGTAATTTTCTAGCCCAAAAAATGCCCAAAAAAACGCCTGCAACAACACACCTGGGCGTTTTTGTTGCAAGCGTTTTTTGGGCATTTTTTGGGCGTCTTTGGAGGCAGGCATAACATCTGAACTTCTGTATAGGGGTATATATACACACACACACATATATGTATATATACACATACACACACATATAGGTGTGAAAGTAGCGGAGCCCTATGCCTGCAAATAATTTCATTAGCGCAGGCATAGGGTTCTGCTACTTTCACACCTATATGTGTGTATGTGTATATATACATATATGTGTGTGTATATATATATACCCCTATACAGAAGTTCAGATGTTATGCCTGCCTCCAAAGACACCCAAAAAATGCTCAAAAAAACTCCTGCAACAAAAACGCCCAGGTGTGTTGTTGCAGGTGTTTTTTTGGGCATTTTTTGGGCGTCTTTGGAGGCAGGCATAACATGTGAACTTCTGTATAGGGGTGTATATATACACACACACATATATGTATATATACACACATACACGCATATAGGTGTGATAGGAGAGGAGCCCTATGCCTGCAAATAATTTCATTAGCGCAGGCATAGGGTTCCGCTACTTTCACACCTATATGTGTGTATGTGTATATATACATATATGTGTGTGTGTGTGTATATATACCCCTACACAGAAGTTCAGATGTCATGCCTGCCTCCACAGACATCCACCAAAAAGCCCAATAAACGCCTGCAACAAAAACGGCCAGGTGTGACAGGAGCGGAGCCCTATGCCTGCTCTACTGCAATTCTAAGACAAATGATCTTTTTTCTATGGCGGTCACCCTGACATGGAAGAGTTTGGTCACCCTGCCATAGCAGTCAGAGTCAGTTCACCCTACACTACACTACAGTCACCCTGACACTTAACACTTTCCCTACAGAAACTAGATTATTAAATCTAACTATAGTGGAAAATAGTACCCTAACTACACTAGATATCCCTTTCCTCACACTAATAATTGCTAAATGACACTTTTGAAGCAGGAGTAACAGAACTGCTTCCACTCTCTTCCACAGCCCCTGTATTACAATGCTAGAGATTTGGCGGGGCTATGTTATATACTGGGGGGCGTATTCACTACTGATTGGCCCCTGGACCCCCTAGTCCAGGGATCTTAAAACTTTGTTGTTCAGGAACTACAATTCCCATAATGCCTAGTCATGTCTGTGAATGTCAGAGTTTTACAATGCCTCATGGGATGTGTAGTTCCGCAACAGCTGGAGGGCCGTAGTTTGAGGATCCCTGCCCTAGTCACTCCAATCACATTCCTAGCATCCTCCTGCCCCTCAATTGGCTTTTACTGATGGTTCTGGTCCAATCACTGGCTTTTAAAGCCCAGTTCCTGTCCCATTGCATTTTGGTCGGTTCTGGTTGCCGAATTCCGAACTTTTTCCGCAAAAAGTTCGGAATTCGGCCGAATTTAGAACAGTCAATGTTCGGGTCGAACCAATGGTCGACCCGAACCGTTCGATCATCCCTATTCAACAGACTGCTATCTTGTATATCCAATATAACTGCATTCACCCTCTGTGGTCCATCCCTATTCCAAAGACCCTGTATGTTAAGTGCAAATGGCTGTGTGTTGAGTATTTATCATCGGTTGGTGCCCCCTTGTTCCTCACCTCTGTTGGAATATTCTTAAAGAATATCCACACTTGTATAAAGTACTCGAAACCCATACTTGAGTAAAAGTACAAGTGCTCGATCAAAAAGTGACTTGAGTAGAAGTGGAAGTGCTCGATCAAAAAGTGACTTGAGTAGAAGTACTAAAGTATTCAACATTTTTTGTACTTAAGTATTGCAAGTAGTTTTTTTTTAAATTTTGCTACTCAAGTACTGAAAGTAAAAGTACCAGTAGTTTTTTAAAAAAATTGCTACTCAAGTACTGAAAGTAAAAGTACAAGTACTGTGTTATGGAGTTATTAAAGAAAGAAGTCAAAAGTTTGAACATCATATTGTTTTTTTATTATTTCAAATGATTAACCTAAAGGACAATCACAATTCCTTTGGCTGTAACTTTTTGTAAACAAAAACAGATAAAGTATGTCCCTCCCTTCCCCCTTAAAAGCATCCCTCCTTCTCTTCCCTGCATGTTTTTTTTTCTCCACAGCCTATTGGTGCACAAAATCATATATAAACCAATGTGATATACAACAATATATTCCAATAATGAAATAAAGGAAGAGTGCATGAAATCAAAGTAAAAAAAAAGTCCATATATATAATGCCATAATACCATAATACCATATATATGTGACAAAACAAGATGAATATATTTTCAAAGGTGCAGGAATCAAACAGGTGCTATTCCAAAAAATAGGTGCAGACTCCCACCACCTTGTGGATTTCCCCCTTACCCGGCGGATGAAGGTAAGTGCAAAATAATATCCAAATAGATTCTTCCAGTGAAACAAAACTGCAAAACCTGTGCTCTCAACTTCCAGTGAAAAAAGCAAAATTAGCCTCTTACCAGAAAAAAGGTCTATGTACGCTTGTGACTCTCCTTGGTTGGGGGAGGTTCTCTTTCCCCTTAACAGCAGATATGTAGACCATTTTATTTATACATACAGTAGCATTTATTTTCGTATGCGCTGATTTACACATGACATTATACACATTTTTTTGAACTTCATTAAACCTGCCATCTACTGTTCTGGCAGTGGTAATTTTTATAATTGTAACGAGTAACTATGCAGCACGAAAAAAAAATATCGGAGTAGAAGTATTGAAATCATCGAAAAAATGTAGTGAAGTAAAAGTGGAAGTAGGAGAAAAAAATTCTACTCTAGGAAAGTACAGATACCGCCTTTCGGTACTTAAGTACAGTAGTGAAGTAGTTCTACTTAGTTACTATACATCTCTGAGAATATCTATGATCAAAATGTAAACTCATATATTCGTTTTTATTCGGTTTTTCAAGTAAGCTTATATTGGATTGTTAAAAAATAACTATTGTTTCTATAGTTATTACAATGCTGATGCTATAAGATGAGAGTGTGTGCTGTGATTATAGAGTCTAAATCTAGATTATAGATAGAACTATGTCTATAAAATATATGTCTCTGGTTAGTCTGTATTTGAATCCCCTTGCATGGGGAGGCTGTTCCTTATTCTGGCTGTAGTCATTGAGATATTATCAGCCACTGTGTCCTATGTTTTGTCCATATACCACAATCACAAGTACTATTCATGTGGACACTTTGCTGAGAGACATAGCATGCAAGCACATAAAAGAAATGCTTGTAATTATACTACATTTTATTGTTTCTGTTAGGATTGGGTTAAAGGAGGGAAAGGGATGAGTACAGGGTATGGGTTTATTGTACCTGTATTGTTTAACAACAAATGTTACATAGTTACATAGTTAGTCAGGTTGAAAAAAGACACAAGTCCATCTGGCTCAACCAATAAAAAATAAAAAAACAGTAAGGGCTCTTTCACACGGTCCGCCTCCGTAGGCGGATCCATGTTGCTCAGCGGAGATCGCGGATCGCAGGACGCAATACGCTCCAAAGAAGCTCTTGTACTTTTTTGGGCGTAATGCGTCCCGCAATTTTTTTTGCGCAATGTTACCGCGATTCGGCAGGCGGAAATCGCGGCAACATCGCTCAGCGTTTGGGGGGCTATTGCAAATCACGGGCAACGCACAGGCGTCCCGCGATTTGCAATAATCTCCGGATCGCGGGCGGAATCGCGCCGCGATCCATACGCTGACATGTGAACGGAGCCTAAAGAGAACCCAACCATACAATCCCATATACACAATCCTATACCCGCAGTTGATCCAGAGGAAGGCGAAAAATCCCCAGCAAAGCATGATCCAATTTGCTTCAGCAAGGGAAAAAATTCCTTCCTGATCCCCCGAGAGGCAATCGGATATTCCCTGGATCAACTTTACCTATAAATATTAGTACTGTACCCATTTATATTATGTACATACAGGAAATGTTCAATATAAAAACTACCAAATTCAAAGAGAAAAATCCAGGTAGACATATTTCCCACCAAAAAACTTATGACATGATATTTCATCCATATGGAAAATGGAATGTTATGTAATATGCTTACATTATTCCAGGGATCAAAAAACTGTTAACATCGTCACCTTCTTTATGTTCAGTGCTACTGTACTGAATGGCATCTGTGCATTGGATCCAGCATCCTCTCCCTACTTTAGAATTTGATATCTTGTTGATTCAAATGCTTCATTTTTGTGCTTGAAGAGCTGTCTTGTTCAGAGGTGAGAGGAATAATTTTACCCCTTGACAAATTTTTTCCTTAACCACTTTAAGACCGGGCCTATTTTTGACACTTGGTGTTTACAAGCTAAAATCATTTTTTTTTGCTAGAAAACTACTTAGAACCAACAAACATTATATATTTTTTTTTAACAGAGACCCTAGAGAATAAAATGGAGATTGTTGCAATATTTTTTTATCACACCGTATTTGCGCAGCGGTCTTCCAAACGCAATTTTTTTGGAAAAAATTCACTTTTTTGAATTACTAATAAGAAAACAGTAAAGTTAACCCAATTTCTTTCCATAATCTGAAAGATAATGTTACAACGAGTAAATAGATACCCAACATGTCATGCTTCAAAATATTCCACAAATTAGATAAATTAAAAAACGTGAAATCCCCCTCTGGGGTGTGGTGAAAAACCCAATGAAATGTTGACACAATACAATGAAATGTTTGAATGTCTCAATTATTTCCACTAACAAGGAGGAGATAAAGCATGTGCAATAACCCCACAAGGGGTGTGCAAAAAGTCCCGTGAATAGTGTCTCAGGTATAAAAGTCCAAACACTCCAAAACGATAAACAAAACGTGAACAACTTCAGGTGAAGGATTAAGTTGAAATTAAATGGTGCTCCGAACAAACCACGTGTCTAATTCCTATAACGTGTGTCCCACCACCTTCAGGATTTACTTCAGATATAGGGCAAAAGACAGTCACCACAAGAATGTGGTGAGAGGGATGGTGCGCTAAACATATCGGTCTATCCCAAATATATATATATATAAAAACTATATATATATATATATATATATATATATATAAAACGATATACAGTATATACTGTATATATATATATATCGTTTTTTTATATATATATATATATATTGTGAGGGATTAGCTCGGTGGTAGGCGTGGATGACCCCTTGGGGGGTGCGTTTTCACAAGAAGATAGCCGAGAAATGCTTGCAAACAACAGTTTGGTTTATTAATGCATTTTTCTTCACCAGACTGCAAGTGTCAAAACCAGCAAAATAAAATAAAAGACAAAATAAATCCTTGCCTCTGTGGGCGGCTACCTTCTCACACTGGAACCTACCTAAGAGTCTGTCCCCAACCTACTGTTGGGCAGACTTTCTTATCCTACAGCGGATACTGAACAGTCCATGTTTTATCTCTTCACACAGCACATGTTCATTTAACAGGTCCCTTTACTCTTCACAATGAGAATGTCTCTTTGCTTGTCTCTGCACATGGCAAACATTCCTTTATTTCTTCCACATAGAAATAGTTTGTTTTCTCACCTTTGAGAAGTCTTCACAACTGGTTAATTTCCCCTTCACACAGGAAATGTCCATTGGTTTCTTTTCACCTAGAAACGATCCAAGACCTCACTTCAAGTAGTCTTCACACTTGTTACCCTCCTCAGCTTCACATCGCTTTAGGAGGTCTTCCCCATGCTCACACAGCTTTCAGGGGGCACACGTCTGTCTGTCCTCCTCTCCCAGCCCACATGGCGACAGGAGGCAGCAGTCCTTCTCCCAGGCTTCCTCAGCGTCGGGAGGCACACATCTGTCTGTCCTCCTCTCCCAGCCCACACGGCGACAGGAGGCAGCTTTCCATAGACTTCCTCTGGACAAATTATAGAGGCCTTCATTTCCTCATTCCGAACAGCTGAAGGCCTTTCAACTTCTTTACACCTTCCTGCTGCCTTTGGCAGTCGACACCCTATAGTAATTGGTGAACTTTCCAAACCAGGTGGGAATGTGTCTCCTCTCTGTGACTACATTTCCAGATTTACCTGACTTCCTGTCACATACCCCCCCTCTTGTTTCAACCCTAGGGTTGGGACACAGATTTCCAGGCACGCATTTGTGTCAAGCACTGCTGACTCTCACTGATAAGCCTCCTATTATCCTCACGCTGACGGCTGAAACTGTTTCTGTCATCTTCATTGACAGATTTCTCATAAATGTCACACAGTTTGTCTCTCATATACACATTTTTCCACTGCATTTTTGGCATCATTTCGCTTCTTCTCAAGTTTCTCTTGCATACAAGTTTGTCCTATCCGCCATGGAGGACCGTGATCCATAGGCAACTCAATTTTGCTAGTCTTAAAGTCTTCAACATTCTTGAGCCGCCTCTCTCTGCAATCCATAACTGTTTTCCACAAAACTTTGAGAAACTCTGCTTCACTAAGCTTTGTTCCAAGTAGGGACTCTTGACGTCCCTCTGTGACTTGAGTTGCCTCTCCATACAGCTGTACACAACCATTGACTCTTTGTTTCTTGAGCTTAGCTTGCTCTAAGATGCTGTGCAGAGGGCCTTCCATTTGCCACAACAGGCTGTCACACATTTCTTCAAAGTGACCCCTGTTCATTTTTCCAGAGACATCATCGACTTTCCTTCCACCAACATATGGGTCAAAGGCAACAACACAGTTGAACCCAGCGATCTGGGTGGTATCCATTATAGACCTCCTCTCTGCATCAGTGAAGAAGCATGGAACTGCAACACATTCTTTTACAGGTTTCTTCAATGCACTTTCTGCTGAACTATTTGACCGCTCAAGGTCACCTAGTTCCTTTTCTCTATCTGAATTCCACATGGAATGTATCTCATGATCACGATCAAACTTCTGCTACCTGTCTTTCACCAGTTCCATTTTGGAAATATTCCCTGAAAGGCACTTGAAATTCATTTGCTTCACGTTTTCATCAACAGCCTTAGTTTTCTCCACTAGGTGGCGTTTGCTTTTTTCTCCCAGATTTATATCACTTGCTTTAGTTTTCTCGGCTTTAGTTTTCTCCACTAGGTTTTCAGCCTGAACTGAGAAATCATCACATTTCTTACACAGCTCCTTTGTTTGCTGAAGTTCTAATGATACATTTTCCAATGCTTGAAGTTTTTGAAGGAGCGGTTTATTCCAAAGGGGTGATTCTAGCCACATGTCATCACATTTCTGAGGCTCACTCAGGACAGACCCCAAAACTCTGATCCTTTTAAAAACTGCATCAGGCACACTATCCCCTCTTTGGGACAGATCCTCTGTTGCCTGTAATTCCTCTTCCAGTTCCTGCAACGGAATCTTCATCTCTTCTACTTGCTGTTCTAAGGCTCGCTTAGACTTTTCTAGCTCCTGAACGCTTTTCACAACATCATCCTTGGAGCTGACCAAATCTTCCATTTCTGTACACAGCTGTTTGTTAACTCTTTCTAGTTCAACCTTACACTCTAGAGCTTCCTCCAAAGAGCGAGCCAAGAACAGGGCTTTGCTCTCTTTATCACGCGCCTCCGTTTCTGCACGATCGTGTTCTTCTGCACATTTTGCAGACACAGTCTTCTCCTCACCAAGCATCTGATCAAACCTCTTTTTCACATTTTCAACATTTTCTAATAAACCAACGCTTTCTTCCATGCGTTTTTCCATATCCGCTATCTGAGCTTGCAATGTTGCGACTTGCTCTGATAGGTTTTTCTTTGCTTCCTCCTCCTCTTTAAATTGTTCCAGGAAGCCATTTTTTTCATCTTCCATTTGTTTGAGCTTTGTGCTAAAACTCAGCCTTTGACACCTCTCTTCCTGTAAGAGTTACTGCGTGTCTTGCAGCTGCGATTCCAAGATAGAAAAATCTTCCGCAATTTCTCTAGATTTGCTGTCTGCTTGAGAAAGCTGATTTGTGACATCGTCCAACTCAACCTGCAGTCGGTTTGCCTTCTCTGACAGCTTAGCACACAATCGGTCACCTTCTGACACCTTGACTTGCGATTCCTGCAGCTGTGCCTCTATTTTTTTTCTCTTGTGTTCCGAATCTCCTTTTCCCTGCATAAGAGCCTTCACCTCATTGGCTAGTTTCTGGGAATGAGACTGTAATTCTGCCACACAGGCTTCTTTCTCCTTTAACTGCTGCTGGAAACGTTGGGCTTCACCTTTCCAACTTTCACAGTCTGCACGTAATTCATCTATCACATTGCTCAAAGTGGTGAGCTCATACACAGTACTCAGTAATTTAGCCTCTCTTTCACTTTTCTCGTTTTCGCTGAGAGACAATGTCGTTTTCAGAGCAACATTCTGTTCCTGCGCCCCCTGCAGGTCTATTTTTGTAGCTTCCAAACACTGAAGACTTTTTTCCAGCTGATTACGCAACTCCAACATTTCACACATACTTTGCTTCTGCAAAGTCTGAATTTCAATTTCCTTTTCCATGAGGATGGTATCTTTCTCCTTTATAGTGTCTTGACGTTTTTGCAACTTGACCAAAAGAAGAGCAGTGGTTTCTTCCCACTGTGACACATGAGACTTGAGTAGTTCATTCGTTTCCTGCAAGTTTCTATGCTCCATCTTAAGCAATTCCAAGGCTTGTTCCTTTTCTTCCATTTTCCGTTGCAAGGCATCCAACTCAGCCCTGCACACATACTCGGTTTCCTCCAAACCGATGACCTCCATTGGCTGCTGGCGTCTCTGCTTCCAGCCTGCCATGCTCTCTTGGTGAGCCTTTTGTTGAGCTGCAAAGCTCCGCTGTTTCAGCATCTCCCCCATTTTGGGTTTACTTTTCATCTGAGAACACTGCGTCTCCATAGCAGTTTCATCAGTGTTGCTAGGGACAACAACCTTCCTCTTTAGTAGACTCTCTTTAGGCATGGATGGGGCTCGTTCAGACGGTAACATCCCCTCCATCCATAGAATCCAGTCTCTCATTTAATCTATCTTTGCATTTTTCAGGCGTTTTGATCGCCCCATCTTCAATAACTCCACAAACAAAGTTTTCACAGTCCAGCAAAAAATTTTGAGACCACTGTCCCTTTAAAACACGTTTTTCTCTCTCTTGCAGGATTTCCTTTCCTGTACACACAGTTTGTGCAGTCCCTTGCACCAGACACAGTTCATCAAATATTTTGAGACCGCTGTCTCTTTAAAACACGTTTTTTTCTCTTTCAGGATCTTCTCTCCTGCACACATAGATTGTGCAATCTCGTGCACCAGACAAAGTTCATCAAACATATGCACTTCTTTGCAGGGATCTCTGCTTCTGCCCACCGCATCCTCCACCATATGTGAGGGATTAGCTCGGTGGTAGGCGTGGATGACCCCTTGGGGGGTGCGTTTTCACAAGAAGATAGCCGAGAAATGCTTGCAAACAACAGTTTGGTTTATTAATGCATTTTTCTTCACCAGACTGCAAGCGTCAAAACCAGCAAAATAAAATAAAAGACAAAATAAATCCTTGCCTCTGTGGGCGGCTACCTTCTCACACTGGAACCTACCTAAGAGTCTGTCCCCAACCTACTGTTGGGCAGACTTTCTTATCCTACAGCGGATACTCAACAGTCCATGTTTTATCTCTTCACACAGCACATGTTCATTTAACAGGTCCCTTTACTCTTCACAATGAGAATGTCTCTTTGCTTGTCTCTGCACATGGCAAACATTCCTTTATTTCTTCCACATAGAAATAGTTTGTTTTCTCACCTTTGAGAAGTCTTCACAACTGGTTAATTTCCCCTTCACACAGGAAATGTCCATTGGTTTCTTTTCACCTAGAAACGATCCAAGACCTCACTTCAAGTAGTCTTCACATTTGTTACCCTCCTCAGCTTCACATCGCTTTAGGAGGTCTTCCCCATGCTCACACAGCTTTCAGGGGGCACATGTCTGTCTGTCCTCCTCTCCCAGCCCACATGGCGACAGGAGGCAGCAGTCCTTCTCCCAGGCTTCCTCAGCGTCGGGAGGCACACATCTGTCTGTCCTCCTCTCCCAGCCCACACGGCGACAGGAGGCAGTTTTACATAGACTTCCTCTGGACAAATTATAGAGGCCTTCATTTCCTCACATTGATTCCTGGGAGCGATGACGTTCAGCTCCCAGGAATCATTGCAAACGCCAGGAAGTGACGAATCGCCGTGGCCGCCGAGGGGAGGAAGAAGGAAGTAAGGTAAGTATATTTTCTCTACAAGGTAAGTAAAAAAAAAAAAAATTGTGGTGGATGGCTGGCTGGCTGGCACCCTGTGGTGGATGTCTGGCACCCTGTGGTGGGTGGCTGGCTGGCACCCTGTGGTGGATGGCTGGCTGGCACCCTGTGGTGGGTGGCTGGCACCCTGTGGTGGATGGCTGGCTGGCACCCTGTGGTGGGTGGGTGGCTGGCTGTCTGGCACCCTGCGGTGGGTGGGTGGCTGGCTGGCTGGCACCCTGGAGTAGGTGGGTGGCTGGCACAGGGCCTGTGGGTGGCTGGCTGGTACAGGGCCTGTGGGCGGCTGGCTGGTACAGTGCCTGCGGCTGGCTGGTACAGGTCCAGTTGGTGGCTGACTGTTTGGCACCCTGTCTGTGGGTGGCTGGCTGTCTGGCACCCTGTGGTGGGTGGCTGGCTGTCTGGCACCCTGTGGTGGGTGGGTGGCCGGCAGGCTGGCACCCTGTGGTGGGTGGGTGGCTGGCACAGGGGCTGTGGGTGGCTGGCTGGTACAGGGCCTGTGGGTGGCTGGCTGGCTGGTACAGTGCCTGTGGCTGGCTGGTACAGGGCCTGTGGGTGGCTGGCTAGCTGGGAGACCCCCGAGACTATTCCCGACTACAGACAAGGCTGTCCAAGGCAAGGGAGGCGGCCTAAGAAGGCAGAATGACATCACAAAAATATTGGCAATATCAGCCAGTCAGGGGGCCGATACCGATATATCGGGGAAAGTGCATATCGGCCCCCGATATATCGGCCTTGCGGATAATCGGTCTATCCCTAATACAGATAGATAGATAGATAGATAGATAGATAGATAGATAGATAGATAGATAGATAGATAGATAGATAGATAGATAGATAGATAGATAGATAGATAGATAGATAGATAGATAGATAGATAGAGTAATACAGTACATTACATACTGTCACCAGAGCAAGTAGAGTGTCACTATGGTTACATTGTACTGCTGTGGCGATGATCATGTACAGTGTCTGGCTGTTCTGATGTCACTTTATATCAGTGCCATCAGCCATTGCCTCTGATAACCAGAGATGTATAGTAACGAAGTAGAACTACTTAAGTACTGTACTTAAGTACCGAAATGCGGTATCTGTACTTTCCTAGAGTAGAATTTTTTTCTCCTACTTCTACTTTTACTTCACTACATTTTTTCGATGATTTCGATACTTCTACTCAAGTATTTTTTTTTTTGTGCTGCATAGTTACTCGTTACTTTTAAAAAAATTACCACTGCCAGAACAGTAGATGGCAGGTTGCATAAAGCTCAAAAAAATGTGTATAATGTCATTTGTAAATCAGCGCATACGAAAATAAAGGCTGTGTATAATAAAAGCTGCTATACCAAATCTTTCCAATAAAAAGAAAATATGAAACAAACAAATAAATGGTGCTACAGCGCTTAAAGTGCATCAAGAAACTACTAACAAACACAGGTTAATCATTTGAATAAATCATTTGAAATAATAAAAACAATATGATGATCATACTTTTGACTTCTTTCTTTAATAACTACATAACACAGTACTTGTACTTCTACTTTCAGTACTTGAGTAGAAATTTTTTTTCAAAACTACTGGTACTTTTTACTTTTAGTACTTAAGTAGCAAATTTTTTGAAAAAACTACTTGCAATACTTAAGTAAAAAAAATGTTGAATACTTTAGTACTTCTACTTAAGTAACCTTTTCTGCGAGCACTTCCACTTCTACTCAAGTAATTTTTTGATCGAGCACTTGTACTTTTACTCAAGTAGAAATTTTGAGTACTTTATACAAGTCTGCTGATAACCACTACAGCAGTAGTGTCACCAGACCAGTGCTGGCCACTCACAGTATCCCTAATCCCCACCCACACCAGTCACAGTGTCCCTGATCACCACCACACCAGTTCCAGTGCCCCTGAACACTGCAACAAAAGTCATAGTATAAGGACTTGTTCTCATGTGTGAAGTTCTCTGAAGAACCATTTATGTTCAGATATCCCTTTAGAGAGCATTTAACATGCAGTTAAGAGGCGTTGTATCACCTCCTCATCAACTGTTTTAACCCCTTGAACCCTGCACAAGCACCCCTTTCCCTTGAATGGGTCGCAATCGGCAGGTGCATAGTTGGCATAATTCCTGTCACACCTGCGAAGCAAAGCATCAGCGGTGTTATGTGTACACACCTGACCACTGCCTCTACAGCTAAAAGGGGTTGCAGTTGAGGAGCGGTAAACCACAGCTCAACCGCAAGGTTTTCTGCCCCTCAACCTTACATGTGAACAAGTCATTTCGTGCAGCCAGTCACAGTTCTGTGATCACCACCTCACCAGCCAAAGTGTCACCAGATCAGTGTAGCTAGAATCAGTGTTGCTGATTGGCACCATAGCTGACCAGTGCAGCAAGCAACAGTTTACCTGATCACACCAATTATAATGTCACTAGATCAGAGTATGCAAGCAATAGTGTTCCTTATCACCGCTGGACCAGCCTCAGTGTCGCCACACCCATATAGTCAAGCAACAATGTCTCTGATTGCTGCCACACAAGTTCAGCTGTCAGAAGACCAGTGCAGCAAGCAACAGTGTTCCTGGTCCCCACCACACCAGTGCAGTGTTGCTTCTGCCTGCTGCCACTACTGACCATCTGCACGTGCGACTGATTACATTCCTGCGAGACACCAGTTCTAGCCATTCCCTGTGGACAACTGAACTCTTGGTAACACATGAACTCTTTTGTTCTTCTTTTCTTTAGCCTCCAGTACTTACTGGCCAGTGAACATGACATTCCAGGGAACAACCAGGTAGCAGTGGTTAGGCTTACTTGGTTTATAGTAACGGGGACTGCTATAGTTGACGCTACACTAAGCTATATTCCCTGACCACTCATTGCAGTACATTCATTTTGACACAATTGGTCAATTTGTGTGATACACAAATTACAATGAGGTTGATTTACTAAAACTGGAGCGTGCAAAATCTGGTGTAGCTCTGCATAGAAATCAATCAGCTTCCAGATTTTTTGTCAAAGCTTAATTGAACAAGCTGAAATTAGAAACATAGAAAAGTGATGGCAGAAAAAAGACTAAGTGGTTCATTGAGTTTTCCAGGTTTTTTTTATATGTTTTGTATTTTTTTTTCTTCATTAGCTATTTTTATATTAGAAGATAATTTGCCACCATGCAGAGCTGCACCAGATTTTTCAAATCAACCCAATGTTCGTTACACAATCAGTCCAAGCAGTGTAAAAATCTGACACATGTGGTATTGCCATACTTAGGAAGAGTAGTAGAATGTATTTCAGATGTGTAATTATGCCTGTGGTGTGTGTGTGACGCATATCTTATTAAATTGTCAACTTTGTGTAAAAATGTTTAATTTAGTTTTCTTTCCACATTTTCCAAAAACTTGTGGCAAAAAATTAAGTCTTCAAAAGTTTCACCATGCCTCTTAAAAGATACCATGAGGTATTTACTCTCCAAAATGTTATGTGGTATTGGGGAGATTATAAAAAAGTGGTAAACAACTGCGCTAATCCAAATGTGAAGAAGCAACTTCAAGTGTGACCGACACCCCAAAAAAAACAATAATATATATAAGTTGCGCTAAAAATGGATCAAACATAAAATGAAATATGCCAAACCGTGAAAAAATTGTGAAAAAATAGAATAAATAATTCAGTCCCATCAAAAGTCCATATAAAAATCCAGAAATTGACAACGTAATTGAGGGTAACCGTGTAGATGAAGCGCTTACAAGAAGCAGATAAATTGCGTGCCAAAAGATATCAATCGAATCCAGATGTTTCCAAAGGACTTGGACACAGTAGACTTCACAGCCTCAACACCGATGCCCTCAATGCGATGGTTGTATGTGAAGTAAAAAAATATATATCGCCATAGCGTGAAACCAGACAACAAATGCTGAAAAACTCTCAATAAATATAAAATCACCCAAACTTAAAGTGATAAAGGGCTTATATGAGAGTGAAATTGTGCAGGTGAATTAGGGAAGAATTCCACCACCAAAACAGACCTCCAGGGTACTTCTTACCAGAAGTAAGAAAAAATGGCAGTATGAATAAAGGATCCGAGCACCTCACCCGATAGGAAAGCAGCTTACCAGAGAGAAATCTGAAAAACTCATGTAAATCCGCAGGGGGTCCCAACCATGCAAACAGTATGAAGTCAAAGGCAACACAAATTACCCTTACCAGATAGGGGTAAAAGACGCAGCAAGGATGGTATTAAACTGATGTGTATGGTCGCTGTCCAGATCTCCTCATACAGCCTCTATTGCTCAGGATGTTGTGGGAAGATATCAGCCATAAAATAGAGAAGGGGACGCCATAGCATAAAATCCCACAAAAATGTATTGTATAAAAGAGTAACACTTACAAACAGAGATTATCATCTCTGACGAAACGCGTAGGGTCACGGCGTGCTGACATCACCTCCACGAAGCGTCCAGGAAGTGCGGGCGAGCGGAGCCATCCGGCCGGCGGCTGCTACAATTTCTTCGGCGTTCTCATTCATCTCTGTTTGTAAGTGTTACTCTGACTATTCCTGTTTGCCTGTTACCCTGACCTTTGGCTTGTCCCTTGACTACCCTTGTCTGGCTGTTACCCTGACCTCGGCTTACCCATCACCATTCTGTGTGTCCTGAGTGGCTGCTTCCCTTCTCTCCCTACGGAGCGTGACCTGGGGGACCCCAGGGGCCGCGACCTGGGCCCAGCTGCAGCGAAGTCCATCCTCACCACTAGAGGCTCTGGTGAACACTTGCTGGGTCTTAGACTCCGCGCCCTGGGGAATCTTGGGCTCACATTCCGGTCCATCCGCAGCAGTCTGCTATAGGGTTCACTACCTTGCGCTGCGCCCCTGCCTCCAACAGGGTGCAGTTGTCACCTGGCCACAGGTGACCTGACAGTTTGAACAGCCATGAACCCGGCCGACGTGCCGCACCCTCCAGACGATCCATTACATGGCTTAGTTCGCAGACTTGAGACGCAAGAAGCTAATCAGACTCAGGTGATGCGATTCCTGCAGGAGCGGTCTTCTCGCTTTGAACAGCTTCAGACCTCGTTGGGAACCTCGAATCCGCAACCCCAAGAGCAACCAGTGGCTGGGCCTGTCGCGCCAATCACAGATTCGCATTCGCTGAAACTACCTCCTCCAATCCGTTTTTCTGGAGACTCCAAGGCCTGCAGGGGGTTTCTTAGCCAATGCACCATCCATTTTGAGCTTCAGCCGCAAAACTTCCCGGTCAGATCGGGCAAAGGTAGCCTCTATTATTTCCCTCCTTTCCAGTGAAGCTCTAGCCTGGGCTGCTCCCCTATGGGAGAAGAATGATCCGGTAGTTTCCAACCTGCCCGACTTCTTGAACCTCTTTCGTAACATCTTCGAGGAGCCGGCTCAGGTCTCTTCAGCGGCAAGTGCTCTTTTACGTCTCCGCCAAGAATCCCGGTCAGTGGGACAATATGCTCTCCAGTTTTGTATCCTCTCCGCTGAATTGAGCTGGAACAACGAGACCCTGGTCGCTACCTTTTTGCAGGGTCTCTCTGACCGAGTGAAGGACGAATTCGCGGGAAGAACCATTCCCTAGGTCCTAGCCAGTCTGAGCTCCCCTCAAATCGTTCCGCGGAGCATCCTCTACCTGTTGAGGAACCTATGCAGCTGGGCCGGACCAGACTAACCCCCGAAGAACATGCTAGGCGCAGAACTTTGGGCTTATGCCTCTATTGTGGAGGCAAGGGCCACTTCCGTGACTCCTGCTCGCTCCGCTCTGGAAACGCTCGGGTAATACATTTAAAAGGTGGAATATTGAACCCAGAATCTTCGCCTTCCCATCTTCTTCTTCCGGTGTCCCTTCATGTAAGCACTTCTCCCCAATCGACCCTTGCATATCTGGATTCCGGGGCTGCCGGCAACTTTATGGACTGGAGAACTGCTTCTTCTATGAAGCTTGCCCTTTCACCCCTTTCTATGCCGTTAGTAGTCTCGGCAATTGATGGCACTGTTCTTCCAGGGGGCCCTATTCGCTTCCAGACACTACCTATTAGGATGTCGGTAGGGATTCTCCACCAGGAGTGGATATCCTTTCTCATCCTACCCAAAGCCTCTACCCCCATTGTATTGGGTCTTCCTTGGCTAAAGCTCCACTCTCCCCATGTGGACTGGGTCTCTGGGCAGATCCTGGCTTGGGGCCCCTCATGTCTCTCGTCATGCCTTTCCAAGATGACTCCAAAGGAGAGACTTCCGGTTGCTACCACATCGGTATCTTCTGACCTTCCCGCTGCATACAGCGACTACCGGGATGCGTTTTGTAACAAATCAGATGAGGTGATTCTTCCCCACAGGTCCTTTGACACTTTGGACAAGGAGTCCACTCCTGAACCTAAGCCGATCGTCCCAACTTCATACATTGTTGACGATTCTACCACCCTGGACTCAAAAATTCCTCCTGGTAAGACCTTTGTTCCCACTGAGCTAAGAGCTAAGATTCTCCGTTGGGGACATGATTCCAAGGTGGCAGGCCATGCAGGTTTTCTCCGGTCCTTCTTGCTCATCAGCTGTCACTACTGGTGGCCTAATCTCCGCTCGGAGGTCAAAGACTATGTCAAGGCTTGTCATGTCTGTGCTCAGTCCAAATCCTCCATACAAGCTCCTGCTGGTCTCCTCATGCCTTTGCCCATTCCTAAGGAATATGAGGTCAGTCAAGTTCTGGATTCCCGACTCTGTAGAGGCGTTCTTCAGTACCTTGTTCATTGGAGAGGCTTTGGTCCTTAGGAGAGGTCTTGGATTCCTGCATCGGAGGTCTTTGCACCTCGTCTGTTAAAAAGATTTCATCTGAAGTTTCCCTCTAAACCCGGGCAGGGGAAGGGGGAGGCCTCGTAAGAGGGAGGGTACTGTCATGGATATGCAATAATGTCTGGTAGCTTACCTGTTCCTCATATCTGCATTAAGGGCCAGACTCTTCCTTCTGGCTCCTTTTTATCACCTCTACTTCCTGTTCCTGCCCCGCCCAGGTCATCACAGGAAGTCTATATTAACCAGCGCACTGCTGGCATGTTTTGCTGTTCAACAGCGTTGGTTCCTGTTTGCCGTGTGCTTGAACTACTCTGCTGTGTACCGACTTTGGCTTGTCTCTGACTATTCCTGTTTGCCTGTTACCCTGACCTTTGGCCTGTCCCTTGACTACCCTCGTCTGCCTGTTACCCTGACCTCGGCTTACCCATCACCATGCTGGGCCCAGCTGCAGCGAAGTCCATCCTCACCACTAGAGGCTCTGGTGAACACCTGCTGGGTCTTAGACTCCGCGCCCTGGGGAATCTTGGGCTCACATTCCGGTCCATCCGCAGCAGTCTGCTATAGGGTTCACTACCTTGCGCTGCTCCCCTGCCTCCAACAGGGTGTAGTTGTCACCTGGCCACAGGTGACCTGACAGTTAGGCTGTAAAAAAAAAGTCTCACACATGGTATCACCACACTCAGAAGGAGTAGCAGAATGTGTTTTGGGATGTAATTCTAAGTAATCCTTTGCTGTTCGTTAGAAATATCTTATTAATTGAAGACTTTGTGTAAAATAATACATTTTCATTTTTTTCCCTGCATTTTCCAAAAACTTGTGTCAAAAAATGAAGTCTTCAAAAGACTTGAGATGCCACTTAGAAAATATCTTGGGGTGTTCGCTTTCCAAAATTTAGTTGTCAGGAATCAGTAGCAAACATTATCAGAGCTGCTTGGCTACACTTAGAAACTGAGATTGAACTATAAATATTAAAGTAAATGTATTAATAGAAAAACAAAAGACATCCAAATACCAGCAAACAGGAAGCAAGCAAATGTGAGGACACAAGGGAACTATAACCAAATTACCAAAATGCCCTAGGTGACAGAAAGCATACCTACAATTTAAATATATACAATATGTACAACAATGGGGAACATGGATAAACAGAGTAGGCTGGTTATGCAGGGAACAAATGAGAGGGGAAACCAGGACTGGGATCATATACAAGGGGAGAAGAAATAAGGCAGCAGAGTACACAATGCAGGGCAAGAGAAAGATCAGGAGCAGACTAAAGGATACACAATATCTGGCAGCAAGCAAAGCAAATAACTGGAGTAAGGTGTGTCAGCAGAAGAGGGACTAAGTATCCTTCCAGTAGCCAGCATCATGTGGAGACTGATTAATTTGATCTGCTAGCTGCTGAGAGACAGCTGCTGGTGCACACTGGAACTACAACTTTCTGCACTGAAAAGCACAGTGCCACCAAAATGCCAAAGGGCGTCCAAAAATGTAATAGGTAGTCAACAAATTAAATGCCTCTAGAACGCCTGAGGGTGCTCCTTGGATTTTGAGCCTTCAGTGTGGCTAGGCTGGGAAAAGTCTGACTAATGTGGGATTGCCATATGCAGGAGGAGTAGCAGAATGAGTTTTGGGACCTAATTCTAATTATGCCTATGAAATGTGTTAGAAATATCTTATTAATTGATAACTTTGTGTAAAAAAAAAAACACACATTCTCATTGTCTTTCCACAGTTTTCAAAAACTTGTGGCAAAAACATTTTTTGACAAGTTCAAAAGATTTACTATGACTTTCAAATACCTTGGTGTGTTTGCTTTCCAAAATTGGGTGATTTTTTTGGGTGTTTCTCCTGTCCTGGCACTTCAGGGAAATAAGAAATTTGATAGGTAGTCAGGAAGTTAGAAGCGTACATTATGCGTAAATTATCCTCCTTGAAAGCCCAAAAGTGCCCCTTGGACTTTAGGCTACTCTTCATCTAGGCTATGAAAAAGTCTCACACATGTTCTATCCCAATACTCAGGAGGCATAGCAGAATGTGTTCTGGGGTGCAATTGTAAGTATGCCTATGCTGTGTGTGAGAAATAAAAAATTGTGTCAAAAAATAACAACATTAAATATCTCACCATGCCCATATGAAATACCTTAAAGAAACAGAAATAGGGTGCTGGAGTTAGTAAAACCACATAAATACCATTTTAATACACATAGCATACTTACATATAAAACCGCAGGCACCAGGTTGTAAACAGCCAGGGTAAACAAGCAAGCAAGACATGCAGCAAAATATATGCATCAGAGTGTATATAGAAAGCACCAAGCGCAATCACAAACTGGTGGGCAAACTAGAAGCGTCCACGGCCACGGGGAGAGGAGAAGAGAACCAGCTGTCAAATCCCACCAGTAATGTCAGGGGTGGGTGGGCCGGAGTCAGCTGTCAAATCTGGCCAATGGTATCAGGAATGGGCAGGCTGCTCTGTGTTTCTCCACCCTCTTTGTCAGCAGCCTGGGGCTGCTTAACAGTGACAGTGATGCCCATGTCTTCCCTATAGATTAGCTCTATAATAACAAAGAAAAATCTCACACACAGATGTAGCTGTAAGGGCCTGCATTGACAGGCTTCGGGCATGAATTTGACATCAGTTTGAGCCGCTTCTGATATGATTCAGAATTTACTGACAGGTTCATTTGGCTTGCAGTTTATCCCCTCCTGACCTGTATTTGACAAGCTTCAAGCAGCTTTTGTATCCCTTTATATCTGTATGGGAATGCTCATCAACACAGGCCCTAAGTGTGCTAATATATACACTGCTCAAAAAAATTAAAGGAACAGTTTTTAATCAGAGTATAGCATCAAGTTAAATAAACCTCTGGGATATTGATCTGATCAGTTAAGTAGCAGGGGTTGTTAATCAGTTTCAGCTGCTTTGGTGTTAATAAAATTAACAACAGGTTCACTAGATGGGCAACAATGGGACAACCTCTGTTTTTCACTAGTTTTGCATTTGGCTAGGGTCAGTGTCACTACTGGTAGCACGAGGTGATACCTGGACCCTATAGAGGTTGCACAGGCAGTCCAACTCCTCCAGGATGGCACATCAGAAAGTGCCATTGCCAGAAGTTTTGCTGTGTCTCCCAGCGCAGTCTCAAGGGCATGGAGGTGATTCCAGAAGACAGGCAGTTACTCTGGAAGAGCTGGATAGGGCCGTAGAAGGTCCTTAAACCATCATCAGTAACGGTATCTGTTCCTTTGTGCAAGGAGGAAGAGGATGAGCACTGCTGGAGGCCTACAAAATGACCTCCAGCAGGCCACTGGTGTGAATGTCTGTGGCCAAACAATCAGAAACAGATTTTATGAGGGTGACCTGAGGGCCCAACGTCCTCTAGTGGACCCTGTGGTCACTTCCTGGCACCGTGGAGCCCGATTGGCATTTGCCATTGAACACCGGAATTGGCAGGTCCGCCACTGGCGTCATGTGCTTTTCACAGATGAGAGCAGGTTCATCCTGAGCACATGTCACAGACGTGAAATGGTCCAGAGAAGCCGTGGAGAACATTATGCTGCCTGTAACATCATTAAGCATGACCAGTTTGGTGGTGGGTCAGTGATGGTCTGGGGAGGCATATCTATAGAGGGGTGCACAGACATTTGCTGACTAGACAATGGCACCTTGACTGCCATTAGGTATCGGGATGAAATCCTTGGACCCATTGTCAGACCTTACGCTGGTGCAGTGGGTCCTGGGTTCCTCCTGGTGCACGACAATGCCGGCCTCATGTGGTGAAACTAGTCAGCCAGTTCCTAGAGGATGAAGTAATTGATATTATTGAAAGACCTAATGCAACTAATTACCGTACATTTCAGTTTATTACAGACAGGTCAAAGAAAGGTAAATTCTGATTTAGGTTGCTGCTCTTCTTTGTTCATTGTTGTCTTATTCATTGAGGACGAAAGTCCTTTTAGGTAAAAAAAGTATGAATAGAATTAGTACCCACCCAAACGTATTAAATATGATATTATAGAACCTTGGTAGCCATAGAAGTGCTAAACAAGAAAAGGTTTCCTGTATCTCTCTATGGCAGTGAGATCTCTGCAGTTGAGTTACCAGGTCTACGCACCTGCTGCAGCAATTATAAGGGGTTTCAACCAACACTGTTGGAGTCCCTTGTTAATACACCAAGACCTTTGAATATAAAGGCAAAGACATTTGTTAAAGCTCAATGAATAATTATGGAGGCCTCTACTCTTCATGTATTATTGCAGTAATGAAACAAACTAGCCAGATATCTGCCACTTCAGGGATTTATTATGTCAAGGCGTAAATACAACACCACTCCCCCCACCCCCCCCCCCCAAATGTTTCAGGATTGTTGGTTTTCTGCTGTTTGCATTCAGTAACATGAAGCTAATCCAGATAGCCTCTTTTATTATTTATTACTTCTTTTGTATGGAAAAATTTGACTTTAAAGAAAACAATCTATATACATCAGTTTCTCCAAGCCAAACCCCTGTTATGTACTTGAAAAAAAAAGCATGAATGTATTTTATATAGAAATGGAGAAAAGACCTGTATAGGCAGTAAACTTTGGCCACACGGTTGGCCAAAAGGGTTTTGGGTTTTTTTTTTTTTTTTGCTTGCTTCTTGAATTTTAGGAATTAAATATGATATTAAGTGCTACGTTATGTGACCAGTTTGCATGACGACTATTATGGTCATGTACAGTGATGTGTTCCATTGTTGCTTAATCCTTGCTTTTAATACAATATGTAAATTGTAAACTGTACTTGATTTGATATCAATAGGTCATTATTAATTAATTGTAGATTTTATTTAGACTTTGTTTATCATATGCTTATACACGCACTTGAATTGAATGGCATCTCACTAAAAGGGATACACACTGCAATAAAAAATGAATAATAATAATTAAAAAGGATGGATTGGCCCTTTGAAAAATGCAGAATGGTGTTAATATTCCTATGATGAATCCTGGGGCTACATTACCCAAAAAAATGTTATCTAGCCATATAACATACACTGATCAAAATTCACCTGGTTCAGCAGGGTCCGGTCAACTTTCGGTCAGTGTGTTGCCGTCCCTGCTTAATAGACTTCTATTGAAGGTACATGCTAGAAAAATGTTGTTGATCAGCGGCTGCAGCCGCTGATCAGAGTATTCTGAAAGCAGCGGGTCTCACTGTCAGAATACAATGTCTTGGCAGGGGGAATTCCTGCATCCACCTCGCTTGGAGGGTAGAAATAAACAAAATCGGGGGGGGGGGGGGGGGAAGCCAGCTGTCAGGCAGCCCACAGTCTGATATCAGTTTTTTTGGGGGGTTTGTTTTGCTTTGGATCTCAGTGAGCTTTAATCCCCTGAACTTTATTGTTTATTTCTATCCTCCTTCCATCTTAGGTATGTTTATGCTTGTGCTCCATTCTAGTTCGTTTTGCGGATCCCAATCTGAGGGTGGTTCTACTTATTGACGCCATAGATTGCATGTATGGCACCTGTGCCATATCCAAGTGCGCTTTTAGTGATTCCATATTTTACTGTTGACATATTGTTCCCATCACCCAACTCCTGATGAAGCTTTCATGCAAAACATACCGAGTATGAGACATCTCTCTGTCAAGTTACCAGTTTTGCTATATTGATATTGGATCATTTATACAGAAATCTCATTCATTATATACTAGTAGTTACTGGTCCTTGATATAGCCTCTGTAGGCTGTGAATTATTAACATAATTTTCAGTCATGCGTGATTCTTTTTTTTTTTTTTATTGGGGATTTTAACATTTACTGCATATATAAATAAAGAAATTGATTTTATTTTTCTGTGTGAATCACTCGCTGAAGGGTCATACCTGAAAAATGTTGTTTCTTCATTACTATTTGATGAGTGAAAAAAACAGATTCCTCCATCCACACAAATAAGGTGGAAGGAGAAATCCCCCACCTGGACATTGTATTGTGACAACTTCTGATGCTCAGGAAAAAAACACACACTGACCTAAATTTGGCCAGTTCTTGCTGAATTGTCCAAATATTAATCAATATATGGCCAATTTAAAACTTGTCAAACACAAGTAGAGTTTTATTCGTAAACCTAAATCTTTAGACATTCATTCGTTTCTAATGGTTAGTGGGATCATATTAATTGGCATTCATTTTCAAATATAGTAACAAGAAAATTCAGAGGAGCAGAATGTAAATTCTAAGGCCCTTTCACATGGGTGGAACGTTTTTCCATTTTTCATTAATCTGTTGACAGTTAAAAAATGGACAGTAATGCATTCCTGTGGACAAACGGATATAAACGGATGATCATGCGTTTACATCCGCATCTGTTAAGATGCGTTTTTGAAACAGATCATAGCTCTATTTTTGGTCTGTTTAAAAAAAGGAAGCGGACCTAAATATATGTAAACAGACAAATGATCCGTTTTTGCATTGGTTGTTAGGAGCCAACACTAGCTGGCATCCTAACAACCAGTGACTCAGTTCTGCTGCCAGCGGGGAAATGCCCGACTACAGCAGAATGTAAACAACACACCTGCCAGCTAAACATTTGTTGGCATCAAAGGACATGTACACTTGCTGGCTCCAAATGCAATGTGTGCATATAATATATGTATGGAAGTCTATGTGCTTTGTATTTGAGTTTTTCATACATGTCCACTGACTGCATAATGCCTAGCTTCGGAATGGTCCACTCCCAAGCATTGGGAGAAGGAGCTTTCATTGTTGTGCATATACTGTATGTCCACTGACTGCATAATGCCTAGCTTCGGAATGGTCCGCTCCCAAGCGTCGGGAGAAGGAGCTTTCATTGTTGTGCATATACTGTATGTCCACTGACTGCATAATGCCTAGCTTCGGAATGGTCCGCTCCCAAGCGCCGGGAGAAGGAGCTTTCATTGTTGTGCATATACTGTATGTCCACTGACTGCATAATGCCTAGCTTCGGAATGGTCCACTCCCAAGCATTGGAAGAAGGAGCTTTCATTGTTGTGCATATACTGTATGTCCACTGACTGCATAATGCCTAGCTTCAGAATTGTCTGCTCCCAAGAATTGTGAGAAGAAGCTTTCATTGTTGTGCATATACTGTATGTCCACTGACTGCATAATGCCTAGCTTCGGAATGGTCCGCTCCCAAGCATTGGGAGAAGGAGCTTTCATTGTTGTGCATATACTGTATGTTCACTGACTGCATAATGCCTAGCTTCGGAATGGTCCGCTCCCAAGCATTGGGAGAAGGAGCTTTCATTGTTGTGCATATACTGTATGTCCACTGACTGCATAATGCCTAGCTTCGGAATGGTCCGCTCCCAAGCTTTGGGAGAAGGAGCTTTCATTGTTGTGCATATACTGTATGTTCACTGACTGCATAATGCCTAACTTTGGAATGATCCACTCCCAAGCGGCGGGAGAAGGAGCTTTCATTGTTGTGCATATACTGTACGAGTATGTCCACTGACTGCATAATGCCTAGCTTTGGAATGGTCCGGTCCTATGCGCCGGGAGAAGGAGCTTTCATTCAGCCTTGCCGCTAAAGTAGAGAATGGGGGGTGGTCAACATGTGACATCACTGGCAACCTCGCCTCTTTGTTTACTATAGTAGCGGGGCTGAGTAAAAGCTCCTGGGACCGGACCATTCCGAAGCTAGGCATTATGCAGTCAGTGGACATACTGTATATGCAAAACTCAATCACAAAGCACATAGACATGCATACATACTGTATATATAATAGACACACTGTTTTTGGAGCTGACAAATACTTAGTCCGGCGTTTTATTTTCCAGGCCTATTGTTTACATTCTGCTGTCAGCTGGGATGTCAGGTGGTTGTTAAGGATTCTAGCTGGTAGACATAAAAAACAGATGTAAAAACTGATGAAAAATGGATGTAAACTGATTTAAAAAAACTGATGAAAAACTGATGTAAACTGAATCTGTTTTAAATGTAACTAAACCGATGAAGCAGGCGGACCGCCCGCGTAAAAGGGACCTAGCAGTGAATGTGGTTTTCAATGGGGAAATTATTTTATAATTTAATCAAACCTGTTTTGTAAGGAGATTCCTCAAATAGCAGGTCTTAATGAATGACTCAATTATGGCTAGAAGGAATGTTCTGACAAATGTCTTTTCAGAATTTCTATATGAACGTTCAAACAAAAATCTAACAATGTATGACTAGGTTAAGCACCTTATCCTAAACCTGCACTAAGTGCACTTTGCTGGGGATCACTGAGATCACATTACGGTTAAAATAAAGAGTATTTAAATAAAGACAAGTTGCAGTAAATTGTCTGCCAAGTTCTCTTGCAGGAGATTTGGCAATAAAGATTTCCCATATGTGACCCTGGTAATGACATCTCTACAAGAAGAATATTGTCAGCAAAATGCACTAAATATTTTCTCCTTTAGATATTTTTAATTTCACACTTGTTACCACAAACTAACACTGCATTTATTTTAGGCTGTTTAAAAATGTAAATGTAATTGATTCAATTATTACTTTCCAGAAAATTCTTTGCTATAATTTTGTGTATATATGTTACCTTCACTTAGGCTCGGGTCACACTATTGCGATGCGGGAAGGCTGCGAATTCGCAGCCTTTTCCCGCATCGCACACGCACCCCCGGCAGTTCACACTGCCATATGCGATACGCTGGGGGTGTCAATGTAATCTTAACGACACCCCCAGTTTGATCGCATATCGCAGTGCGATCGTGCAGTTCGCACAGGATGGGATCGCACAAGTGTGAACCGCTGTGCGATCCGATCCTGATGCGGCTGCAAAAATGCCTCCTGTGCGTGTTTGCACCGGGTGCGATGCGAATTTAGCCATACAAACTGTATGGCTAAACTCGCACCGCACAGCTGATCGCATGTAATGTCGGAGCAGTGCGCTCCGACATTACATGCGAACCCGGCACTCGCATGAGTGTGAACCGGGTCTCAAAGTGATACTAAACACACAGGGGGAAATTTACTTATACTGGAGAGTGCAAAATCTGGCGCAGATCTTCACAGAAAGCAATAAGCTTACAGGTTTTATTGCCAAAGCTTAATTGAACAAGCTGAAGTTAGAAGCTGATTGGCTACCATGCACAGCTACACCAGAATCTTCCCAACACTGTTTAATTTACATTGTCCCTTCTATTTCTGTATGTGGATGATGGCACTGTTAATATTTAATTAAAAAAACATACCTTTTTCCTTATGGATATACAGCTGTCACATGACCCAGATCTTTCCTAGCCTGTTTGCAGGCAAACATAAGTAGAAGGAGCTTCTAGTCCTCTGCTGCAGGTTACATGTTAAAAATTAACAAAAAACAGCCTTTAGAATACAAATAAATAAATAATATCAATAAACTGTTTTAAATTGTCATTTATCAAAATCCCTAGCTGAATTGGGGACTTACAGAAGGGGAAGATAAAGAACAGCAGGATCAACCAGTGTTTTTGCAGAAAACAGAAAACCAATCTCAAAGTGACTGAGTATGAACAGCATGTAACACACCATTTATTAATCAGTTTTTTATGATGTGGGTTTGTGACACTTTAAAAGGTGCTTCTTAGAACTGAACTCCTGGTAACACAAAGGCCGGCAAAGGGCAGCTTCACACTGCCTTGCTGTGCTTCTGCTAAAGTGCAGCTAATCCGCGGGTTTCACGCAGGTTAGCTGCACTTTCTCATAGACTTTTATGTGGTCCTGTGGTTTTGGTGCAGTTATAGAAAGGGCACCAAAACTCCCATATGCCACGTTTTGGGTTTGCTTTCTGAAACCGCACCAAAACCGTAGGACCTCATAGAAGTATATGGGAAAGTGCAGCTAACTCAGGGCACTCGGGCTGTGTGAAGTTGCCCAAACTGTAATTAAACATAATTTAGTTCTAAGTGTAGTCTCAGGGTCTGCAGTTCTGGAATTTGCTTAATTCCGGAGTTCATAGTCATGGTCTGCAGTTGTAGATAATTGAACCTGTTTATGACTATTAAATAAGGCAAACTTTCTTTTCCAACATTCTCTCATATATAGAATTACTTATTCTCTTTTTTCTTTTTTGTCTTTTATCAGATTTTGTTTTTCAATATCTCTTTTATTTTGCCTATTACCGGAACAAAAATGTGATCTGAAATGTTGTCAGAGACACTAGCAGATTAGCAGTAAATTCTAGTAGCAGTTTAATCCGGAACTCTAGCAAACAGCTAAATATACAAATAAAAAATATAACTTTAAAATTGTCAGGGTTCCTTCCACTCTCTATTGTCTTAACTATCCTTCTTTGATAGACAAAATCATTACGGAACTGGAGACATACAGTAGCATCTCACTGTTTGGGAGAAATTACTTGATCAAAATGTTTAGTTTTAAATTATTATATCCACTACAAACTATTCCTTTCCTTCTGAAGTGCTAGGATGTTCAATGCTTGGCTATGATGAGTTGGCTATATGAGTTGGCTATGGGCTGCTTTTCTTGGATAAATGACCAAGGGTTTCAATTAAAAAAAAAAGTATGGCTCCCAAAGGGTGCTGGAGGGAACTACATTTTCCTAACATCTGACTATACAATCTTGCCTGCCTATTAAGACACTCTCTAGCTTTATTTACGAAAATGCCTTAGCCAACCCGTGATCCCTAACAGATGTTCTACACAGAAATCTTATAGTTCTCCATTTTATACATACAGTATTTTCCGGCGTATAAGACGACCCCCCTAATTTTCACGTTAAAACATTGGTATTGGGCTATACTCGCCATATAAGGCTACCCCCCTTCCGAAGCAAGGCAACATCATTGAAAAACATCAGATTTCTCAGATCTCTCATATATCTCCAAGGTACTGTAGGAAAGTAATATAACCATTTAAACAGCACACTAGGTGCTGCATAGCTTTGTCACAGTGTGCCACACAGCTTTTGGGTACTGACTTTGTTATTGCTAAACTGTGTTATAGTCTATCATTCAGTACAGCCATAAATTAACAAAGTTAGCACCCAAAAGCCATGTAGCACATTGTGACAAAGTCATGCAGCAGCTAGTGTGCTGTGTGAATGAAAATCCTAATGCACTTTGAGGATTCTACAGTACTTAAGACATTACAATATGCAATTCTAGGCCCTACTCTCTGTGTGCTGCCAGTGCCATGCTACCTGCCGCCATCAGGATTAGTTTTACATCTTCCACTCCCTGCCAGTCACCTCACATAGTCCTGTCACCTGAGCAATAGAGTGCATGACATTCAGATCACTCCGCCGCCAGAGAGAAGCTACCCAGAACTTCCTGATCATGCGACGCGGCGCTGATAATGTACATGCGCCCGAAAACAGAAGAAAAAGTCCCTGCATTGCTCCCACCTCCTGGGCCCCTCTCTTGAGCTGAGCCAATCACGGTGAGCGATGTATTCTATTATTGAATGCAAAGCCTGCTCGGATTGGTGTCAGAAAGGCGGGCTGATGTTACCCTGCCAATCCGAGCAGGCTTTGCATTCAATAATAGAATGCATTGCTCACCATGATTGGCTCAGCACGGTATACTGTATGTAGCCGAAGCTACGGTACATACGGTATTGTTTGATCCAAAAAATATCTTGAAATTGGATCAAATCTTAAAAATCTACATATTCCTTATATACTTGGTTACCATAAAGTCCCACACACCCAAGGGTTTTTTTTCTTCAAACAATACTTGTCTAGGGATTAAGGTAACACCATACCCTCAGGTTGGTTACATAGCTATACACGGTACATACGGTATACCGGTGCAGGATTTCCCCACAGCCAGCGCTTTCAGATTACATCTACCGGTAATACTGATACTTCGGGTACCTTGAAGATATTATTCTCGGCGTAAAAGATGACCCCCTCCCCCCATTTTTGGGGGATCTTTTTGAGGTTCAAAAGTCATCTTATACGCCAGAAAATACGGTAACAATATGTTATTCAGAGATACTAAATACCATCTTCCTCAAACATACTTCCTGTACTTTCATTAATTAACAAAACTATGGAAAACCCATGTCAGAATTTTATTTACTTCAACCCTTCTAGACAGTCTAATAAATGGTCACTCTTATTCTGTCTCCAATGTTTGCCTTTACCTACAGACTCTCTACAACAAGCCCTTGAAACAAACCAACTTCAAAGAGTGGCATAAACACTCCTACTCTTGACTTCACAGAAAAAAATTCTGCAAGGATACAAGAAAGTTTGAAGGATTATTATAATTGGTTAGAGACTGAAGTTAAAGTATAACTAAAGGCAAAACTTTTTTTAGTGTTGGATAGAGTGGAGAGAGATTAGAACCCCTGTCAGGTTTTATTGCTGTCTGCGCCCCCGTTAGAGAGGTTCACCATCTCTATTTGTCTTGTTTACCATTATCATTGAAAGTGAAAGTAAAAGAAAATCACAAATTTTGGGTTGTCCCTAGAGAAAAATAATAGAGGAGAAATCTACCAATGGGGACACTAGCTCTGGTGACCTGAGGCTCCCCAAGGTATTCCCTTAATTTGCAGGGATTCCCTTTCACTTCCTGTTTGGCTATGGGACAAGAATTAAATGTAACTCTCCGCAATGGGACACAGATGGCAGAAAAAAAAACCCGACATGGTTTATAACCCGCCCTTACTCTATCCAAATTGAAAACAAAATGCTGCCTATAGTTCTACTTTAAGTTTCTACATAGGGCACATGTCTCATGCTTTAGAACCCCTGCCTCTCACCTACATAGAGTATCTCCCCTACAAATGCCCAAAATGTGCCCATCAACATCCTACATTTATACCCACATTGGGTGGGTCCCTTTAGGGTCATGTGTTCAGCACATCTTGGAATGCTTGTTCAATTATATTCCCATAGATGTATAAACATCCATAAATCAGAATTTTAAAAAAATCAAAGTGCAAAAACCCAGTGTGTATCCCTTTATACCAACATACTTCAAGGTGCATAAAGATCAATAAAGTCTGTGTAAAATACTGCAAACATTGAGGTGTGCAGTCCTGTGCTCCCTCTGTGTATTCTACCACCAAATGTCCAAATTGCTTACTGGATTAAATTGATCTCCAAATCATAGGAGATCAATAAGAGCATAGATGAATGGAAATCAGTTATGGAGCAGCTTGAATGCACTCTTCAATAAACACAGGGGATCAGAGGTAACCTCCAAGGACATAGGGAAGTATAGAGGCAAACTACATAGTGTAATATTTTTAAAACCGTCTAGCTGTTATTGTGTATAAAATGTACTCACAAGATACATGTAATAGGATAAGCTGAAAGAAACACTGATGACATCATGATAATGTCACAGGCCATCACACCTGCTGACTGCGGCGCAGTGCTTCAGCTCATCTTATTTCATATATCTTGTGAGTACATTTTATGCAGGATAAAAGATGGATGGTTTTATAAACACTACACCAGGGGTAGGCAACCAGTAAGGCTGGGTTCACACTATTGCGAATTGGATGTGGGTTTTCCCGCATTCCAATTCGCATGTCAGGAGATTGTGACCGGCTTTCTATGGAGCCGGTTCACAGATCTCTGGAGTGGCTCTGGTGCGAACTGCACAGGTTTCCTGTGCGTCTTCTGGTCCATTTCAGGTCTGAATTCAGCCAAAAATTCTGACTGAAATCAGGCCTGAAATGGTGAACAAGGATGCACTGGACACCTGCTGTGAGTCGCTCTGTGTGGCAGTGTGAGCCCCACCTAGGAGGTGGAGATCTACCAGACAACATGAAAGAGATCAAAGATGACGGGGATTTGGCACTCTAGCAAGGCCCAACTAAAAAGTAAGGGATGAACTAGCAAGGACAAACCAAAAAGTAAGAAAAATATAATAAAACAAATGTCTCGGTAAAAATATAAAGTTAGCCTACCTTGGACAGTGTCAGTCAGCAGAGCAGTGGACACTGTCAGTAGGGCAGTGGACAGTGTGTGGGCAGTGTCAGTAGGTCAGAGAATGTTGTCAGTAGAGCAGAGTATGGTGTTAGTAGAGCAGTGGAGGGTGTAAGTAGAGCAGTGTATAGTGTCAGTAGAGCAGTTTACGGTGTTAGTAGAGCAGTGGAGGGTGTTAGTAGAGCAGTGTATAGTGTCAGTAGAGCAGTGTACGGTGTCAGTAGAACAACGTACAGTGTCAGTAGAGCAGTTTACGGTGTTAGTAGGGCAGTGTATAGTGTCAGTAGAGCAGTGTACGGTGTCAGTAGAGCAGTGTACGGTGTCAGTAGAGCAGTGTACGGTGTCAGTAGAACAGCGTACAGTGTCAGTAGAGCAGTTTACGGTGTTAGTAGGGCAGTGTACGGTGTTAGTAGAGCAGTGGAGGGTGTTAGTAGAGCAGTGTAAAGTGTCAGTAGAGCAGTTTACGGTGTTAGTAGGGCAGTGTACCATGTTAGTAGAGCAGTGTACAGTGTCAGTAGAGCAGTGCACGGTGTCAGTAGAGCAATGTACAGTGTCAGTAGAGCAGTGTACAGTGTCAGTAGAGCAATGTACAATGTCAGTAGAGCAGTGTACAGTGTCAGTAGAACAGTGGACGGTGTTAGTAGAGCAATGTGCAGTGTCAGTAGAGCAGTGTACAGCGTCAGTAGAACAGTGGACGGTGTCAGTACAGCAGTGGACAGTGTCAGTACAGCAGTGTACGGTGTTAGTAGAGCAGTGGAGGGTGTTAGTAGAGCAGTGTACAGTGTCAGTAGTGCACTGTACAGTGTCAGTAGAGCAGTGTACAGTGTCAGTAGAGCAGTGGTCGGTGTCAGTAGAGCAGTGTACAGTGTCAGTAGAGCACTATACAGTGTCAGTAGGGCAGTGGACGGTGTCAGTAGAGCAGAGATCGTTGTCAGTAGAGCAGTGTACAGTGTCAGTAGAGCACTATACGGTGTCAGTAGGGCAGTGGACGGTGTCAGTAGAGCAGAGATCGTTGTCAGTAGAGCAGTGCATGGTGTCAGTAGTGCAGTGTACGGTGTCAGTAGAGCAGTGTACGGTGTCAGTAGTGCAGTGTACGGTGTCAGTAGTGCAGTGTACGGTGTCAGTAGAGCAATGTACAGTGTCAGTAGAGCAGTGTACAGCGTCAGTAGAACAGTGGACGGTGTCAGTACAGCAGTGGACGGTGTCAGTACAGCAGTGTACGGTGTTAGTAGAGCAGTGGAGGGTGTTAGTAGAGCAGTGTACAGTGTCAGTAGAGCACTGTACGGTGTCAGTAGAGCAGTGTACGGTGTCAGTAGAGCAGTGTACAGTGTCAGTAGAGCAGTGGTCGGTGTCAGTAAAGCAGTGTACAGTGTCAGTAGAGCACTATACGGTGTCAGTAGGGCAGTGGACGGTGTCAGTAGAGCAGAGATCGTTGTCAGTAGAGCAGTGTACAGTGTCAGTAGAGCAGTGTACGGTGTCAGTAGAGCAGTGTACGGTGTCAGTAGTGCAGTGTACGGTGTCAGTAGTGCAGTGTATGGTGTCAGTAGAGCAGTGTACTGTGTTAGTAGACCAGTGTATGACTGTCATTTAGGCAGAGGACGGTGTCAGTAGAGCAGTTTTCGGTGTCAGTAGAGCAGTGGATGGTGTCAGTAGAGCAGTGTACGGTATCAGTAGAACAGTGGTCGGTGTCAGTAGAGCAGAGATTGGTGTCAGTAGAGCAGTGTACGGTGTCAGTAGAGCAGTGTACGGTGTCAGTAGAACAGTGTGCTGTGTTAGTAGAGCAGTGTATGACTTTGTCATTTAGGCAGAGGACGGTGTCAGTAGAGGAGTGGATGGCATCAGTAGGGCACAGGTTGGTGTCAGTAGAGCAGTGCATGGTGTCAATAGTTTTTTGTTTTTATTATTTTTAGCAATTATTTTTTTATTTTTTTTTATTTTTTTATTTTATCATATTTTTCTATCATTTTATTTTAGCAGCCCTGTTGGGGGCTTTAGTGAAATTTTAGGGAATATCCTCTCTTTCTCACTTTTGAGACAGAGAAATGATAATGAGGATACAGTCCTCAATCTCCATCTCTGCATCCTCAGCTGCTGCACAGAATGAATGAACAGGAAGAGCCCTGCACACAGTGGCGTACCTAGAGCATTTGGCACCCGGGGCGGATCCTATATCTGGCCCCCCCCCCCCCCCCCCACTTTAAAATGTAAAAACACCCACAAAAAAATGTAATGTTTTCAAGAATATTTTTTGCACAAATTTCACAGCCCCCCATCACAGTGCCCCTTGCAGTCTGCCCTCCGTCTCTCTAATCACAGTTCCCCCTTTTGCACTCTCTGCCTCCCCTGCACAGTCCTACCTTCAGCATAGATAGATAGCGAATATTAGCAATGTGTTTAAGTAAGAGATTGGAGACTTGCTAAAGGAGATATTCAGAGACTACAGACATGATACAGGAGATGGTCAGAGACTGCAGACGTGATACAGAAGATGGCCAGAGACTGCAGACATGATACAGGAGATGGTCAGAAACTGAGGACATGATACAGGAGATGGTCAGAGACTGCAGGCATGGTACAGGAGATGGTCAGAGACTGCAGACATGATACAGGAGATGGTCAGAGACTGAGGACGTGATACAGTAGATGGTCAGAGACTGCAGACATGATACAGGAGATGGTCAGAGACTGCAGACATGATACAGGAGATGGTCAGAGACTGAGGACGTGATACAGTAGATGGTCAGAGACTGCAGACATGATACAGGAGATGGTCAGAGACTGCAGACATGATACAGGAGATGGTCAGAGACTGCAGACGTGATACAGGAGATGGTCAGAGACTGAGGACATGATACAGTAGATGGTCAGAGACTGCAGACACGATACAGGAGATGCTCAGAGACTGCAGACGTGATAGAAGATAGAAGAGCACTAGGGGGGCCGGAGAGCACAGACGAAGCAGAAGAGAGCATTGGAGGTGCTGAAGGGCACGGTGGGGGGGGGGGGGGGACTGGAGAGAATTAAGAGAGGGTTTGGAAAGCATTGTAGGGGGGTGGATTGCACTGGGGGGACAGGGAGCACTTGGGCGAGCAGGGAAAACCAGGGGGGTGGAGAGCACTGGGGGGGACAGGGAGCACTTGGGGGGGGGGTGGGCAGGGAAAATCAGGGGGGTGGAGAGCACTGGGGGGGACAGGGAGCACTTGGGGGGGTGGGCAGGATAAATCAGGGGGGTGGAGAGCACTGGGGGGACAGGGAGCACTTAGGGGGAGGGAGAAAGCACTGTGGGGAGCTGAAGAGCATGGGGGGGGGGTTAAAGAACAGGGGGGGTCTAGTGCACTGGGGGTGGGGCTAAAAGCACTGAGGGAGGGATTAGGAGCACTGGAGGAGGTTAAGAACTTTGGGGGGCCAGCAAAAGAAGTTGTATAGGAGGGGGATGGGGCAGCTGCATATAGATGAATTGATCTTTCCCTATTCTTCCTGCAGGAGGGAGAGGAGGAGAATCAGTTATTCAGCAGGAAGCTGCAGGAAGAATAGAGAAAGATGAATTCCTCTATATGCAGCAGCCCCATCCCCCTCCTTTCCAGCACACACTTTTGCAATGGGCACTCACCTTCTTCCCGCCGAGGCTCCGCCCCCTTATTCCCGCCGAGGCTCCGCCCCCTTATTCCCGCCACGGCTCCGCCCCCTTATTCCCGCCGTGGCTCCGCCCCCCACTAGCAGCACGGACTGAAGGAGCTGCCAGCCACTGCAGCTGCCTTCACACTGCGGGATCTGTCTGACTCTGAACACACCTGGCAGGACACCGGCTGACACCCCCCAGTGAGTGGCACCCGGGGCGGGCCGCACCCCCGCCCCCCCCATTGGTACGCCACTGCCTGCACAGTCTTCCTATTCATTCACAAACGCAGTTTACTATGCTTCAGTTATGAATGAACACAGTGGTGTTGTGCAGTTGCTCCAGAGCTTAGTAAATGTGGTATGTGTGCATGGACACATAGGAAAACATGCTGGGGATTACTGGCTGCAGAAAAAAATGTCTGAAACCAAAAACAGCAGCTATAAAAAATGTCCAGTGTGCATGAGGCCTAACAGTCAGCAGTTTTAGTATTTGTAGCTTCTGACTTTAATATTGTTTTCTTTCTAGGGGGAAGATACTTTTTAACATACCCTTTGTGAAGTGAAAATGCTCTACACTATTTCAAGCGCAATCCCATTATTTCTTTGCATCACTCTGCCACTTGTCAAATACCTGCCCTCTGCTGAGATCCAAACCACCGTGGACACCATTCTACTGAAAATACAACACCACTTTGTACAGGTGCCATATTTGTCAGAGCCTTGTTTAAGCAGTATTAGTGCCTATTGTAGCTCTTCTGCTCAATGTTTCAGAATTCAGTCTTCTGTGGCCCTTTTACAGGTGCCTAACGGGCTCACTATCCAATCTGCACCTTTTCAGGCATAATGGGACTTCATTACTCTCATAGGGGCTTCAACAGTCCAGTTTGTATCTTTACTTTTAGATAAGTGTGCGGCCGCAGGCCGGTATTTGTGGGAGGAGCTAGCGGGCTATATAGCGCCGCCCCTCCGCTATGCCGGCCTGCTGCTGCGCTGTACGTCATTCGGCTGGTCAGGTGTCTTTCGGTGGTCACCTGACGTCGGCCGGATATCGCGGGATCGTGGACCGGACTTCCGGGCAGGACGCGAGAGTCACCGCTGCTGGCTCCGAGCCCCGCTGGTCCTGCGGCATCCCAGCTACTCCTTGCCTGTACTGGGGCAGCCTTCTCGGGCATCCGCCCCATCTTCTCAGCTTCCGGCCGCCGCCTGCTTGTCCAGCTGCCAGCGCTGCGTGGCTGCTTCTCCCCGCTGTTCAGCAGGGGATCAGGTACCTGTAGGGCATGGGGGGGGGAAGAGGGGGGGGGGGGAAGTCTTCTGCACACACTGCCTGCCTCCTCTAGGCCACGGCTAATTCACAGGCTCCCTTGCACACACTGCCTGCCTCCTGTAGGCCACGGCTATTCACAGGCTCTCTTGCACTCACTGCCTGCCTCCCTGTAGGCCACGGCTGAACCACGCAGACTCTCTTGCACACACTGCCTGCCTCCCTGTAGGCCACGGCTAAACCACACAGGCTCCTTGCACACACTGCCTGCCTCCATGTAGGCCACGGCTATTCCACCGTCTGGCTCACGCACACGCTGCCTGCCCCCTGTCAAGCCACGGCTACCCCCTTTTTAAGTGTTTTTGTTCTGTGCACTCACTGCCTCCTGCCAGCTTCGGTACCTCTGCCCACGTCCTCCTGCATTTCGGTGCCCTCCTGGTCACTTAGGTACCCTGCGTGGGGGGGGGGGTTGGTGCTCGGGGGTTGGGGGGGGCCTCTTTGGCATGGCAGGGTTGTGTTGTTCCTGGTTCCATGTCATGTTCCGGTGGGGGGTATGGGTAACCCCCCCCTTGACCGTTGCCTTTCTCCTGCAGGTTCTCATCATGTCCTTCAATGCCGGCATCAGGTACTATGTCAGGTCCAGGTTCCTTTGTGTACCACACGGTTCCGGTTATCTAGTCTTCACAGACGCCGCTGGCGTCACCCATAGTCACTGTTAGGCTACTTCTTCCCTTTCCTCCACTCACTTAGTCTTCGGTCTGGCTCGCGCCCGGTGGTTAGGCCCCCCGCCGGTTGCTCTTCAGGCTCATTCCACTCTTCTGTGATCCACCTGGTGATGCATCGGTGCCTGGGCACCGCTACGGCTTCATCACCACTATGCATACCGCACTTCATGTCGTTGTCCTCTTTGTTGGCACTGTCGTTGTTGCACTCCTAACTGTGTTGTTCTTGTCTCGTGTTGTCCCCCCCCCCCCTCCCCCGCAGGGCGAGTTCATACTGGCTGTCAGGGTTCAGGTGCTGGCCCCTAGCCCCCCCCCTTCATAGCCGGTCCCGCGAGGCCAACTCCCCATCTCGTCGGAGATTCCCTGCCCCTCGGGCCAAATCAAAGCTAGCGCCTCGCTCCACCCTTCTCATGGGTTTATAGCTAGGGCCTCACCTGTCACGGCCACTCGTTTTGATTCTGTACTGTCACCGAGAGGCCAACGGTCCCGCCACCACGTCAGTGGCTCATGCCCCTCGGCCAGAATCATAGGTAGAGCCTCTCATCAGCCGCTTGGCATCTAGCAGGGCCTCACCTGTCACGGGGTAGTTAAGTTCTTCGCCTTTGGGCTTTAGCTAGCCAGCCAGTGATTCTTCCAGCACGTCTCGGTATTAATCGGACTTGGGCTTTTTGTTCTTTGTTTTCTTCAACAGCGGGCCTCAAGGAGCCATCCTGGAAGAAGGATCTTCATCCCCCTCCACGCCAGCCAGGCCCTGCACCCCCGCCAGATCTGGTACCCCCAGGGGTCGTCGGGTTCCACCCTCGCTGGGTTCATATGGGTCTTGGACTGTTCCGAGAATTTCGGCGGCGCTACGCCAGAAGGGGATCCCGTTCCCAGCCACGGCAAGGAAAGCGGAACTTTTTAGGCTGATGACGGAACATCCAGAAGATCCGGGATTGGGCACAAGCTCTCAGGGTTGTACGTTAGCTATGCAGGGGACCCTGGACTCTATCCTGTCTTCCTTGCAGTCCATCGGAGACAGGCTGACTAAGCTGGAAGACGCCAGTCCAGCTCAGAGGGGTCCTCCTCCTCCCTTGCCGGTGTTGACCCCAGTTCCCGCCAGTGATCAGGGTAGGCCCCCAGTTTCCCTTTTCCCCTCTTCCACGGTTTCTCCTATTATCACCCCGGCCCACATGGTCCCCCCAGCTCTCCGCAAGGATATCTTGGAAGGGAAGGATGTAAACTTGGTGGCTCTCCTTATCGCCTCCCAGGATATGGTGGAGAATAAAATCTATAATTACGGGGATTTGTCCGTTGTTATGAAGGCCAGGGACCCCAGGCTCAATAAGAAACTCACGATCCCAGAGTTTGTCCTGGCCTTCGGTATCTACAGGGACGTATTGTGTTCCGTATACCCACAGCGGCGGGAGGAGTTAGATCTTTACCTGCATAAAATCGTGGATCTAGGGCACAAGTACGGAGGGTTCACCTTCTTTGACTTCCACAAGTCAGTCTCGGCCAAGGCAGCAGCGGCCTTGGCTCAATTTAACGTACGGGTTGATTGGAGTCTTTTGGACACCGAGCTGTTCTGCAGGCACTTTGCAGGCTTGGCACCTCCCTCCTGTGCCACATGCTCCTCCACTTCACACTCTGCCAGCCTGTGTCCCGTGGAGGCGGAATCCTCCCCGGCCGGGGTTCCAGGGGGGGGGGGAGCTGGCAGGTCAGAACAGCGTGGCCTTAGGGATAAGCTGGGTCGTCCTATCGTTTTCCTAGGTAAGGCCCAGGTTTGTAACAATTTCAACGGGGGTGCATGCAGCTTCAGTGCCTGCAGGCTGCTCCACGTTTGTTCCATTTGTTTTAGGGCCCACACCAAATCCATGTGCCCGTCCAGGATCAACCCTAAACAATGACTAGCCGGGGTCAAGGTTGAGGTGTTGGAATTCTACCTGCAGGCTCATCCTTCTCCTCACCTGGTGGAGTATCTGGTTCAGGGGTTCTCGGGAGGGTTCCACACGGGGCTGGTGTCTCTTCCTTCTGGGACATTGGAATGTCCCAACTTGCTGTCGGCCAGGGAGGACCCGCAGTCGGTGGACCTTTTGCTCGAGAAGGAAGTGCAGGAGGGGTTCATGTTAGGCCCCTTCCCGGCCCCCCCCTTCTCCTCCTGGCGTACTAACCCCATCGGGATCTCTACGAGCAAATATACAAATAAAAAACGTTTGATAATCGATATGTCGGCTCCTCATTCTTCCACCAACCCTAGCCTTAATTCCCTTATTCCATCAGCCGAGTTCTCTCTCCACTATACCACCGTGGACAACGCCATCCAGGCCATTCTAGGGGCAGGTAGGGCCGCTTGGCTTAGCAAGACGGATATCGCTAATGCCTTCAAGCTCCTGCCCATTCACCCCTCCTTATGGCATGTCCACGGTGTTAAGTGGAGGGAGAAATATTATTTTGCCATCAGGTTGACTTTTGGGTCCAAAAGCAGCCCGAGGATTTTCGATACATTCGCAGAGACTCTCTGCTGGCTCCTGCTGAACATATCCGGGTGCCCCACGGTGCTGCATTACTTGGACGATTTCCTATTGGTCGAGCGAAGTCAATGCACGCCGGTCAGTTTGAGGAGCACCATGGCCTTGTTTTCCACCTTGGGGGTCCCTCTGTCACCAGGCAAGACGGTCGGTCCTGTCACCAGGTTGGATTTCTTGGGGATTACCCTGGATTCCGTGTCCATGCAGTCTAGCCTCCCTCAGGACAAACTTAATCGCATTCGCGAGGTAGTTGGCAGGTTTTTGGAACTAGGGTCGTTTTCGAGGAAAGAGTTGCAGTCCTTGATCGGGTCATTGAACTTTGCCATGCGCATCATCCCCCAGGGCAGGTCCTTCATCTCCCGGTTGCTGCGGCTGTTGCCAGGTCTTCCGGAGGGCGTCATTTCCCACCTGGATCCTCCTGCCAGGGCGGACCTGGGTATGTGGGTTGAGTTCCTGGAAAGCTGGAACGGCATCTCCATGTTCATCCCGCCCATCTCCTCCCAGTCCCCCGTGTTTTGGACGGATGCGGCTGCCAATTCCGGGTTCGCGGCCATCTTTGGGGACTCCTGGTTCAGGGCTAGTTGGCCGGCTGAATCACTTGCCTTACCAGCTTTCCAGGAAACCTCAGCTTTGTTTGAGTTATACCCTATTGTGGCGGCTGCTGTCACCTGGGGTAGGTGCTGGTCAGGGATGGCAGTCAAATGTTTTAGTGACAACATGGCGGCCTGTGACATTGTCAATAGGGGCCGGTCATCATCCCTGACCATCATGAGGCTGGTTCGCAGGCTGACCTTGATTGCTGCCACTCACCAGTTTTTTCTGTACTGTGAACATATCCCGGGCCACTCTAACTCAGCCGCTGATGCGCTTTCCCGGTCCAAATTGCAGGTGTTTTTCGCCCTTCACCCGACGGCCGACAGATGCCCCACGCGGACCCCAGAGTTCGAGGAACTGGTACTGGACTAGCCCGGATCGTGGCGCATGGACGGGAGCTGGCCCGCATGGCTCTGTCAGCCAACACCAGGAAGGCCTACGACCGGGCCTGGTCAATCTTCCAAAGGTTCTTAGGGGAATTCGGGTTGGACGACCATTCGGTGCAGACGATGGTCGCCTTTGCTGCCTTTTGCCACCTCCAGCTCAAATTGTCCGCCAGTACTGTCAAACTGTATCTGGCGGGTGTCCAACACTTTGTCCTAACGCACCAGCCAAACTCCTTACCTTTTCTCAGGGCATATCCCCTCAAGAGCCTCCTGAAGGGTATTGGCAAGGTGGATCGCCATACCCCGGTCAGGCGGCTGCCGATTGATGGGGAGAAATTCCGGGCTCTCTCCAACTTGCTGGACTCGGCCCCTTTTGAGCCACTTACTAATACGGTTGTGAAAGCTGCCATGTACCTAGCCTTCTACGGCTTTCTCAGGCCCGGGGAGTTTACGGTTACTTCCTCAGCAGAGGGGCGCTCTTGTCTTCACAAACGAGATCTGGTCAAGCGGGGGGATCATTATGTTTTGACGCTCCAGTGTACTAAGACCAGGCAGGTGGGCTGCCCCGTTACCATCCCGCTTTACCCATCAGGGAATCTTTGGTGTCCGGTCAAAGTGCTGGATGAGTTCATGGCCCAGTCCCGGCGCTCTCCCAGCCATGCTCCACTTTTTACGTTACTGGGCGTTCCCCTCACCACGTCCAAGTTCATTTTCTACATCCGGACTCTTTGTATCAGACTGGGTTGGGACCCTGCAGCACACTCTGGTCACTCCTTCCGGATAGGTGCGGCTTCGGCTGCCTCCGGGAATAACACGCCAGGCCATATCATTAAAAGGCTTGGTCGGTGGGAGTCAGACGCCTTCCAGGTCTATATTCCTCACCCGGAGAAGGAGTTGAGACTGGCATTTCATAGGCTTGTGACTTAAAGTTGTATTGAATAAAGTGTGTTGTTTTGCTTCCTCTTTTGCCCTCTTTATTTACAGGCTACCCCCCTTACGTCGGTTCAGGCACACCACACCGACTTTCCACATTAGGGACTCGTCTTTAAGTGTTGACCACAAGTGTGCGGCCGCAGGCCGGTATTTGTGGGAGGAGCTAGCGGGCTATATAGCGCCGCCCCTCCGCTATGCCGGCCTGCTGCTGCGCTGTACGTCATCCCACCCTCCTTCACCCCCTTTTTCTCAACCTCTTACCTTTGGGGTGCCCTCTTTATTTACAGGCTACCCCCCTTACGTCGGTTCAGGCACACCACACCGACTTTCCACATTAGGGACTCGTCTTTAAGTGTTGACCACAACTTCCCTTACAATAACTGTCTTTGGATTCTGCAAGGACAGTAGAGCTTAATAAAAGCAGCAACATGATAGATAAAAGCATCTCCTGTAATGACTAGGCTGTATAGGTGAGTGGGCAATGCTAAAAATGTCTTCCAATAATCAGAAACACACTGTGACTTATGATGTGTGGGAAAACCTCTATGAGTAATAGCTGTTAGTTACTCCATAGCATTAGGCTATCACCAGTACAGTATTAGGCGTATGTCCATAAAAGACCACTATTATTTTTGTAAAACAGAATAATTCTCTGTAATGGGAATCCCTTTATGATGGAGATTAAAAAGTCAAGTGGCCCCATCATGAATTTGCTATTGGGTAGCAATATTCCTTCTGTTATGAACTGTGTTGTAATTGCACTCTCATCCTTTATATTGTGAAGCTTTGCGCAAACGGTTGTCATTATATAAATCATGTATTATAATAATTCTTAGATAAAGTCCCTCCCCTAAATTTAACCTTGATGTTTTTGCATGTATTTTAAATGGAACAAAATGCCTAAGGAGCGAAGTGTCCGACCAGGCTTGGGAAGGAGGTGGTTAACTTCCTCCATGTAGTCTATCTTGGCCTGGGAGATTGTGGAACCTTTGAATGCAAGATCTTGGTGTATATGGCTGCTATGCAGCAAGGCGTCTGATAGTCTCCTTGTGGGATCAGAGCAGCTGGTAAGGAGCTCATTTAGTGCCGGTTCACACTTCCGCGTGTGCGGCGATCGTATGTAATATCGGAGCGCACTGCTCCTTCATTACATGCGATCGGATGTGCAGTGCGAATTCAGCCACACACTTTGTATGGCTAAATTCGCACTGCACCCGCACAAACGTCGCACATGAGGCATTATTCCAGCCGCATCAGGATCGGATCACACAGTGGTTCACACTTGTGCGATCCGATCCTGTGCGAACTGTCAGATCGCACTGCGATATGCGATCAAACTGGGGGTGTCGTTAACATTTCATTGACACCCCCAGCGTATCGCAAATGGCAGTGTGAGCTGCCAGATGTGCGTTTGCGATGCGGGAACAGGCTGCGAATTCGCAGCCTTCCCGCATCGCACAAGTGTTACCCGGCACTGAATCTCTTATGGTGATTCCATTTGGGAGCACTCTTTCTTCCGTGCTTTACGTTATCATTTCTTTACGGCAAAGGAACTTTTGATGTTTAGAGATCTGAGCACTTTTTTGCCCCTATATATATTTTTTTTATAATATATTTTTTTGCACAGTGTTTGCACATTTTTTATGGACTTTATTTGCTCAGATATGTCAATTTAGGATGAGTTCATTATATGTTTAATGCACTTTTATTGTGTCTCATATGTAATTTATTAAAGGGGTTTTAAAGTCTTTAATGTTTTTTTTTTTTAATGGATCCTCCGGCAGCTTTAAGCAATACCATACTAGTATACACTGCATACTAATACTTTATGACAGACTTAAGCCTCGTACACACGCAACGATTGTTGGCCGTGAATTTTCGGCCAACGTCCGATTGTCGGCTTGTTAGTATGATGCTTCCGACAACCGACTGCGACTTTTTGGCCGAACAAAATCTGGTGTGCATGCTTTAAAATTTTTGTTGGCCGTCAACAGAACGGCCGATTTTCCATCAGTCAGTACAGATTTCGGCAGACAAAAATCAGATGAGCAAGACTGGGCATGCTCAGAGAAGAAAAAGCACACGGAAAGTAAACCAGCACATGACATCACTTCTGAAGTTGGTTGTTGTTGGCCGAGAAAATTTGTGTGCAGTCTAGAGCACATTTCAACCAACACAACAACACTGGACAAAAGACGGCCGATCGGTCGGCCAACAATCGTTGCGTGTGTACGAGGCTTTACCTACAAACACAGCCCTCCAGCGTTGCTCTCTCACTGCTCTACCTTGTTACTGGTCGCTTCCATCTTCGCCTGGTCTTTCTTCTGGGTTTGCAATCTACAGCTGCTTGATTGGCTGTGCAGGGGCAACGTCAATCCTGCGCATGCGCGCGTGAGTCACATCGTAGCGGCACACAGTGGGTCGTATATGTGATCTGAGCTGCGCATGTGCAGCTCAGATCACATCATTCGCTGACAGGCAGGGGGTTGATTTATGACAGAAGAGACCTCTAGGGTCTCTTCTTTTATATAAACCCTGCCTGTCAGCGAGTTTTGTAAAAATGACTTTACTACCATTTTAACTTATACCTAGAACAAGGATAGCGCACTTTAAATTATTGTTTGGTTGTAGGTTAGAAAACCGGTTTGACTACTTTTCCCAAGTACAGGACAATTGAACTCCAAGTTCATGCTTGATCAAATCATATGTTACTCAGTAAATCAGGTGCATGAAACACTGTACAGCATCATACCTCCCAGCTTTATGAAATGAGAACAAGGGACACCTATTAGCAAAAATATGTAGGCATAGGACACACCCCCCTTTAAAAGAGAATTGTAAAAAAAAAAAAAGGATTGGTTAAACCCACAAGTGCTTTTCTACTTCTACTATTCCTTTATATTGGCTTTTGGAATTTACAGATGCAGGATATTAGAAATTGGATGAAAGGTTTAGCACTGGTAAACACTTTTTCATAGATAAATAGTGCATTTTTAAATACAAACATATAGATCAGATCAAAATGAGGGAAAATTTAGGAGGAAAGAGGGACAGAGGGACTTTGTTCCGAATGAGGGACAGTCCCTCGAAATTAGGGAGCAATGCAGTATGTATGTATTGAAGTGCAGTCATGCTATACTTGTGCTTTTATGTAATCATGGCCGGCCCTACCATGGGTCTCGTGGGTCTATGGGACCCAGGTGGCACTTTAAGGGGCGCATGGCCTGAAGACCCGAGGCTCCCCAAAGTGTCGCTTTGCTGGAGGAGGCATGTCTCTTTGCTGGATTGGACATGTCTCTTTTCTGGTCGGGGCATGTCTCTTTGCTGGATTGGGCATGTCTCTCTTCTGGAGGGGGGCATGTCTCTTTGCTGGATTGGGCATGTCTCTCTTCTGGAGGGGGCATGTCTCTTGGCTGGAGGGGGCACATCTCTTTGCTGGATTGGGCAGATCTCTCTTCTGGAGGGGGCATGTCTCTTTGCTGGAGGGGGCACGTCTCTTTGCTGGAGGGGGCACGTCTCTTTGCTGGATTGGGCATGTCTCTTTGCTGGAGAGGGCATGTCTCTTTGCTGGAGAGGGCATGTCTCATTTCTGGAAGGGGCATGTCTCTTTGCTGGATTGGGCATATCTCTCTTCTGAAGGGGGCATGTCTCTTTGCTGGAGGGGGCATGTCTCCTTGCTGGATTGGGCATGTCTCTTTGCTGGAGAGGGCATGTCTCTTTGCTGGAAGAGACATGTCTTATTTCTGGAAGGGGCATGTCTCTTTGTTGGATTGGGCATGTCTCTCTTCTGGAGGGGCATGTCTCTTTGCTGGAGGGGGCACGTCTCTTTGCTGGAGAGGGCATGTCTCTTTGCTGGAGAGGGAATGTCTCATTCTAATAGGGGCATAGCTCTTTGCTGGATTGGGCATGTCTCTCTTCTGGAGGGGGCATGTCTCTTTGTTGAAGGGGGCATGTCTCTTTGCTGGATTGGGAATGCCTCTTTGCTGGAGAGGGCATGCCTCTTTGCTGGAGAGGGCATGTCTCTTTGCTGGAGAGGGAATGTCTCTTTACTGGAAGGGGCATGTCTCATTTCTGGAAGGGGCATGTCTCTTTGCTGGATTTGGCATGTCTCTCTTCTGGAGGGGGCATGTCTCTTTGCTGGAGGGGGCATGTCTCTTTGCTGAATATACAGGAATGTCTCTTTGCTGGATTGGGCTGTCTCTTTAAAATATGGGGATGTCTTTTTGCTTCATGGAAATGTCTCTTTGCTGGATGGGCGTCATTTTTTTTTTTTTTTATGGGGGAGGCAGCATTTCATTCTTGGACCCAGGCAGCACAATGTCTTGGGCCAGCCCTGGTTGTAGTGGTGGTATACAGGGTACAGTATATGGGTCTTTTCATCTGGAGTAGTATTAGTGAGTTTTTACTTTATGCAATTGTTCCTCCCTGAGATATAACAAAACATTTGAATTAGGACTGGTTAGAAATAGTCAGGAGTGGCTTCAAAATGATGATAAAAAATTATGAAGATCTTTGAAAGCCCACGATATACTCTAATGTGAGTAGAAAATACCTAATTTCTGTGTTTATCTGAGTTTTGGCAATTATTTAAAATTTATAAAGAATATTTTATCTTTGATTTTAGGATACAACAGATCTGCCCCGTATGGTCAGCGTTTCCCTGCAACATGTGATCAGATTACACAAACAAACAGCCCAGCGGCAGACACAAGCAGAGGAAATGATTTATTTAACATGGGGCCATGCAAAGTCCTTCTTCGTCTACAGTGTGTCTGTTGTACCCTGTGTTTAACCATCTGCTCCCTCTTCTCCCCATCTGCTGCTTTCAGCATTGTTCCTGGTGTGAGAAATGCCTCCACATTGTTCTACGCTGCTGTGTCTGCCATATTGATCACAACCAAGAGGAACGGCAAAATACAGACATTTCCTTCCACAATCATTTCTATACCCAATGATACAAATGTTTCATTTTTAATTTTAAGGCAATTACTATTATTAATAACAACACAATAATATGATAAATGTGCAATGTGTATGTGAAAAAATACCGCGCTAATTCCGATTCTGTATAAAGCTGCTCGCACTACAACGGACAAAACATTGCAATAAAAGTGTATAGTTAAAGTGCAGCACTTAACAATGATCCAGTAGATATAAATGTATCATAAAAATAGATATCTAATATACTATAAAGTGCAAAAGTGCCAATGAAAAATATAAACAATGGTGATAATAAAGTCCATATTATGACTGTAAAAGTCTACAGAGAAAAGATGAAGATCCCGGTGCAAACACTGTGATAAAAATTAATCTTGCCGCTGTCCGTGCTTCAATCACCAATATGTGACATTCCACCACCCAATGAGGATATACTGCTTACCAGAGAGTATGTCCATTGCATCGAGTCAACAACATTTGAGTATGACCAAAGATGGCATTCTTAAGGCAGCTCTGAAGGTTTCCAATTGTAGCTCCATGATAGGACCACCGCAATGTTGTATCATACAGGGCATTTGACAATAAAGATAAAAGAAGCCTCAACATAGTGTAAAACTGTAACTTTGGGTTTTATTTAAAAGATAAAAAACTTACATCATATCCAAAAAACAAGCGCCTTTAACAACATCCAACATGGAAAATCAGAATGCAATGGCCTGAATAGCAAGAAACCCAAAGTATTTCGTCCTCAAAGATATCATCTGGGGTACGGTGGCCAAGACCATACAGCGGTTTACCAGGACAGATTCCACTCAGAATAGGCCTCGCCATGATCGATCAAAGAAGTTGAGTGCACATGCTCAGCATCATATCCAGAGGTTTTCTTTGGGAAATAGACATATGAGTGCTGCTAGCATTGTTGCAGAGGTTGAAGGGGTGGGGCGTCAGCCTGTCAGTGCTCAGGCCATACGCCGCACACTGCATCAGATTGGTCTGCATGGCTGTCATCCCAGAAGGAAGCCTCTTCAGAAGGAAGCCTCTTCTCTTCTAAAGATGATGCACAAGAAAGCCTGCAAACAGTTTGCTGAAGACAAGCAGACTAAGGATATTGATTGCTGAAACCATGTCCTGTGGTCTTATGAGACTAAAAGAAACTTATTTGGTTCAGATGTGTGTGTGGCAGCAACCTGGTGAGGAGTACAAAGACAAGTGTGTCTTGCCTACAGTCAAGCATGGTGATGGGAGTCTCATGGTCTGGGGCTGCATGAGTCCTGCTGGCACTGGGGAGCTACAGTTCATTGAAGGAACCATGAATGCCAACATGTACTGTGACATACTGAAGCAGAGCATGATCCCCTCCCTTCGGAGACTGGGCCGCAGAGCAGTATTCCAACATGATAATGACCCCAAACACACCTCCAAGACGACCACTGCCTTGCTAAAGAAGCTGAGGGTAAAGGTGATGGACTGGCCAAGCATGTCTCCAGACCTAAACCTTATTGAATGAAATGGAAGGTGGAGGAGCGCAAGGTCTCTAACATCCACCAGCTCCGTGATGTCATCATGGAGGAGTGTAAGAGGACTCCAGTGGCAACTTGTGAAGCTCTAGTGAACTCCATGCCCAAAAGGGTTAAGCCAGTGCTGTAAAATAATGGTGGCCACACAAAATATTGCCACTTTGGGCCCAATTTGGACATTTTAACTTAGGGGTGTACTCACTTTTCTTGCCAGCGGATTAGACGTTAATGGCTGTGTGCTGCGTTATTTTGAGATGACAGCAAATTTACACTGTAATACAAGCTGTACACTCACTACTTTACATTGTAGCAAAGTGTCATTTCTTCAGTGTTGTCACATGAAAAGATATAATAAAATATTTACAAAAATGTGAGGGGTGTACTCACTTTTGTGAGAAACTGTATATATAACATATCTTGGTAATTACCTTAATTAATTTCCACCATGATGTATCTGTAATCCAAATCATTACTTCCATTACTTAGTGACTGAGCATGCGTCATCTGAACAGCCATGGTGCGCACACGCCGGAACTCATTCACCATCCCACGGATCAAAACTATGGAATGCAGTGAAGAAATGATTATTATGTACCAACCAAGCCTCACTTTGAGCACATACGTCCCAAATAAGCCATCATTCTAATATTAAACTTGCCCTGAATTTAAGACCCACTGTAAAAATGATGACACCCAGATGAGAAAAAAGGGCGATCTGCTATATATACCAGCATATGTTGTTGTGGACATCAATTGTGTTAGAAATCTCTAAATGAACACCTCTATAGAAACGACTGTAAATAGAAATAAAAATCAATAAGAGTAAAAGAAAAAAAAGAAAAAAATTGTATTCTTCTTTCCATTTATACTTCCTCCCTTTTTATTTTATTGGTCCTTTGGCTCAGGTACATAGGCAACATCCTCCTCCTTTGGAATGGCAGTTTGGAAACTTTGGATCAATTCTTTTTGATATTAAACAATAATGACAGAGGAATTTCTCTGTCATATGAGGCCAGTAGGGAGAGTATCCATTTTTTAGATCTTAAAATAGATGTTATCAACAAGCAATTGATGACCAAAACATATTTCAAGCCCACCGATCAAAATGGATTCATCACTACTGACAGTTGTCATCACAAGAACTGGTTGAAATCAGTGCCTCCCAGTCAATTCCTTCGGTCACTACCTTTGACTTCAAACAACAGGCCTCAGTGTGGAAACATAAATTTATTGAAAAGGGTTATAAGACAAGTGAGGTAGATTTGGAAATACTGTACAGAATACTCTTGCTATTGATAGAAGGTCTCTTTTAAATGATCAACCTAAATGTAACCATAAGGACAAGTGCTCCTTTTTTACTACTTTTTCTTTACAACATAGACAGGTTAGGGTGCGTGGCGACCGCTCGGTAACATGGCATAATCCAGAGGCTTTGCTCTGCATCCAGGGAAAAACATCGCTACCAGTGCTCCCAACTGACTACCAACCCTGAAATCAGGCTTGCTGGCACTCGGATTACCTGCTCCATCGAACGGCATTCTGCCACAACAAGCTACTAGTCAAGAAACTTTCAGACTTTTTCCTTACCATGCAGAGGAAGCTACAATAACATGGCGATGGGAGACAATCGAAACTGCCAGCTCCCGAATCTCTAGTGTCATCCCTTCCGTCTCATGCTGATTCCGCTTGCAGCAACACAGGAATCCTCTCAGAAACACAGGACTCCTCTGCATCGGACTCAGACTCAACCTCCCCATCCAGCAGAAGCCCACTAAAATCCAGGCCCCGCAGAGACACAGAAGAAGCATAAGACACCCTTGCAAGTATGGAGGTGAGCGGGATAAATGTGAATAACCAATCAATACAACAACAATCTGACCCCATAAGACAATTCCCGACCACAGGAAAGCCAATATCAGATGTGACCCTCAAAGAAATGCTGATATCATTGCGCGCATCACTACAGGCAGACATGGTCTCATCCATTCAACAATTTAGAGCCGAAGTTCAGGAATTAGGGGACATAGTTCATCAAGTGGAAAATAAAATGTGTGAAATAACCTCCTCATTCAACACTTTGGTGGACTCCCAATTTAAAGCTAAAATAGCTGACCTTGAGGACTGATCTCAACGTAACATCCTTAAAATATGAGGTATCTCCGAGTCAGTCCAACCTCAGCAACAACCCCAATTCGTCAGATTCGTCCGCAACCTCTTTAGAGAGCTAATCCCATCACTAACCTCAGTGGATTGAACTGTAGATAGAGTTCATAGAGTTCCCAAACCCAACTATCTACCCGTTGACGTTCCACGGGATGTGTTATTAAGAATACACTTCTTCCTAGTCAAGGAAAAACTCCTGGAAGTGTTCTGCAAAGGAGAAAACCTCCCACTGCAAGCATCCAAACTTCAAATCCTCCCGGACTTCTTGAAATACACGCTTCAACAACATAGGCAGGTTAGGAATATTTTTAATAAGCACTGGGATGTCTCCTTTTATTGTATTTTGGGACCACTATTACCAGAGCGAGCTAAAGTGATTTATAGGGGAGCCCCTTCATTACAAAGTAAAATTGCCCCTGATGTAATTAATCTCCCTATACGTGCTTCTTTTTTCACAACCTCACTGATTATTTTCCATGTTGCAAATGTAATGTTTGTTTATACAACACCCATATCAGAAGGACATTTTTGGAATTTAAATCTACCGACATCAATTGTCTATACACCATGAAATACTTTGCCACATGCTCGACTAAGAATGTTCTTTACTAAACGATCTGTCCCTGTGGTAAACAGTATGTTGGTAGAACTATCAGATCCTTTTCGGTTAAGGTCAATGAACATATTAATAACAAAAAGAAGGGTCTTACCAATCATTGTGTCCCTAAACATTATCTACCATACCACAACAAAGATCCTAGAGGTACCCAATTTCTGATCATTGATAAATATGTATCCCCATGGAGGGGAGGTTTAATTAGATGGGTAATTTCCCAATTAGAGACCTATTGGATTTATGAGTTGAGATCCTTCTCCCCTTTGGGTATGAATGTTGAGTGGGACATCAATTAATTTATCAATAAAGCATAAAGTCCACGAGTCTTGTTTGACATTAGAGATATACATATATCCTTTTACTTGGAGATTCTTGACTATATAGATACCTCAAGGTATGGTTAGGTTCAGTAATTATAAGGGAGTTGTAGTTTCTCTACCTCAGTGGACTCCTACACGCATATACACTACCGTTCAAAAGTTTGGGGTCACCCAGACAATTTCATGTATTCCATGAAAACTCACACTTTTAGTTGAGTTTGAGTTGCAAAATGAATAGAAAACATAGTAAAGACATTGACGAGGTTAGAAATAATCATTTTTATTTGAATTAATAATTTTGTTCTTCAAACTTTGCTTTCATCAAAGAATTCTTAATTTGCAGCAATTACAGCCTTGCAGACCTTTGACATTCTAGCTGTCAATTTGTTGAGGTAATCTGAAGAAATTTCACACCAGGCTTCCTGAAGCACGTCCCACAAGTTGGATTGGCTTGATGGGCGCTTCTTACATACCATACGGTCAAGCTGCGCCCACAACAGCTCAATAGGGTTGAGATCTGGTGACTGCACTGGCCACTCCATTACAGACAGAATACCAGCTGACTGCTTCTTCCCTCAATAGTTCTTGCATAGCTTGGAGGTTTGCTTTGGGTCACTGTCCAGTTGTAGGAGGAAATTGGCTCCAATCAAGCGCTATCCACAGGTATGGCATGTCATTGCAAAATGGTGTAATAGCCTTCCTTATTCAAAATCCCTTTTACCTTGTACAAATCTCCCACTTTACCAGCACCAAAGCAGCCCCAGTCCATCACATTACCTCCACAATGCTTGACAGATGGCATCAGGCACTCCTCCAGCATCTGCAGCAAGTGTTCTTCTGTGTGATCCAAACACCTCAAACTTAGATTTGTCTGTCCATAACACTTTTTTTCCAATCTTCCTCTGTCCAATGTCTGTGTTCTTTTGCCCATCTTAATCTTTTCCTTTTATTGACCAGTCTCAGATATGGCTTTTTCTTTGCCACTCTGCCTAGAAGGTCAGCATCCCGGAGTTCTTACTGACACTGACTCCGTTTGTTCTGCTACTTCCACTGCATCCTCATTGGCAGGGGGGAGGGAGCAGCAGCAAAGCATTCTGGGACATGTAGTCCCCAACAAAAATCGGCCCCATAGGCTTGTATGGGGACAGGACTACACACCCCAGCATTCTCTGGCAAGGATGGAATTCAGCAGAGCTTCCCCTCATTTACTAAGCTCTGGAGCAACTTCACTTCACTCTGCAAAGTGCACAGTCCTTTTGCATTTAGTAAATCAACCCTTGTGTGTCACCAGTGGTGTGATTGGGCTCATGCCAAGCCACATTTATAGTATGTGCAGTTCTCAACCTTGTGCACTGGAAAGAATTATAATATTCAGTTATTGAATGGCATTGGTAAATTCCAGGCTGTGGCCCTCTTGTTTGCCCCACTAGCAAAGCACCAAATTGAAGAAAGAAATGTAGAAAAGTCTTTTTTTTTAGGATGTATTTGTGCAGTCATGAGCTGAGTTGCTACTACCCAGCGAGCAGAAGACATTTCCTTGTAGTACATATGCTACACTATGAAATTTGAAGTAGATCTAAACCCTACCCAGTTGACATTCACTTTTCTAAAGTGCCACGTATCATAAATAGTTGCCAATTTTCCCATAAAATACTTGTTTTCATTTTTTTTCTTTCTCTGTTGCATTTCAGTACTGCTAATCCCCTTCAGCCTCTTTAGGGCTGCATTCACACTTTATTGTCTTTGGTCATTTTACAGGCTTTCTTTGCTTTCTTTGCAGTCTTCCCAGGCTTGAGCATTTTTAAATAATTTAAAGCCAATGGAAAACTTGTTACTAGGGAAAAAATGCACAATATACATGTTTTTGCACATTTCTAGACATACCCATTAAAACCTCAAACATGAAATACGACTGAAGCATATCTCTCTTTAGTATGTACTTGTCCAAATTAAGAGCATTGTGTCGCTTTTGTCTGCTGCTTCGTTCCCCTGTTATCAGCATGAATCTTTTCTGACAAGTTTTCCTGACACCAAGAGAAAAAAGGTGACAGGGGAGGGACCTCCAGCAGATTGACAGCCTCAGCTCTGTTCCTGTGAGCTGTGTGAAGGAGGGTGTTTCTCTTTCCCCAATCAGCTCTCAGAGCTCTCCTCACTGCGCTCTTCAGAGTATAACTTCAGCTCTCCGCCGCTTTTTTTCTGAACTCTCACACAAGCTTTATAATTTCAGCACTTTGAATGGCTGTAGAGAAGAGAAGACAGCAGATAAACAGATACAAATTATATAGGAGAATTTGTTTCATCTCTATGTGTCACCTGAGATCCGTCACTTTTCTGTGCATATGTAAGGGTTTACAACCACTTTAACTACTTTAACCACTTTTGTTTGCATCCTCCCCCTCCTCCACTGCCATATTTGGCACTTTTTTTTGGGGGGGGGGGGGGGGGAGCAGATACCTGTTTTTGACAGGGAACCATTCCCATTTCAAAGCAGATCGCCATGGTATTCTGCGCATAAGTTTGGTCTTCCCTCTTTCCCTCCTGTAGCTTTCTGGAACACATCACAGGTCCCAGAAGACTGCTGGACCATTCACAAGGCATAGCGTGAAACGTGCATGTGCAGTAGAAAACTGCCGGTAAAGCAGGAAGGCTTCACTGCCGGTCTTTCTTACTTAAGATGCTGGCCTGGACCCGAAGCTAATTGAAGAATCGGTAAGGACATCACTGGATCCCTAGAAAGGTAAGTGTCCTTAGTTTAAAACTCAACAGCTACAGTATTTGTAGCTGTTGACTTTACATTTTTTGGGGGAGACTGGAGCTCCTCTTTAGGTATTCCTTTAAACCTTTTCCTATTTACATACATGCACTTCAGCAACGGCTGCACATCATTGCTCTGGACCAGTTTTCCAATAGTCACACCAGTGGACCATGCCTATGTAATGGCACAGTCCCTTTTAGTCTCTGCCAGGGACACATGTCATAGACTGACAACAGAAGGGAACAGTTGGGGGACGGTTGTCACCCCATCACCGGAATTGGCTAAAAAAAAAGGACCTTCTTAGCATTATTACCAAGAATTTTAGTGTTTGTTTTAGATTTACTGAAATGTTAAAGTATAACTAAAGGCAAAACTTTTTCTTTAGTTTTGGATAGAGTGAAAAGAGATTAAACACTTGTCAGTTTTTATTGCTGTCTGTGCACCCTCTTATTTTGGGTTGTCCCCAGAAAAGTAATAGATGGGAAATCTTCCAAAGGGGACACTAGTTCTGGGGGCCCCCAAGGAATTCCCTGAATTTGCAGGGATTTTCTCTCACTTCCTATTTGGCTATGGAACAGGAAGTGAAGGGAAATCTCCACAATAGGACACAGATGGTGAAAAAGAAATCTGACAGGGGTTATATCACTCCCTTGCTCTATCCAAAATGAAAAAAAAAAAAAAAAAAAAGGTTTTGCCTATAGTTATACTTTAAGGTGGAAGTATAATGGTTGTGGGTCAATATTTTTAATTGTTTTTTCCACAGTTATAGATTTTTAAACGTATGTCAAGACAGGAAATGATGAAAAATCTTTCCTACTGGGACACAGACAAAAAGCAAAAAAATTAATGGAAGGTAGGTAAGGGTTTAAACATTGGTAGTGTTTTTATTTCTGTCTCTGCCATCTTTCCTGGTGACAACCCCTCTGCCAGTTTGTTATCCTGGTGTAACAGGTGTAAGAAGTGAAGAGAAATCTCCCCAAAGGGGTCACAAACAAAAAGAAAAACCTGTCAGAAAGTTTAACTCCTTCCCAACTCTATCCAAAACCAAAAATAGAATAAAACTGACTGGAGTTAAATTTTAAGCCAGATTATTTAAACCCATTCAGTCATGATGAAAACTCACCCAACGTGCTCAGTGCACCATTCCTTTATTACCCTAGAAACTACCCTTACTGGTGAATAGATCTGTTACGGGTGCACATTGGTGAAAAATGATTGCTCTCCTGAGACATTAGCGGTGACATGGGGCATCTGTTGTTCTTACAGATATGCGCGATCAAAGCGGCATATTTATAAAGTGATCTTTACTAATGGACTCGATCTGTTGTTCACATTTTCGGTTTTCAGATGGTAAAACATTCATTTTATCAGGGATTTGGCTTTGTTCCCTTTGGACGATCTGCCACACTCTTTTCTGCTTGCCCTCTTGTTCATCATTGCACACATACACCAGACATTCATTGCCCTGCAAATGACTATTTTAGGCTGAAGTCCTCATTTATATTCTCCGCATGTACCAGACGTCGGGAAAGTTTACAACTTCCACAAATGTGCAGGGCAAATTCAATGGAAATCAAATGCAAGCGAATCTAGACTGGGGAATGAGCCTATATTTGCTGCTTTTACTAAATATGCCCCAAAACAAGTACAAATATTGCAACTGTCTCCCAAAAATCCTTTCCTTATCCTATTCCTAACAATAAAGTACATGCTAACAATTTAAATGTAACTCAATGCAAAAATCATATTTTTGTTAAAATGCACCTGTACTCACATTATGGACATTACAGTCTTAAATGTTCCTAGCAAACAGTAAAAGAGCTTTAGCAAGCCATCCATGACCTCTGTAGCTAAAGGCACTGTGGAGTGATTTGTACTCAATGATCAGAAAAGCAGCTCTGAAGTCTGTTTTCAGTTAGACTAAGGTTACAGCACAAGGTGTTTGTTTACATTGGTTTCTATGCACAGCTGCACCAGATTTTGCACTCTCCAGTTTTAGTAAATCAACCCCAATTGTGTTTGTTTACATTAGAAGGCTGGCAGGCTGCTAAGTCCCTGCTGTCATAGAAAATAAGGGAAGAAGAGCTGTGATTTTAGTGCCCCTGTTGTGCACTTTTTAAGTTCCATTCACACCAGCAGCCATTCACTGGTGTGTACTAGCATGGCATAGTGCCAAAGTGCCAATCTATAATTCCATTGAATGCACACAACTGCAACACAGTGGTATGAACTGACACCATATGAAAAAATGTGCCCTGTCTTTGCTTTGGGACTGCGCTTGGCAATGCTGATCAGTGCATTTCAACTCTTTGGAGGGTAAATGGGCTCTAAAGGTGAATTTCTCACCAGTTCCTCCTGATACAGAGGTCAGTGGGGGGCTTATTTAAAAAGTTATTCTTCAGCTTGACAAAACTAAGCAAACACTATGTGTATAGTCTGGGCACATGTGAATGTTAAAAGACCAGTCTTTTTTTTTAGTTGTCACAATGTTATTTGAACCTCTTCCACTTCCATAGGTTTTTAGCCTGGCGATTGTCCAGTGCTGCTTACATTCACTCATTATATGTAGAGGGCTGACAATGCTGTAAAACCACTGGTGAGTTTACTTTGCAGGAACACAAAAAAAATCTCATACTTTAACATAAATAGTGTTTTGGCTATACCTATACTTGAAATAATCCATCTTGCACATTTTATGTAAAAAATATTTCTGGCTGTCCTTACTTTTGCGTGACAATCCTCACTTTAGCTTCTATGGAGGGAAAAGTGGCACTAAGAGAAAGAAGACATGTTTACTCTATGATTCGAGTAGATATGATAGGGTTTTGGCAACTTGTAGACAGAACTTGAGTTTGATCCTGATGGCCTGCTTTTTTTTTCCTGGTTATGTGATTTTGGTAAAGCCCTAGTATACAAATAATTAATGGTCATTCTTTATATAAAAGATGCAAACCAGAATGATAACATCCTCACATTTAATCAATCATATTTAGGACATCAATGGATTATAAATGGACCTACAATACAGTAAAAAAAAATTCTGAGAGGTTTACTGGCAGTTAAGGTGACTAACAGGTGCATAACAGGCAGGCTGTACAATTTATTAAAGTTTTGCTGAATAATGCAGAAACTTATGATCACAGAAAGACAAGCTCTGTCAGAAAACTTTGGATTAATGGGACAGTTCTTTCTTAGATTTTAAAAAAATGTGTTACATAGTAGGTGAGGTTGAATAAAGACAATAGTCCATCCAGTTCAACCTGTGTGGTTGTGTCTGACTGTAATCATCTCTCATACCCCTGAATGTTCTGATCCTTGAGATGTAAGTCTAATGCCCCGTACACACGTGCAGATTATCTGAAGACTTAAGTATGCAATTTGTATTGCAATCCGGCAGGCCCTTGCACTACATAGAAAAGGTAAATCTGAAGACAAAAATCTTCAGATAATCTGCATGTGTGTACGGGGCATAAGAGTCTTTTGAAAGCCACCATACTACCCGCAGAAACCACCTCTTGTGGTAGAGAATTCCACAATCTTGTAGCCCTAACCGTAAAGACCCCCCCTCGTTGCCTGAGGTTAAAACGCTTCTCCTCTAATCGCATTGTATGCCCTCTTGTCCTCATGCAATCCCTTCGAATGAACAGCTTTTTTTCTAAGCTGAGATCCCCATTGAGATATTTATAAATTGCTATCATGTCCCCCCTCAGGCGTCTCTTCTCCAGGGAGAATAAATCGAGCGATTGCAGCCGCTCTTCATAGTTAAGGTCCTCCAATCCCCTAATCAGTTTAGTTGCCCTTCTCTGGACTCTCTCTAGCTCCAACACATCCCTCCTGGGGACTGGCGACCAGAACTGGACAAAATACTCCAGGTGCGGTCGGACCAGAGTTTTATAAAGTGGAAGGATTATAGTCTTATCTCTGGAATACATCCCTTTCTTTATGCATGCTAATATTCTGCTGGCTTTGGCAGCTGCCGCTTGACATTGCATGCTGTTGCCTAATCTATCATCAACCAAGACTCCCAGATCCTTTCCATTTTTGATTCCCCCAAGGGTTCCCCTCCTAACGTGTATTGTGTTTTTATGTTTTTAGTCCCCAAGTGCAAAACCTTACACTTCTCCACATTAAACCTCATTTGCCATGTCGTTGCCCACTCCGTTATTTTGTCCAGGTCATTCTGTAGGATATCAGCTTCATGCTGTGCAGTTATTGCCCTGGCCAATTTTGTGTCATCTGCAAAAACTGATAACGAACTACTGATTCCGTCCTCAATGCTGTTTATGAATAAATTGAACAAGGTTGGTCCCAGGACTGAGCCCTGGGGCACCCCGCTTACTACCTCAGACCAGTCTGAGTATGCGCTGTTTATTACCACCCTTTGGACCCTATTAGCCAGTTCCGTATCCAAGAGCAAACTCTGCTGTCGATACCTGCAGACCTTATTTTATAAATTAAGCGCTTGTGGGGAACTGTATCAAACGCCTTAGCGAAATCCAAGTACACCACATCTACTGGTCTGCCCCTATCTAGCTCACAGCTCACCTCCTCGTAGAATGTTAAGAGATTGGTTTGACAAGAACGCCCATTTGTAAACCCGTGCTGATTATTGCTGATGATGTTGTTGTCTTTAGCATACACTACGATATAGTCCCTTATCATCCCCTCCAGAAGTTTACATACTATTGATGTCAAACTGACAGGCCTATAATTTCCCGGGATATGCCTCTGGCCCTTTTTGAATATCGGAATCACGTTAGCCTTCCTCCAATCCCCTGTTACATTTCCTGTCCAAATACTGTCAGCAAAGATCAGGAACAGTGGTCTAGATATAACCTTACTGAGTTCCTTGAGTACTCTCGGATGTACGCCATCCGGGCCTGGTGATTTGTTTGTGTTAAGTTTATCCAACCTTTCCCTGATTTCACCCTCTGTTAGCCATAGTGGCAAGTCCTGTGTATTACTACTAACCATACAGTCCTGGTCAGTGTACCCCTCCTTTTCCTGTGTAAAGACTGACGAGAAAAAAACATTCAGCACGGTTGCTTTTTCAGTGTCCTCTGTAACCATCCTCCCATCATTGTTAATTATGTGTGCAATATGCTCTGCCCTAGTTTTTTTGCTGTTGATATATTTAAAGAATAGTAATATTTCAATAAAAGACCTGTGTTGGATTTTATACATATGCCTTGAATTGTACATTGTTTTAAATCCTGCGTGGGTCAACATTACATGTAATCAACTTCAGATAAATCTAAAGAATTTGGATGGTAAAAAGCCTATTATGTGCTTAGCCTGCTGTTTTGAGGTCCCACCTGATGGCGAAAGTAAAGCCTAATGCTGGAAAATGCTGCCTAATATTAGTTATCACCCCCCCACATTTTATTAGGAAGGATCATGTCTAATGAACAGACTTAGGTTTGGAAGATACACTCTAAAGATATACAAAACATAAATATATATATATAGATAGATAGATATATATATATAGATATATATATATATACACACATATATATTTGGTGGAGACATTAATAAGTATATATATATATATATATATATATATATATATATATATATATATATATATATATATACACACACTATATTTACAAAGGCATTTGTGAGGTCAGGCACTGATATTGGACAAGATGGCCTGGCTCGCAGTCTCCGCTCTACTTCATCCCAAAGGTGTTTTATCTGGTTGAGGTCAGCACTCTCTGCAGGCCAGTCAAGTTCCTCCACCCCAAACTCACTCATCCATGTCATTATTTACCTTGTTTTGTGCACTGGTCCAAATCATTTGGTGGAGGAGGTCTTATGGTGTAGGGTTGATTTTCAGAGGTTAGGCTTGGTCCCTTAGTTCTAGTGAAGATGACTCTTAAGGCATCAGCATACCAAGACATTTTGTACAATTTCATTCTACCAACTTTGTGGGAACAGTTTGGGGATGGCCCCTTCCTGTTCCAACATGACTTTGCACCAGTGCACGAAGCAAGGTCCATAAAGACATGGATGAGTGAGTTTGGGGTGGAGGAACTTGACTGGCCTGCGCAGAGTCCTGACCTCAACCCAATAGAACACCTTTGGGATGAATTATAGTGAAGATTGAGAGGCAGGCCTTCTCTCCAACAACAGTGCCTGATACCAGAAATGTGCTTCTGGAGGAATAGTCAAACATTCCCATTGACACACTCCTAAACCTTGTGGACAGCCTTCCCAGAAGAGTTAAAGCTGTTATAGCTTCAAAGGGTGGGCCAACTCAATATTGAACCCTACGGACTAAGACTGGGATGCCATTACAGTTCATGTGCGTGTAAAGGCAGGCATCCCAATAAATTTGACGATATAGTGTATATTTTGTGGATTCATTCAGAAGTTATGAGAGCAATGCTGCTCTGTTTAGGCAGCCAACATTGTTAATCCGAACCTCCAAGCTTTATTTCATATGCCATAGTTTAGCAGGGAATTCAGTAAAGCTGCTGTACCACTTTTCTGGCGTTATTCCCTCATTCCCTTATTAATGTATTGCCAAATTCATGAAGCATTTGCAACACTTTCGGTTCTAACAGCAACTCATGCACGAAATTCAGGTAGCTCTAAAATGCACCACTTTTACATTGTGCCACAATGAAATTCAAACTTAAACACCGACACTTCATATCTTACAAAAGTGGAGCTAATTAAGACCAACTTTCATTTGGCATACCAAGACAGATTTTATGAAAGTGTTTCCCATGCATTCTAAAAGTGGCAAAGCATGCATCAAATTCAAATACAAATCTTAGACAGGTACAGTACTTTAATCTTGCTGCACCAATTTTAGAATGCACCACTTTTAGATACTTTAGCAAAATGTGGCTGCACCAATCTTTATGAATTCCAGAGAGAATTTCATTTATTTTCAGCATGTGAATTGTTTCCATTTCTAAATTATGTAAATAGTCTCATCAAATTGCATTATGTATTAAAACCTTGCTTTTTGTGTATGTATACTGGGCAGCTGTATTTGCTTTTTACATCTGCAGGCACTACAACTCCTCAACTTGTTTTACATTGTTGTAATGTTGTCACTTTGTTGTAAAAACGTAAATATAAAAGTAAAAGTATTTATCTCAAAAGTAGTCAATTCTCTCTAAAAAAAAAAAAAAAAAAACCCTTAAAGTGGATGTAAACCCTCACATATACCCAGTGAAGTGAACAGCCTCAGATGATACACAGAGATGAAACAAATCTCCCTACAAAAGTTGTATTTGTATATCTGCTGTCTTCAGCTTTCTACACTGTTTAGAAAGGGAACATTGTGTTAGAATTTTTTCTACCTGTTCCAGCACTGGGTGTGGAGTTTGGGCATACACTATGTGACAGCTGATTGGAGGAAAGGCACACATCCCCCTCCACATAGGCAAAGAAAGGAAGAAACATGCAGAGCCATGCTGTGAATAGACCAGCTATCTGCTAATCTATCTCTACGCACCCATCCTGACACAAACTTCCGGTTGCTTTTATCTCCTGTGTCGGAGAACTTGTCAGAAGTTATCATGCTGATAATAGAGGAACAGAGCAGCAGAAAGACACGGGACTCAGAGATTTGTAGAGAGATAAGTAGGTCAGATTTCATGAATCGGGCTTACATTCACTTTAGGTTAAATGTGTGTTTTGCAATGTTTAGTACTTAAAGCTGTATTAAACTCAAAAGCAGACATGTATTATATTGCAGATTACCAATTCTTAGATGTGATGACTGCATTTGTTTTCTTTTTTAGGCATTCTTTTCTTCATTTTTACCTGGTGATCTGACCAGTAAGGCCAGCCATACATGATCTCGAATCTTTCCTGCTTGGAGAAGAAAATAGCCCAGCAGGAGGGATTTCTGCATCAACACTGTCAGTGTTGATGGGGGAATCAAGGAAATTTCTTTCCTGCAACTAATTTTTGCAGGAAAGAAATGTGCTCCTTGTATAGCTGATCTAAGTGTTATTTTTCAACCTCCTTTAACCATTTGCTCACTGCGCACTTATACTCTCTTCCTGACCAGGCTAATGTTCAGCTTTCAGTGCTGTCGCACGTTAAATGACAATTGCACAGTCATGCAACACTGTACCCAAACAAAATTTTTATATTTTTTTCACACAAAAAATAGCTTTCTTTTAGTGGTATTTAATCACCACTGGGTTTTTAATTTTTTGCTAAAGAAACAAAAAAAAACAAAAATTTTGAAGAAAAAATTTTTTTTCACAGTTTGTTTTGCAAACAGATCATTTTTTTCCTTCATGGATGTGTACAAATGAGGCTGCACTAATGGGCAGTGCTAGGCTGCACTGATGGGCACTGATAGGTGGCACTTATGGGTACTGATGAGGTTTCACTGATGGGCACTGATGAGGCACTGGTGGGTAAAGATGAGACTGCACTGATAGATGGCACTGATGGGCACTGATAGGTGGCACTGATGGGCTTTGATAGGCGGCACTGAGAGGTGGCACTGATAGGCAACACTGATAGTTGACACTGATGATAAGGCACAGGTGGACACTGATTGGCAGCACTGATGGGCACTGATAGGTGGCACTGATATGCAGCACTGATAATTGACACTGATGATGAGGCACTGGTGGGCACTGATTAAAAGCATGGGTGGACACTGATTAGCAGCACTGATAGTTGCCACTGATGATGAGGCACTGATGGACACTGATTGGAAGCACTGGAAGCCAGTTACAGAAGCCAGTTATGCTGTCAGCATGAGGAGAAAAAAGACGATAACCAGCTTGTGTTTACTTCCATGAACAGCTTCTATTGGCTGACAGCTGATCACATGCTAAAGGGTCACTGTGATTAGCCGAGTTCAGCACTGGAAGCCCACGCTGTGGGCTTCTTTCGTGGTTAACAGACCAAGCTGTCTAGACAAAGTAGCAATTAGAGGGTTGAAACTAAACATTTACCACTGACAGAGGTGCTTGCAATGATCAGCTTCTATTTATGTATGTAAAGCGTTTATCCCAAAAGAAAAAAAAAACTATTGCTGTAACTGCATAGAAATTGTTAGCTGGAGTTTGGCTTCAATTTGTTTAGAGTATCTAACTCTGCTAGTCCAACTACCACTACCCTTCCCCCAGATTAACAATTCTGCTGTCCAAAGGTGTCTCTGTTGCTTCTTCATCCAGTGTGTAGGCTAGGCTGTAGGCAAGGTTCACACTTATATGGGTGCAGGAATGTGTTTAAATCGCCTGCAGCCAAAGCACGCTGCTGTTTAGTAGATGCGCAGGGGTGCTTATAATTCCTATTGGCACCACCATGCTTTTGAAAAATTTCCTGCAGAAATGTGAACCTAGTTCAATAAAGGAATTGTGTTACTAACCAGATCATAGCTGAAAACAGAGGGGGAAAAAAAGCCTAAAAGAGAAAACGAATGCAGCCACCACATGTAATGATTGGTAAGCTACAATATGTTAAATGTTTGGTTCTGAATTTACCATCGCTTTAAATTAAGAGTCACTTTTTACATTGTTTTCTCCGAATTTATATTTTTCACATACTAACATTGCACCAGAAGGAGATTTTCTGTGAATTCATTAAAACGGTTTTAACCACTTAAGCCCTGGAGGACTTGGCTGCCCAAAGACCAGGCCCTATTTTGCGATTCGGCACTGCGTGATTTTAACGGACAATTGCACAGTCGTGCGACACTGCACCCAAATGAAATTGACGTCCTTTTTTTTCCCACAAATAGAGCTTTCTTTTGGTGGTATTTGATCACCTGTGCGATTTTTACTTTTTTCGTTATAAAAAAAAGCGACAATTTTGAAAAAATAACAATATTTTTTTTGCGGAACTGCGACATTGCGGCGGACAGATCAGACCCTTGACTGACATTTTTGACACTTTTGGGGGTACCAGTGACATTACTACAGTAATCAGTGCTATAAATATTCACTGTTACTGTAAAAATTACACTGGCAGGGAAGGGGTTAACTTTATTAGTAATCAAGGGGTTAAGTGTGTCCCTAGGGGCGTGCTTCTAACTGTAAAGGGGTGTGGCTAGTGATGTAACCACAGAGACATACGATCCTACATAGCAGGATCACAAACATATGCACTGTTACTGTATAAATTACACTGGCAGGGAAGGGGTTAACACTGGGGGTGATCAATGGATTAAATGTGTTCCCTAGATGTGCTTACTAACTGTGCGGGGGAAGGATTGAACAGAGGCACAGAGAGATCGTTGATTCAGCTTAACGATCTTTCCCTGCCTCTCTGACAGGAGAGCTGTCTTACATTGTTTACATACCAGACGGCTCTCCTGTCAGTTTTGCTCGATCGCCGCTGGCCTCCCATGGTCTGCCTTCCGCTGTGTCTAATCCGCCAAAACCGTGTGCACATAATCACGAGACGCTCTGCCGCAGTAAATCTAAGTTGGGCGGTCGGCAAGTGGTTAATGTGAGATCTGGGATCAAAAAGACCTCAGATCTCACATCTACACCTAAAAGTAAAAAAAAAAAAAGAAACATCCCTTGTAATAGAAATAGGCAGGACAGGTCCTCTTTAATGTGAGATCTGGGGTCAAAAATACCTTAGATCTCACATCTACACTTAAAAGCAAAAAAAAAGAAAAGACTATCTTTTTTTTTAAGAAGAAAAAAAATGGGCCCTTTAAGGCCATTGGGCTGAAGCCACGTATGACATCGCTCCGGTCCTCAAAGGCCATAGAGTTGAGTGGGGGCCATATTTCTCTCACTCAACTTTCTGCCTGGGACATGGACGGACCGGATTGTTTCCCCGCTAGCGACGGCTCCGGTAAGCGGGGAAAATGACTGGGAAGCGGCGTGAGGGGGGAAACCCCTCCCGCCGCCCATGAAAGTGATCCCGCGGTGAATCCACTGCTGGGACAACTTTTATTGAAAAGAGGACTGCAGGCCCTGCAAGAAAATATCGGAGATATGACAGATATCAAAGTACCAACGTAAAACTGCGGCAGGTGGTCTGGAAGTGGTTAAAGTGTTACTAAACCCACAACAATAAAATCAGTCAATATATGCAGTAAAGGATGCTTTTTATACTCCCTGCGGAACCTAAGGGGTTAATCCTCTGCATTGTGTAAAAAAGGCTGTTTGATCCTGTCTTCTCTGAGCCTTCTCTTCTTCCACAGTACCCAAACTATCTCCTATTAGAACAGAGCCTTGGGGGCACTCTGCACATGTTTGGTGTGTATTGCTATAAAGGTGCTTTTTTTTTTTTTTTTTCTTGGGAGAAAGCATTTGATCAGCACAGGGTCAATCAGCACTGTCCAGACAGAGGGCCAGGGATCCTGCAACCTCATCTGACAGTCAGAGTGAATGAAAATTCCTACAAGGTTTAACCAGACAGTGATAGAAGTCATAAGACTTCTATATACTGCTGATGAGAAAAGGTATTTAGCCATTTATATTCACTAAAATAATATATAAATATAAATATAAATAAATAAATAAATCTATACATATATATAGATATATATATATATATATATATATATATATATATATATATATATATATATATATATATATATATATATATATAAATATATATATATATATATATATATATATAATATATATATATATATATATATATATATATATATATATATATATATAATAACATGAAATTGTAGCTAAGTCAGCTGTTGGGTAATAATACGCTCTACCAGAAACAAAAAATAGAAAGGCTTACTGTATATATTATATTTATTTGTAATAAGAGAGTGTAAATTATTTTAAATGAATAGAAATGTTACATGAAGAGATCTTTAATAAATAGGGGAGAAGAAGCCTTCTACAATGCAGGCTACAAACATGAGGCTCCAGCCAGAAGCACTGGGTCTTTAGTACACCTAAAGGGGTGTGCACCCCAATGTGTTAAACAAAGCATATCTATAAGATACATATTGGTACAAAAGAAACGCTAGGATCGACAGCAGCTTCACTCTCTGCTCCTACACCCAGTGTAACTGCAGAAGATGGGGGACATACACAGTGACAGCGAATATATGTTAAGGAGACAGAGGTGAGCAGAGCGAGTCTGCCTATGGGTTACCCAAGTGTACACTATGACGACCATGATGTCACTAAGGTAGTATGATTACCAGGGCCTCCACATCTGTAGGGAGCCCACAAGGGGACAGTCTTTTTTTAGGACATCAGTATGTGGCTCTGGGTCAGGATCAGGCTTCAGAGCTGGTGACAGGATCCTCCCAGGATTCTCCTCACAGCTTATGGGCAAGTCAGGGCTGGCATCCTTGACTCTAGGAAGGGATTTCAGCAGATGGTTGAGAAGACGTGCACCAAGAGCTTGGTCCATCCAATCACAGTTAAGAAGCAGGTTGTGGAGCTCATGCATACATTGGATGTATCCTGTGCTGAATCTCTGCTGGGATTCCACACACTGAGAGCCTTCACCTAAGGGAAAACAGCACAGAGAAAAAAAGAAAGATCAATCCAATATACCAATATATAAAACAGTAATGCAGAAAACCATATTTTGTTTTCAATTTTGCATGGGTTGTGCCAGAGTTTGATCTCCCGCTTGGTTCATTGGTGGTTTCTTGCCTACTGGTTTGGTCGTGACACCTAAATGATGAAATTTCAGTGTTATGGAGAGCACCCTAGAGTAGTGTTTTCCATTGCACATCCTTTTTCCCAACTATTGCACATACACCATTGGTGTGAGTTACCCTCAATGAAGGGATCAGCATCACTTTACAGAAATGCACTAAGAGTAACTATTCGCAACTTATATTGAGGTACCAATATGAGATACCAGAGGAAGCATGGGCCACTATTGGTTCCAGTTGAAATTTTGGAGAAGGTAATGTCCTCAGTAAATGCTGGCATTACAGCTGGGTGTGACATGTGCTGATTTTCAAGGAGTACAGGTGGTAATCACACACTTTAAAGTATATACTCATAGGTGGGAAATTTTGTTTGTTGCCCATGTATTGTGAAAATTGCTCATTTGTTGCCTGTGCATTGTATGGAGTGCCATTTTTTTTTTTTGGCCATGTATTGTAAGAATTGGCTGTTTGTAGCCCATGTATTGTAAGGATTGCCTGTTTGTAGCCCATGTATTGTAAGGATTGCCTGTTTGTAGCCCATGTATTGTAAGGATTGCCTGTTTGTAGCCCATGTATTGTAAGGATTACCTGTTTGTAGCCTATGTATTGTAAGGATTGCCTGTTTGTAGCTCATGTATTGTAAGGATTACCTGTTTGTAGCCCATGTATTGTAAGGATTGCCTGTTTGTAGCCCATGTATTGTAAGGATTGCCTGTTTGTAGCTCATGTATTGTAAGGATTACCTGTTTGTAGCCCATGTATTGTAAGGATTGCCTGTTTGTAGCCCATGTATTGTAAGGATTACCTGTTTGTAGCCCATGTATTGTAAGGATTGCCTGTTTGTAGCCCATGTATTGTAAGGATTGCCTGTTTGTAGCCCATGTATTGTAAGGATTACCTGTTTGTAGCCCATGTATTGTAAGGATTACCTATTTGTAGCCCATGTATTGTAAGGATTGCCTGTTTGTAGCCCATGTATTGTAAGGATTGCCTGTTTGTAGCCCATGTATTGTAAGGATTACCTGTTTGTAGCCCATGTATTGTAAGGATTGCCTGTTTGTAGCCCATGTATTGTAAGGATTGCCTGTTTGTAGCTCATGTATTGTAAGGATTGCCTGTTGGTAGCCCATGTATTGTAAGGATTGCCTGTTTGTAGCCCATGTATTGTAAGGATTGCCTGTTTGTAGCTCATGTATTGTAAGGATTACCTGTTTGTAACCCATGTATTGTAAGTATTAGCTGTTTGTAACCCATGTATTGTAAGGATTACCTGTTTGTAGCCCATGTATTGTAAGGATTACCTGTTTGTAGCCCATGTATTGTAAGGATTACCCGTTTGTAGCCCATGTATTGTAAGGATTACCTGTTTGTAGCCCATGTATTGTAAGGATTCCTTGTTTGTTGCTCCTTTATTGTACGGATTGCTTGTTTGTTGCCCATGAATTTTAAGGATTGCCTGTTTGTTTTCCACATAAAGTCTAACACCCACTTGTTCCTATGTTTTGAAGTAATTGCCTGTTTGATTTCTATATATTGCCATGACTAGCTTTTTTTGCCCAGGTATTGCAATAACTGCCTGCTTATTGTTCCAATATTATCAGGATTGCCAGTTTTTTAAATAGAAAAAGTACAGCGCCAACATGAGTCAAACATTCTGTGTGAAAAAAAGTCCAATCAAGGTCAGTTTTTAACCACTTTCCTACTGGTCACTTATACCCCCTTCCTGCCCAGGCCAATATTCAGCTTTCAGCGCTCTCACGCTTTGAATGATAATTGCGCGGTCATGCTACACTATACCCATATAAAATTTTTATAATTTTTTTTAAAAAATAGAGCTTTCTTTTGGTGGTATTTAATCACCTCTGGCTTTTTTATTTCTTACAAAAAAAAAAGAAAAAGACAGAAAATTATGAAAAAAAAAAGTTTTCTTATTTTCTGTGAGTAAATTTTGAAAATAAATAAATTTTTCTCCTTCACTGATGTGCGATGATGAGGCGGCACTGATGGGCACTGATAGGCTGCACTGATGGGCACTTATGAGGTGGCACTTATGGGCACTGATGAGGTGGCACTTATGGGCACTGATGAGGTGGCACTGATGAGGAGGTATTAATATGCCGCACTGATGAGCACTGATAGGTGGCACTGATGAGCACTGATAGGTGGCACTGATGAGCACTGAGAGGTGGCACTGGTGGGCACTGAGAGGTGGCACTGCTGGGCACTGAGAGGCTGCACTGATGGGCACTGAGAGGCGGCACTGATGGGCACTGAGAGGCGGCACTGATGGGTGACACTGATGGGTGGCACTGATGGGCAGCACCATCAGTGCCCACACTCAGTGCCCATAGTGCTGCTAGTCAGTGCCCATCAGTGCCTAGATGAGCAGGCACCGATGGGCACTGACTGGCAGCACTATGGGCACTGACTGTGGGCACTGATGGGGGGCACTGTGGGCAGTTGTGGCATTTTTTTCCCCTCTTCTGTAATCAGAGCACTGGTGATCAGTGCCCTGATTACCTTCCTTTGTGTCCCCTTACCGGTGATCGGGCTCTCCTCTTCCTTACACTGCAGTCTCCGTGTGAGGAAGAGAGCTGGCGATGAGAGATGATCTCATATGAGATCATCTCTCATTGCACGGTCCAATCACGTGGTAAATGGCTGCTGTTATTGGCCATTCACCACGATCTGTGATTGGCTGTGTCCAAGGGACACGGCCGACACAGATTTTCCCAGATGCACGCTCGCGGGAGCGCGCGGGGAGCCTGTTACTGGGAGGCCGTATAAAGACGGCCACCCGGAAATTAGAGCCCGCGCTGTAGCCGTACTTCGGCTATAGTGCGGGCCGGAAGTAGTTAAGATACCACAAAATAGGATGATATGATGAACCCCAAAAGGCAGAGAACCGGGAAGTCCAACACCAAAATAGGATCAAAGAGGAGGAAGGAACCACCACGTGCACAAATAAGGATGTCCGCTTACCAGAACGTCTTAACCATCAGTTAAGAATGGTCAAAACAAGCGTGTGTCCAAATGATGTTCCAAGGTACGGGCAATACACCAAACACCGGTAGCGATCACTTTCACATGTGTGAGTGGCGTTTCCAAACACCTAGTAGATGCTCAGTTCAATACACCATATACCTCCAAAGATAAAGGGAGACTCCAATGGCATAGTATAATGCTTTATTTTAAAATTTAACAAATAAATTGGCAACTCACATTTCCATAGATATGACAGCACATGAAATGTCAGAAAGGCCAGGATGGGAGTGTCGACGTGGGATCTTAAAAACTGACCTTGATTGGGCTTTTTTTCACACAGAATGTTTGATTTATGTTGGCGCTGTACTTTATCTATTTAATTTTCGTGGTGCGATATACTTATGTACTGGCAGCCTTTATTTATTCATTTATATTTCATGTCCATTATCATCTTGTAGTGTGACTTAGCATGGTTGGTTTTTTGTTTATTTGCCAGTTTTTTGCCTCAAATTATTGAGTCAGTACAGTTTGATACCATGATATGCACTGCGTCTGACACCCCTACCTCTGTCAAGAAGTTCTTTAAAGTGCATAGTTCACCTTCACCAAAAAAACTGTCTATGCATATAAGAGGTGTCTGTAGATAAAAACAAACTGTACAGCTCTGACCAAAGTTGGATAATGCCCTTGCTATAGGTGTAGGCCATTTACATACTTCATGAAGCCTGACTTTGAAACTTCTAGGAAGTTGTTAAGAGAGACCCATCTGTTACCGTTCACCTTCCCCCTCACAGGAGTGAACTCTCAAATACTGAGCTCACAGTTACTGCATCAGGGAAGAGAAAGCAGTGAGGAGGGTTAAAGCGGAGTTCCACCCAAAAGTGGAACTTCCGCTTTAGGTAGTTCTAACCCCCTGACATGCCATATTTGGCATGTCATTTTTTTTTGGGGGGGAGCGGGTACCTAGTTTTGACAGGTACCCGCTCCCACTTCCGCTCGGAGCGCCGCGGTGCCCTGAGCGGAAGTTCTCCTCTCCCCCCTCCCTCCCTGCTATCTTCTGGGACATGTCAGAGGTCCCAGAAGATTGCCGGCCAATCACGACGCGGAGCGCAACTCGCGCACGCGCAGTGCGTACCCGGCTGTGAAGCCGACAACTGTCACAGCCGGGTGCCCACACCAGTGATGCCAGTGCCGCAGAGCAGAGAGGGAGAAGAGCGAGGCTTCGGGCGGCCACATCGCTGGACCGTTGGACAGGTGAGTGTGTGTTTAGGCTGGAACTCCGCTTTAAATCAGAGATAGAGCTTGCTCCTGTGATGGTGGAGGTGAGAAGTAACACTAGGCTTCTCTTAGCAACGTCCTATAAGTATTCCAGTCAGGCTTTATGAGGTAAGTAAATGGCCTGTATGTATAGCAAGGGCATTATTTAACTTTAGTCAAAGTTGCACAGTTTGTTTTTATCTATAGACACCCCTTATCTGCATAGGCAGTTTTTTGGTAAAGGGAAACTTTGCTTTAAGTTCCCAGGTCTGGTTTATGATGGTTATAGAGGAAAAAGTTTATGGAATGCTGTACCTGTCCTAGAGGGGCAGTGACATTGGAATGGTGACACCTAGTGGAGCAAGACTCTATTGCACAAATGAAATGTGAAATTCAGTTTATGTGCCCCATTAGCACGATGTAAGTTGATGTAGTAGCTAGCGTAGAATGCAGCAACTCCATTTCACACAGATAGGGAAATAAATGAACTGTTGTTCCTGCCTACAGGAGGATGTAATTGTGTATAGGACGGAGGAAAGAGCATGATTATGAAAAGCATCACTTTGGTACAATCATGGATGGTTGATTTTACATCTGTCTTTAGTTGTTGCAGAGCTCCCTCTAGTGACAGAAAAGTAAAGTGCTAAAGAAAACATGGACAGCCTCTCACCTGAGCTTCTACTTCTCTGAATGTTTTCCAGATGTCTCACTGTCATCTCCAGGATGTCTGCTTTCTCCAACTTGGATTGCTGAAAAGACAACAGACATGAGAGGTAATGTAACTCTGTACTTCCAATATAATAAATAGTGTGTAAAAAAATGATATTACTGGTTCAAAGCACCATGGGACTAGGTTACAGATAACCTAGTATGGAGGGTAATGCGCCCCATCCAGTATTTTAAGACCACGTTAAAAGAGTCCAAAGTAGGTCTCAATTAACATGCCTGTCTGTATTTACATTTCTACATCGAGTCACTAACTCCATTGTGTTTAGGTAATTCCCATAACTGTGGCCTGTCATTGCTGTGTGATTTTAGCCTATACTAGTGTCCAATTAGGTAAATAAGTAAAACACAAGACATTCTCAGAACACAAGTCACTATTCAATAGGTGTCTGTCTCTTTAAGACAAAAATGTACATATCGTACTAGTACATTGTTATATTTAAACACAACATCACACACAGTTTGGATGATTTACAGAAGGAGCAGACTTTTTTTTCTATTTTTAAAGGTTGAAGCTTTGTTCATTTCAGTCATCTAGATGTAAAAATTTTCTTTTTTTTTTTTTTTTATTTCCCTTGCACATAATTGAGTATTCAAGTTAAACACAGCTTCACCTTTTTTTTTACCTTGCTCAAGCTTAATGCCTATTTATTTTTTTAGTTTATTTATTACAGGTATGTATATGGCATCATCAATTTATGCAGCGCTTTACATATATATTGAACATTCACATTGGTCCCTGCCCTCAAGGAGCTTACAATCTAAGGTCCCTAACTCACATTCATACATATACATACTACGGCCAATTTAGACAGGATCCAATTAGCCCACCAGTGTGCCTTTGAAGTGTAGGAAGAAACCGGAGTACCCGAAGGAAACCAGCGCAGGCACAGGGAGAACATGCAAACTCGGAGCAGCTTGTGCCGTGGTTGAGATTCAAACCACACTTTCAGTTTAATCTTTTGTCATCTGGAACACAAACTCACTTCAGCGCTGTGGTAAACATTAAGGCTTCATTCCAATAGGTGGCTGCAATGGCTGCTGGTGAGAATCAGTGATTCTTGCTGAGACTAGCTGCATGCGCACAGTGTGTGTGAACAGCTGCAGCCAGTACCTTGTACAAATCAATGGCCGGCATTGCCGTTGTTACCATGTAACAGCTCTTCTGAGCAGTTACAGTACATGTGGCTAGGTACTCTGACCGGCCCTAGGCACAGGCATTTTGCAGAATGGGACAGTGTTCTGGCTGCATACAAGCTGGCTGACAAGTTTGTATGCTGCCATAGCGAAGAGTGCTGCTTATTCTAGAGGTGGTGATTAGCAATATACAAGCGCAGCAGTCTATTCACCCATCTGAATAAGGAGGCCTAAAAGTAAGATGTTTATTTGATTAGAATAATGATACATGTGAAAAGGTAAGTACACCCCATTACAATTGTGTTTTTTTTTAAACCTATTTGAACAGATAAACATTGTATCTCCATTCAAGCAGAGCCTACGGCTAAAGGTGATATACTTAAATACAACATTTCTTTTTCAATCGTTTTTGCAATAAAATTACCAATAGAAGTAAAGTTGTGCTGTGAAAAAAAGTAAGTGCACCCATGGCCTCAGAAGCTTGTATTCCCCCCTTTATCAAAAAGGACTTGTAGGTGTTTTGTATTGCTACCCACCGACCTCGGCCATTGACTTGATTAAAATTTTAAAAAAATTTTAAAAGTTTATTTGGGATGTACCTTTTTCACATGACTGTATCCTTCACCTTCATATGAGGACAGTTAAAGCATGAAAAAAAAAATGATGTACTGATCAGTTAATTTTTTACATCCCTTCTGCAAAGCTATTAACCATATTAAAAAGATAAAATTGTAGTGCTAATTAAACATGTATCAGATTGAAAAGCCCACTTCCAGTATGGTATTCCCAAGGGATTTCACACGATAGGGTAACACTTGAAATAATAGAAGCCACCACCAACACCCAACAGCACAACCTCTTACCATCCAACCAGGACCCTCATTACAAAGGTCTGGACTATCAGTGGATAAATCCTCAAAGGACCCTTGGACTGCCAGTGAACTCTCTCCTCCTACAATTCCCCCAGTGCTAAAAAGTAATCCGACCAAGACCCTCATTACAAAGGTCTGGACTACCGATAAATAAATTCCCAAAGGACCCTTGGACTGTCAGTGAGCTCTCTCCTCCTCTGTCCTGCGATCTTCCCCAGGATTAATAGATTTCATGAAAAGCAAACAAAATGCTCTTCATAATGCAGGTATCTTTCAACCGTTTTATTAAAAAAGACCATAAAACTCACTCACATTGTGATGATAAAAACCAGCATGTCTTTACATAAGTCTTAATGGCGTTTCCAACCAGCAAAATAGCCGCCACATCTCAGCATGAATCAGTGTCGTTCGTCATAAGCTCCTCCCTACGTGTTTCGTCATTGACTATGCCAGAAAGTGAGACCTTCTAAAGTAAAACTGGGTAATCACCTAAAATATGTGTAGAATTAGTAATTAAGTAGAGAGATGGACTTGGGCCAAACAAAAATCTTAGGTAAATACCGGGGTGAAAACCCCAGTATCCTACAATGATAAACTATACCCGCCACAGAGAGGTGACAAGTTAATAAAGATGTTGTAAAGGCAGAAAGCTTTTTTATCCTAATTCATTCTATGCATTAAGATAAAAAGCCTTCTGTGTGCAGCAGCACCCCTCATACTTACCTGAGCCCCATCGCGATCCAGCAATGTCAGCGAGTCCCTCGGCTGTCCGGGATTCTGCCTCCTAATTGGCTGAGACGCAGCAGCGGCGCCATTGGCTCCCACTGCTGTCCATCAACGTCAGTTAGCCGATCAGGAGATAGAGGGGGTGGGGCCGAACGGCAGCTCCATGTCTGAATGGACACACGGAACTGCAGTTCGGCTCGGATGCCCCCATAGCAAGCTGCTTGCTGTGGGGGCACTCAACAGGAGGGAGGGGCCAGGAGCAGCGAAGAGGGACCCAAGAAGAGGAGGATTCGGGCTGCTCTGTGCAAAACCACTGCATAGAGGAGGTAAGTATAATGTGTTTGTTATTTTTATAGAAAAAAGACAAGACTTTACAATTACTTTAAACAAAATCATTGAATTTTTACTAAACGGGGGGAAAAGAAATAGTGCATAAGATATACAAACTGTAAAATCAATATATATATATTGCATGAATTGTATCGTTCAAATTATATATATATATATATTGATTTTACAGTTTGTATATCTAAAGCACTATTTCTTCTCACCTGCTGGGGTACTAAATCTTTTTCAAAACATTTTAAATTTGTTTAATAAAAATTCAATTATTTTATTTAACTTGTCTCCTCTCTGTAGTTGGTATAGTCCGTCATTGTAGGATACTGCGAGTTTTCATCCCCGTATTTACCTAGAATTAATATTTTTTTTTAAATAAGTCATTATTTTCATATTTTTCAAAACATCTACGGTTTAACTAAAAAAATGGTGAGTCCCTTTTGAATATTTGTCTGACTGCTAGGGAAGAGAGCTCTTACTGTGCTTTCCTACAAATAGACTCATTTATATTAGGTATACAGGACTCTGCACCTATGGTACATTGATAACGACTACCCCAGATTGCCAGTTTACTGCTTATTACCTATGATTTACCTATACCAGAACCATGAGCCTATCTAATAGCTGCGGGTCTCACCAAGAACTGTTCTGATCATGTGTGCCAACTAGAAATGTGACTTTTCTATGACAGCGATGTATATGGCTGTAAGCTGCAAATTATGTTCACTGTTTTTTCTCAAATTAAATCTCCAGCCAAAACCTATTTTCAGATTAGGACAGAGTGGGTAAGAGTTAAAACCTATGTCAGGTTTTTATTGTTTATACAGGGAAGGAACAGTGGTCATGGAACTTTAAATGAGGTAGGTCACTTGGTCAATAACAGAATTGTATGAAGTCATAAAATGATAATTTAATATATATTTCATAATTGACATAAATATATAAATATCCAGATATGATACAGGCATATTTAAATAGAGAACAGACATAAAATAGTTTTCTTTTTCATAGAATAGTACAATATTATATAATGTATAATATTGTATAATAGTAAATACATTTATCATGAAAAAATATCATAAACAATACATAGTTTTTTTCCAAATATTTTTTTCTCCTTTTTTGGGAGTAATTTGTTATATTCTTTTTTTCACATATATGAGATCTTTATATTCTAATACAATCCTACATTCCCAGATACAAAAAAATTCAAATCAAGCTCCTGATGAATGGACAGGGGTCCACGAAAAGCGTAGAGCCCATAGATGCGAAGACATATTATTTGGAGACTGACTATATATTGCATATGATATTTTTTCATGATCTATGTATTTACTATTATAATATGAATTGTACTATTCTATGAAAAAAAAAAAAGTTTATGTCTGTTCTCTATTTAAATATGACTGTATCACATCTGGATTATGGATTTTTTCTATATTTATGTCAATTATGAAATATATATTAAATTATCATTTTATGACTTCATACAATTCTGTTTTTGACCAACTGACCTACCTCATTTAAAGTCCCATGACCACTATTCCTCCTCTGTATGTACATTCAGGGATGGAGGTTTGTCACCGTGTACTCTTCAGATCATATTTTCTTTTAGTCTCAGGTTTTTATTGTTGTCTGTGTCCCCTCTGAAGAAATAATCCTTTAACTTTTGTCTTGACAACCATATAGAGACAAATTGGAATCTTGCCAACAGGAACACCAGCAGGGATAAAAACTTGACAGAGGGTCCAACCCTTTCCCACTATACTGAAACAAAAAAGGCTATGATTGCACTGTCTGTGCACATTGGTGAGATTCTCCTCATTTCCTTACCAGTAACTTTACAGGAGGTGAAGCAAATTCATCCAAGTTGGGAGTGAGAAATAAAACCTGGTAGGGATGCAAACACTTCCTTATTTTACCTAACACTAACCAATATTTAATATGCACTAGAAGAGTGTTTGAATGTGCTGCCTGAAAACATACAGATTTTCTGTTTTCTCATTGTGGCTTTCCTTAAATCTGCACAATGTCTCTAGAGTATAAAAACTTGTGGAAAGTGACAGCGTTGTTATTTTTATTGATTAGAAAATGATTACTTTCTATGGGTATTACTTTCTAAAATGAGACATTTTCTAAAATTAGATTTACAAAAACTGGTTCACTCAGAATTTGGTGTAGCTGTGCATGGTAGCCGGTCAGTTTCTAAATTCAGCTTGTTCAATTAGGCTTTCACAAAAAAAAAACTGGAATCTGATTGGCTGCACCGGATTTTGCACTCTCCAGTTTTAGTAAATCTTCCCCTGTGACAATGTCTAGGCTAGCCCAATTTCATTTTCAAATGTGCAGCAAGATGGTACAGTGGTTAGCACTCTTGCTTTATGTTACTGCTGTCTTTGGTTTATTCCCAACTAGGGGCATGTTTTGGGTTTACATTTTTTTCCATGCATTTGTGTGCTTTCCAATTGTTGCCCCGATTTTTATGTGTATTATTATCTATGTTTCATTGTAATATGTTGGCAATGTGAAAACAGGAATATAGTAAATACATAAAAGTCATACAGTATTTAACATAAAAGTCATACAGTATCTAACATAAAAGTCATACAGTATTTAACATAAAAGTCATACAGTATTTATCATATGCAGCAACAGTTCATGTATAGAATGCTGCAAAAAATGTGTGCCAAAATACTTACATCGAGATGGAAAGCCTGGATTACAGTTTCCTTTAGTTGTTCCAGGCAGGAATTGATTCTCTCTCTTCTCTTACGCTCTATGAGTGGCTTTCTGAGCTGTGAAGAGGATGATTAGGAATAGTCCTGTTAACATTTCAAGGGTTCAAGGAAAATGGGTAAACTGTACACTAAACTGCATACTGCTCTACTCTATACACTGTGCTGTACATTCTATACTCTAAAGAGTTCACTCTTTACTCCACTCTATGCACTTTACTGTTCTAATCTATACACTGTAGTATACATTCTATATTCCATATGGCTCAAATCTATACACTGTGCTGTACATTGTATACTGTGTTCTATACATTGTGCTGTACAATATTTGCTCCAAAGTTTTCACTCTTTACGCTGTGCTGTACATTCCATACTTTACACTGCTCTACTTTATATACTCTGCTGTACATTGTATACGCTACACCATTCCACTTTATAATATACTGTACATTCTCTATTCCACACCTTTCAAACGTATACACTGTGCTGAGCATTGTATACTCCAGTCTGTACACTGTACTGTGTATAGAAAAGAAAAGAATTGCTCCTGCACTTGAGGGGATGTTCATGTGACTTGGATCACTGGACACGACCTTAGCTGGTATTGTCGTCGTCCTGCTGTGCTGCCACTCATGGATGGTTGTGGAAACCACAAAGATAACTGGAAAGAATAAAAATACAGAGGGCGCACCTTAAAAACTGTTTATTGTTAAAATGTTTATTGAGGAAGGGGGTACGCCCCTGAAACGCGTAAGCGGCACTTAGAGGTTCCACATCTCAACTTGGGCTGTACCAGCATACTACACCCAGTGGACCTTCTTGGTGGATTTACTATCTCAATTTGTGCCATCTATTTTTGTGAGTATAACTGTACTGTGTATACTATAGTCCACACAGCTCCAATCTATACACTGTGCTGTCCATTCTGTACTCTGTACACTGTACTGCACATTTCTATGCTCTAAAGATTTTACTCTATACACTGTGCTGTTCATTCTGTACCCTAAACAGCTCCATTCTATATACACCACACTGTTCCATTTTGTAATATATATTCAATATACATTGTGTGTATATATATATATATATATATATATATATATATATATATATATATATATATATATATTCACTATATTCACTATATTCACAATATATATATATTTATATATATATATATCCACACCACACACAATGTAATATTTATTCTGTACTCCATAACCACTAAAATCTATACAGTACATTCTATACACTGTGCTATACATTGTACAATGCACTATACTGTACTCTTGCATATGTTGTATACGCCAACATTTTATACTGTAATATATATTCTACTGTATAGTATATTGCCTGTCACTGTCTGTTCCCCCACCTCAAACTCATCAGACAGTAGATTGCACCCATATGTTACAGACCATTCACAGCCCAAGTGGTTACACCTTTGGTTTGTATACCAAGTCTCTGGACTCCATAATTAAATTGTTAAGGGGCACTTTAGCTCCATCAGTTGCATGTTGAAGACAATCCATATCTTAAAAGTGGTCTTCGGGGCCCCTGTACACCACAGCACTAGTTTTAAACTGGTGTTAAACCCAAAAACAAAAAAGTAATATATTGCAGCTTACTAATCATTAGATGTGGTATCTGCATTTGTTTTCTTTTTATTTTCCTTTATTTTCACCTGGTGATATGGCCAGTAACCCACTTCCTGTATAAGGTGTCTCCACTCTGGATAGAGGAGCAATAGAGACACATTTGGACAGCAGCATTGTCAGGCTGGGCAGAAGGTAGCGTAACAAGCAGATTGTGATTGATTTGAACTGAAATTAGCTAAAACTTTTTAAGCTTTTACAGCAACAGATTTTTTTTTTTTGTTTGGGATAAAAGTTTGATCATTGTAAGCACCACTGTCAGTGTTAAATGGTTTGTCCCAATCCTGTAACTGCTCCTTTTCTGGACAGCTTGGTCTGTTGGGGGAAGTTGAAAAATACAGACTTACTGGTTGGATCAACAGATGACAATAAAGATAAAAAATGAATAAATATACATAATGTTCCATACAATTCTTGCACCTACATCCATACAGCTGTGTGAAGAGCAGCAAGAAGAGCATATGGAAGACAATTACAGAAAACTAGGGTACAGCGCAGGGTGGAAGGTCATAGGTTATATCTGGTTACCTATTATTCTGCACCTACATCCATACAGCTGTGTGAAGAGTAGCCAGAAGAGCATATGGAAGACATTTGCAGAAAACTAGGGTTCAGCGCAGGGTGGAAGGTCATAGGTTATATCTGGTTACCTATTATTCTGCACCTACATCCATACAGCTGTGTGAAGAGTAGCCAGAAGAGCATATGGAAGACATTTGCAGAAAACTAGGGTTCAGCGCAGGGTGGAAGGTCATAGGTTATATCTGGTTACCTATTATTCTGCACCTACATCCATACAGCTGTGTGAAGAGTAGCCAGAAGAGCATATGGAAGACATTTGCAGAAAACTAGGGTTCAGCGCAGGGTGGAAGGTCATAGGTTATATCTGGTTACCTATTATTCTGCACCTACATCCATACAGCTGTGTGAAGAGTAGCCAGAAGAGCATATGGAAGACAATTGTAGAAAACTAGGGTTCAGCGCAGGGTGGAAGGTCATAGGTTATATCTGGTTACCTATTATTCTGCACCTACATCCATACAGCTGTGCGAAGAGTAGCCAGAAGAGCATATGGAAGACAATTGTAGAAAACTAGGGTTCAGCGCAGGGTGGAAGGTCATAGGTTATATCTGGTTACCTATTATTCTGCACCTACATCCATACAGCTGTGCGAAGAGTAGCCAGAAGAGCATATGGAAGACAATTGCAGAAAACTAGGGTACAGCGCAGGGTGGAAAGTCATAGGTTATATCTGGTTACCTATTATTCTGCATTTCGCCCATACACTCAGTGCAATGTCAATCCATACAGATAAAACATGTATAAAGTAAGTCTCAGCCAAGTCAAGTTTACCAAACTGAACTTTTTACAAATGTGTAGAAAAATGCTCCAAATGCACAGTGCATGTATCTTTCCACTGACCTTATGTATCAAAATGTAAATACCAAGATCTGTTTTTTTTTTTCAACAACCACAAATTGAATTAAAAGTTCCAGACTGTAATTGTCATTTTGGGGAAACCTGATTGGTGACTGTTTAAATAACAATTTCTTGGATCGTGCAGTTCACTTCAAAAAGCTGATTGGTTGCTGACATCATTGACCTGTTTAATATTTTGAAAACTTGATCAAAGCTGGTAGAATGCTCAGTCTGGGTATATCTCTGCTTATTATTGCATACATATTAAATTAAAGGAAGTAAATGATCATTTACTTATTCCAAACTGCTCTAAAGAAAATGACAGCTGAAATCGGATTGGTTGCTTTCCTGAGTTACTCTAGACGAGCCTTCCTGTCACATATTGCTGTCACTTCATTCAGTAGCACGGACACTGGGATGTCTGTCACCGACCATGTGTGCGCTCACTGGTATTCCACATGGGAATCCGTAGTCACTTTATGTGACTTGTTATAGGGCTGATGAAAGGCAGGGTAGGGTTTGTGCTGCACCCAGGGACCTTTATGCATTATAACTTCAAATAACTGTCACCAGACATGTCAAAAGTGGTATCTTTCCAGGGGAATAAACTCAGCACAGTGATTTTTCCTGGATAGCAGCATCTGTACACAATAGACACCAACCCACATGCGTTTTAGCATGCCGACAGGTGTGAACAAGCCCTAACCATGTTTGTGAAAATATAAGGTGAAATGATAACATGCAAACAGCAAAGTGTGTACTGCCCCATCACCTCCAGTGAGGAAATGTCATCAGCCACTTGACACTCCTTCAAATGAGGTGCCACTGGAAACTCTTCACCATTTGGTGCCACTGGATACTCTTCATCATTCCAGTTATTATCATGTTCTGAGATTTAGAGATATGCTATGCTTGGTCTGACCCTTTTTACTCTCAATGCATGAGGTTCAGTGCACAAAGCTTTAGCACAATAACAAGAATCTTTTTTTAGTCATGTAATTGTAATTCTCAAATCTCATCTCAAAATAACTGTCACTTTTTTAAACTAAGTATCCTTATCCCATAGCGCAGTGATGGCTAACCTTGCCACCCCAGATGTTTTGGAACTACATTTCCCAAAATGCTTATGATCTCTGCAGTGTAATTGAGCATCATGGGAAATGTAGTTCCAAAACATCTGGGGTGCCAAGCTTCGTCATCACTGCCATAGCGTTAACTTGGTGTTTTAATTGAGTGTTAAAGAATCTCATTGGGACCCATCAGAAATCAGCTTTCAGTAGCTTAGACTGAAGACAGCACATGTAAACTCTAATTTGAATCCCCATGGAGAAAAGCGTTATAGAATTAAAAATACATTACTGTGCACCTGAATTGTGATGATATCTGGGAATGAGACAAGTCTGATCATATGGAGCAGTGGAGAACCTCTCTTACCTTCCTTTCCTGTTTGGCCATGGATGGTTTCAGGTGGTCCTTGGCCTCTGCAGACATTGCAATGTGTTGGTGTTCAGCAGTAACTGCACCGTGCCTCTCCTCTCTATCCTCACACTGTCTGAGTTCTTATTGCTGTGCCTCTTCAACACTTCCCGCTCTAGCATTTTATACAAGCCCCTATTAGCATGTGAATCGTTCCCCCTTCTAATTCTCTATTGAAAGGCTCCAGGCACAGATGTCCAGATCAGGGTCTTTTGTTAGAAAAATCACCCCCCATACACAAAATACCCGTGTCACAATGTAACCCCATCACATCCAGGAATGCGCTAATTATATATTAGTGTCATGACAGAAGAAATTTGAAATAAAATGTTTGTGGCACTTATACATTTCAGCTAATGGAGATGAAGATGGATGTATATACATTCAGAAGAGGAGGTGCAATTTTATTTGTCAGTCCACAGGTGCCAATCTCATTTGCACTATTGTAATCCAAGTATGCGATCCAAGGAGAGACTCTAGGAGCAGTTATGGCATTAATCTCTCCTTGATTTACCAACAATAGTAATGTACTATAAATGTTTTTAGGCTTTGCCTTTGCTCTTGTGTTAAAATAAAGATAAATAAAAAGACAGATTAAGGAAGAACTCCACTCTTGTTGAAAAAAATGAAAAGTCAGCAACTACAAATACTATAGCTGCTGACTTAGAAAACAAAATACTTACCAGCCCATGGAGTTGACTCTTTGCAGGGCTTCTGTTTTCAGATGTGGGAGCCAGAAGTGACTTCCTGATGAATCTCAGACAGCTTCCCACATGAGGCACGGCCATACCATGGGATTTGTCCTGCAGGTTCTTGGGATGTGTCCCAGGGTGCTTCAGGCAGGGAAAGGGGTGTCCTATATAGAGGTCACTCACCTGGTCAAGAATTCAGAAAGTGGGGGTGGGTATATGTCAAAATAGGTACTCACCCCCCCACCCTCAAAAAAAAAAAAAAAACACTTTGAATATGTTTATGGCATAGGTGGGGAGGAAGAGGAGTAGTACTTTCACTTTTGAGTAAGGTCGGCTTTAATGCCGTAAGTGCCACTAGAGTCTGTCCGTGAATTGATTACCATGACATAAGAAATAGCTGAAGATTCTGGTCAAATTCAAGTTTTGGTTTGGAAAATGTGCTGAAACAGAGGAAGTCAGCCTGAGAAACAATTAAAAACCGCTGAATAACAAAATACCACCAATTAACACAGTTGTACAAACTGTAGTGACGTACACCCTCAAAGATTGTGTGCATGTGCCAAGACACTGCTCCTATATACTGCACAGCTTATAGCAGCTTATAGCAACCATTTCCTGATCTTTCAAAAATGAAAAAAAAAGGACCACTTTTTTGAAGGCCCCTACCCACCCAATACAAATATCTTTAAAGGGCAATAAAGACACTTTTTTGCAGAAAAAAAAAAAAGTGTTTCTTCCCCAGAGTGATGCTTCCAGGAGGCACGGCCGCACGGGTGATGTTATTGTGTGTTCCAGCAGAGCATGGAGCTCAAAAACCCAGAGGAATGTACACCTGCAGTGGGCTTAAGTTAGATTTTGTTGGGTGGGCAGGGGGCTTCATAAAATAGTGGATTTTCCATTCAGTATGGAAGGTCTGCTTTAGTGGCTCATTCACACTAGTGCGGTGGGGCAGCAGCTATTTCCAGCATATCCCCAACAAATAGATAAGGCAAAATGCCTTGATATCTATGGTAGCAGTTTACACCACAGCATTGCTGTGGTATGTGCTGGAAATAGGTACTGCATGCACAGGAGCTATACTGCCAAAGTTATGCTAGGCCTGGATTTGCATTGTCCATAGAAATGAAGAAAATGGGAGAAGGGAACAAAGACGACTTGCTGGATGGTTTTACAGAAGGGGCAGTCCTTTATGCTGCTCTTCTGCCGGCTATTAATGGGGCCACTTAAGAAGCATTGATGCGCTTAATGACATCATGCAATATAGATGCAGTAAAGGTGCAGCAAATATGCGGTATAGATGTAATACAGTTGCAGTATACAGTATCTCACAAAAGTGAGTACACCCCTTCTATTTTTGTAAATATTTTATTAAATCTTTTCGTGTGACAACACTGAAGAAATGACACTTTGCTACAATGTAAAGTAGTGAGTGTACAGTTTGTATAACAGTGTAAATTTCCTGTCCCCTCAAAATAACTCAAAACACAGCCACTAATGTCTAAACCACTGGCAACAAAAGTCAGTACACCCCTAAGTGAAAATGTCCAAATTGGGCCCAAAGTGTCAATATTTTGTGTGGCCACCATTATTTTCCAGCACTGCCCTAACCCTCTTGGGCATGGAGTTCACCAAAGCTTCACAGGTTGTCACTGGAGTCCTCTTCCACTCCTCCATGACGACATCATGGAGCTGGAGGATGTTAGAGACCTTGAGCTCCTCCACCTTCTGTTTGAGGATGCCCCACAGATGCCCAATAGGGCTTAGGTCTGGAGACATGCTTGGCCAGTCAATCACCTTTACCCTCAGCTTCTTTAGCAAGGCAGTGGTCTTCTTGGAGGTGTGTGTTGGGGTCATCATCATGTTGGAATACTGCCCTGTGGCCCAGTCTCTGAAGGGAGGGTATCATGCTCTGCTTCAATATGTCACAGTACATATTGGCATTTATGGTTACCTCAATGAACTGTAGCTCCCCAGTGTCAGCAGCACTCATGCAGCCCCAAACTATGACACTCCCACCACACTTGTCTTTGTATTCCTGACCCATTTGTCACCAAACAAGCTTGACAACATCTGAACCAAATAAGTTTATCTTCATCTCATTAGACCACAGGACATGGTTTTAGTAATCCATATCCTTAGTCTGCTTGTCTTCAGAAAACAGTTTGCGGGCTTTCTTGTGCATCATCTTTAGAAGAGGCTCCCTTCTGGGATGACAGCCATGCAGACCAATTTGATGCAGTGTGCTGCATGTGGTCTGAGCACTGACAGGCTGACCCCCCACCCCCGCAATGCTGGCAGCACTCATACGTCTATTTCCCAAAGACAGCCTCTGGAAATGACGCTAAGCAGGTGCACTCAACTGCTTTGGTTGACCATGGCGAGGTTCTGAGTGGAACCTGTCCCATTAAACTGCTGTATAGTCTTGACCATCGTGCTGCAGCTCAGTTTCAGGGTCTTGGCAATCTTCTTATAGTCTAGGTCATCTTTATGTAGAGCAACAATTATTTTTTTCAGATCCTCAGAGTTCTTTGCCATGAGGTGCCATGTTGAACTTCCAGAGACCAGTATGAGAGAGTGAGAGCGATAACACCAAATTTAACACACCTGCTCCTCATTCACACCTGAAACCTTGTAACACTAACGAGTCACATGACACCAGGAGGGAAAATGGCTAATTGGGACCCAATTTGGATATTTTCACTTAGGGGTGTACTCACTTTTGTTGCCAGTGGTTTAGACAATAATGGCTGTGTATTAAGTTATTTTGAGGGAACACTCACTACTTAACATTGTAGCAAAGTGTCATTTCTTCAGGGTTGTTGCATGGAAAGATATAATAAAATATTTACAAAAATGTGAGGGGTGTACTCACTTTTGTGAGATACTGTAGATGTGGCACATGTAAAGTCCTGATTGCAGTAAATCTGTCTCTGCTGGCAGTATAAATGGGCAGTGCCATCTCACTAGTCCCTGTGGTGCAGCTGTGAACATTTGCTGAAGAAAGGGGGTTCCCTCAATCTTTCCACAGAATGCCTCTGGAAATTCAGCGGTGGAAAGTAGAGGGTAATAGGATACTCTGGTCTCCCTGCAGCAATGGTGCAGATGCAATCACTGCAGTCTGTGCTACACTGGCTCGGGTATCTATGCTGATCTACTTGCCCCAGTGTATCTTGGGATTTACAGTGTATAGGGTCCATAAGCTCCATTATATGGCTTCCATCTCAAACTACAACTCCCATGATTCTCATCACTCTGCATAGAAGTCTGGGCTGGCTTGGCTATGGCTTTCCCCCTGCTGGCTGGAGGGGATAGTGCAGCATAACATCAGTAAGTTAGTATTTGTTCATATTTACATAGTTAAATATCTATTGTGCATAGAAATAATGTGAATTTGTAAAAAAAAAAAATCATTATTAAACCTCTTCTAAAGCTCTAATCTGCAGGTCACGTCATCGGTTTTCCTTGTTGAGTACATCACTGACCTGCAGGTGAGCATGTCTGCCTCTGATTAGCTTCCCCTCAAGGATGACTCAGGAAGCTGCTATCGGGGGCGGTAGAATGGGTGAGGGGGGGCGTGGCTGCATTGATCAGGGGTGATACAGGCAAGCTGTCAGGGGAGGGCTGGTAGCCTTAGGCCTGGGGGGCAAATCCAGTCAAGTGGCCCATTGAACCATCAAATCAGCTCACCATCCATGCCCACCTGGTTTTGTATCGGATATTTATGTTATGAAGCAAGTCAAACATGATGTTAACATAATTTAATGTTAATAGCAACAAAGGAGTTTTAACAAAAATACATGACATTACGCCAGGCAGGGCCTAGGAAGCTCCTGTCGGGCGGAGATCACTCTGCCTTACAGGGAAGTGACTGTGTTAGTATTGTGCCAGCCGGGTGCAGGAGCGTACTCTGCACACTCATACCGCTCCGCTGCAGCTCTGCAAATATAACATTGTGTAGTGGCGACCAGCGGCTGTATACAGTCTCTGGCCCCTACATTAATCCAGCCCTGAGTGTGGCCTTTTTACCCAGCAACAGAGCAGCCGGGGGGCAATTGCTACCCTGCCCCCCTTCCCAGTCCTCCCCTGCAAGCTGTGCTCTAGTACAGCTTGCCTGTATCTCAGAATATAATGACAAGGGATGCAAACTGACACCGCTAACGCAGATGCTTAGCGTGGTCAGTTTTCAACCACATAACACCTGTATATAAAAAGGTATGTGCCAAATGACCTCTTTTTCGGTTTGCACCAGAATTTTCGAACATCACAAAAGTTCGGAACCGAATAGCAAATCCCATTGAAGTCTAAGGGACTCAAACTGAAAAAATCAAAAGTGCCCCATTTGAAGGCTTGTATGCAAGTAATTGGGCATACAATGGTTATGGGGGTCTGGGTATTGCCCTGGGAGACATGTATCAATGAAAAAAAGTTTGTAAAAAACATAATTTTTAAATGAGCAGTGATTCACCAATGCTTAACGTGAAAGCATAAAAATGAGAAATAACAATAAAAATGGAAAAATCCTTTCAATATAGTGCCTGGGGGGTCCCCTTAGTCTACCTGTAAGTGGCACACCTGTAATGTGTAGAAGCTGCTGCAGAAAAAAAATGAATTTATAAAGCCAAAGAAATGACATTTTCCCTGAAAGCTTACTTTATTTTGTAACCAATGGCTTGAGGAGTCATTCTGTTTGAGGAGGCCACAATGTAGTGCACAGGGAACAACATTTTTGGATAAATTCTGGTGTCTCTTCTGGACACCTAAACTCTATAGAGGTACTCTTGATGAAAGCAAGAATTGCCTTGCTGTCTAAAATTGAAATCATATGCACCTGTCATACAGGTGAGGAAAAATTTTTTTTTGGGTGTCTGTGGTGCCTTCACGCCGTAACCCTATAGAAGTAATCTTGATGAAAGCAAGAATCGGCCTTGCTGTCAAAAATTGAAATGATATGCACCTGTCAAACAGGTGCGGAAAAATTGATCTTTGGGTGTCTGTGGCGCCTTTCCTCACCGTAACCTTATAGAGGTACTCTTGATAAAAGCAAGAATTGGCGGTCGTAAATTGAAATGATATGCACCTGTCAAACAGGTGAGGAAAAATTGGTTCTTGGATGTTTATTGTGCCCCTGAAACCTACACCAAAAAAAATTCTTCCAGATGAAATCAACATCCCCCCCCCCAACATAAGAAAGAACATCAATGTGAAAGGTCCGATCCAATGGAGTATCCCCCCACCCCGTAACGTAGGGGGGGGAGGGGGAGAGTCCCAGAACCCTCTGGAGCAGGAACAAAAGCATTCTGCATCACATAGTATTAAACATCATAAACATCCCCTTGTGAAAGGCTGTACCTGACCCAGATGAAAAAAAGTTTGCAACTTAAGTGCCCAGGTCTCCCCCTTGGCCATGATGCCCCCTAAGTGGAGCAGGTGGCGGGCGGGAGGGAGGAGCAGGGGGGTGGGGGGGGGGGGAGAATGCCAGCTCAGAGTCACATATGGCCAGCCCAGCAAGGGGACGGGGGGGAGAGAGGAGGAAGGAGAAAAATTGAGGCATGAAAAATAACAGGGAGAAGAGGGAGAGGAGGAGAGGGAGAGGGGGGGAGGGAGGAGGGAGGAGGGATGGAAGGAAGGGAGGGGAAAAGGCCAGAGCGGTGAGAACGGAAGAGGAGAGAGGAGAAGGGGAGGAAAGACAGGAGGTACTAAGAGCAGAGGCGGGATGGAGCGAAAGAGAGTAGGGGTACGAGAGGGAAGAAGAGGGCTGGTCCTGACCACTGGCGGGAAGATAGGGACGCGCGGCAAAAACAGGAGCAGCATGGACTAGGACCGGACGGGATGCCACGGAATATTGGCAGGCACCAGACCCCCCAACAGCCCCAGTACACAGCTACATTAACGTGAAGTAACAGATACAGTGCCTTGCAAAAGTATTCGGCCCCCTTGAACTTTGCGACCTTTTGCCACATTTCAGGCTTCAAACATAAAGATATAAAAGTGAGGAAAGGGGAGGTAATATGGCGCTGTCAGGCTAATAAATAGGAAAAAATAAATAAATATGTCTTAAAGTGCACTGGTGATAGGTGAATAAGAACCAGAATATATAAAGCTTCATATAGTGAATCCTTAAAAAGTGTAAATAAGTTTGAATAAATTGGTTATAAAATGTGTATCTATATAATGATAAATAAATAGAAAAAGTGTAAGATATAGATGATACAAATTCAATGTGTAATCTTAAAAATATATGTATAACTATATAAAAGATTTAAAGTGATGTTGTAAAAGTCTTCCATATATACTTAAAGTGCTAATTAATCAATCAGATATATATTGTGCTAATGGGCCAAACGGTAAATAACTTTGTATAAATCTGTGCACATAAAAAATCATAAATAGTGTCCAACAAATAAGATAGCATAAATAAATAAATAAATATAAAACGAATATATAGGAAAATTGTCCATATAAATAGCCGAATATAGCAAATATAATCGAGTCCCAAAAAAAGGGGGGTGATGAAGTAGGGATTTGACAGGATAAATGGATTACAGGACTTCCAGAATGATGGGGGTGCTCAATACAGGAATCAGTGCTCCCCTCCTATTATTCCCGCACTCACCAGATGGTGGTACCCCCACAGGGGTAATAAGCGTTTGGGGTGACTCTTGGAGGTCCCTCCGAAGGTTGGCTAGTAATCCACTTAAACCCGACTTCGTATCCTATTCCAGGGAAATTTGATGGAAAATCCCTCCTCTTAGAGTACTCCAAAAAAGTTTGAGAGATCCGGATGAGGAAAGAAAGAAGGGCTCCAATAGTGAAGTATTGTAAAAAATTTGGTGCTTTATTAATATAAAATAACAATACTCACATTAAATAAAAAACACAGTGCATGTATGTCCTAGGGACCGCAACACCCTCGTGTGGCGGTAGTTCCGGGACGCGGTGCGTTCCACCGGCCGGATGTGCGTCTCAGTCAACAGGAAGCGGAACTGACGTAACCACGCTCTACGCGTTTCGTCATCAATGACGTCATCAGGAGCAGCGTATGGTCACGTCAGGTCCGCCTAGTGTTATACTTCCTAGTTGCCAGGCAACGTTAATTGTAAATACATGACCGCCAATAGCAAAAAACCTCTTCGGCGCGTCATGAGTTGCCGGGCAAGGACATGTTTGAACATTTAGAGAAAAGGATTAAAACAGACATAAATTCTATTGGTTAAAAAATAAATAAATAAAGCATCATCTGTTACTAAGTGGAATTGAAGTGTCTAACAATGTTAAAATAGGATACGATGTATAAGTATTGACGGAACTGTTATATATTTAAAAAGGATTAATGGAATATAAACGATAAATACTAGAAACTTATAAAATTGTATGTAAATTAAATATAAAAGCAACTTCATTATTGATTACTAATTGGAGAAATCTTAACACTACGTAAATGGATACTAGAGATAAATAACTGGACCAAAATCCATTAAAGGTGCGTCCGTGCAGTTTTAAAGGTAATAAGACAAAAATCTATAAATTCAATTAACGGGAGGAATATAGTATAGAAAATAGCTTATAAACTAACATAACTAATATTATTTAAATATGTTATTAGAGGAGGCGTGTTTATATCGCATCTATACAATGGGAAAGACATATTAATCATCTTTATATAAAAATTTGGACCAACTACAGAGATCATTTTTAGTACTACAGCCTATTATATAAGAGTGATGTTTTGCATATTAGCTTGGAATTCTTCCCAATTTTAAATAGATATATTGTACTCCAAATGGCATGTGAGATGATAAATATAATTAATAGGAAATTTAATATCGAGTTAATAAGTTATGTGATTCCTAAATTTGAGGGAGGATAAAAATATATATCTAACATGTGTATGTGATTAAGGGAGCTAAAAGGTAAAAAGATTTAAAAAGGTCTTACTGTAGGCTTATGTATCTGATATAAAGCAGTTTAAGTCTATATCCAGATTGAGTCCCCCCGGCTGAAGGGACTCAAGCTGGTATATCCAGCGTGTTTCATTTTGTGAGATCTTGCGGGTTTTGTTCTCACCCCTCCAATGTTCTTTAATGGAGTCGATAGCATAAAAGATAAGACCCTTTGGATTTTTTCCATGTACATCACGGAAGTGCCTTGACAGGCTATGTTTCGGGAAACCTCTTTTTATGTTTCCTATATGTTCCCTGATTCTCACTAGTAGAGGCCTTGTGGTTCTACCCACATACTGAAGTTTACACGGACATTCAATCACGTAAGTGACGTGCGTGGTATGGCATGTGATTAGGTCCCTTATTTGGAAAGTCCTTCTGTTTACCGTAGACTTAAAATGTGTGGTTTTTTTCTTTTGTGCAGGGTTATTTTTACAGGCTAGGCATTTCCGACATCGAACAAACCCCTTCAATTCAGGGAATATTTTCACTTGTTTAGGTGGATCTACCACATTATGTACAAGTTTATTTCTTAAAGTGGGTGCTTTTCGGTAAATAAATCTCGGTTTTTTTGGTAAAATCTTCGTTAAAACTTTATCAGATTTTAAAATAGGCCAGTATTTCCTAAAAATCTTCTCCACTGACCTGTATTGTTTATTAAAACCGGTAATAAAAGCACAATTAAAATCCTCATCTTTATTCTTGTCCTTTTTTCTTAATAAATTCTCCCTTGGTAAATCTCTGATTTTATTTTTAGTTGTCTCTAATACTGTTTTTTTATATCCTTTCTCCTCAAATCTTTTGGTGAGCTTTTCTGCTTGTATCTCGTAGTCTTCTAATTCTGTGCAATTCCTTCTGATCCTCATATACTGCCCTTTTGGTATATTCTGGATCCATTTTGGGTGATGACAGCTAGCCGTGGGAATGTACCCGTTCTTATCAGTTGGCTTGAAAAAAGTCTTTGTATGTACATCATCCTTAACTTTAAAAATCTCCAGGTCTAAAAATTCAATTTTTTCTGTATTAAAATTTGCAGTAAAATTAATTCCATAAGGATTGCTATTTAGTTGGTGTATAAACAATTCCAAATTTTCCAATGGTCCATCCCATACCATAATCAGGTCATCAATGTAACGACGGTAGAATACCAACTCTGGTGGATTTTTATTATATATCATTCTTTCCTCTAACATATTCATGAAGATGTTAGCAACACTGGGGGCATACCTAGCCCCCATGGCAACACCTTTTGTCTGTACGTAGAAGGTCTTGTCGTACCAGAAATAATTTTTTGCCATGGCTAGTTGTAGGCCTTCTAAAATATAGTTTATTTGGACATTTTTAAGGTCAGTCTCTTCATGTAACGCCTTTCTGACACTGTCCAGACCGTCCTTTTGGTCTATACTTGTATATAATGAGTTTGCATCGATTGTTGCAAGAATACATGACTCACTGATTTTTACTTGTTGTAGTTCTGTTAGTAGCTGTGTGCTATCTTTCAGGTAAGATTTACCTTTGCATACCAGGGGCTGAAGAAATTTATCTAGGTATTCTCCTAGTCTAGAGAAGAGGGATCCAATCCCACTAATAATAGGTCTTCCTGGGGGTTTCTCTACTCTTTTATGTATTTTTGGAAGGTGGTAAATCACTGGGGTTTTTGTTGATTTTGGTAACAAGTACCTGGCTTCCTTTTCAGTGAGTATTCCTAGATCTTGGCCTTTTTTGATATACATCTCTAGTTTCTTGCGATATTCTTTCCTAGGGTTTTTCTTCAGCTTTTTATATGTGTCTGGAACACTTAAAAGATTTTTCATTTCTTCTTCATAGTCACGTTTATTTAAAATAACCAGACCTCCACCCTTGTCAGCTGGGCGTATTACAACTTCTTTCTTCTTTTCAATGCTCTCAATAGTTTCCCATATTTTGTTTTCTTTATTATTACGTATTTTCAGATTTTTCAAATCATATTCTACCATCTTTTTAAAAGCCTGAATACATTCATTGTTTGGTGTTTTCGGATTAAAAATAGATTTGTTCCTTAGTTCCGTATGTCTAAAATGGGTATCCTTTGTAGATTTGGAATGTCCTTTTATGTTAAAAAACTTCTTTACATTCAGTTTCCTTAAAAACTTTTGAAGGTCTATGTATGCCTCAAACTTATCAAGGTTTTTGTTGGGGGCATATTTCAGTCCTAAATCCAAAACCGCTAATTCTTCTGGTGTAAAATCAATTCCACTTAGATTAAAAATTCCCGTATTTAAAACTCTCTCCTTCTTTTTCTTCCTCCCGCCCCGTTTACCTCTTATATTTATTTATTTATTTATGCTATCTTATTTGTTGGACACTATTTATGATTTTTTATGTGCACAGATTTATACAAAGTTATTTACCGTTTGGCCCATTAGCACAATATATATCTGATTGATTAATTAGCACTTTAAGTATATATGGAAGACTTTTACAACATCACTTTAAATCTTTTATATAGTTATACATATATTTTTAAGATTACACATTGAATTTGTATCATCTATATCTTACACTTTTTCTATTTATTTATCATTATATAGATACACATTTTATAACCAATTTATTCAAACTTATTTACACTTTTTAAGGATTCACTATATGAAGCTTTATATATTCTGGTTCTTATTCACCTATCACCAGTGCACTTTAAGACATATTTATTTATTTTTTCCTATTTATTAGCCTGACAGCGCCATATTACCTCCCCTTTCCTCACATTTACCAAATATAGTTATCTATATTTTTGAGGTAGGCTGCAGTCATTTATTTATTTAATTTTCTCCAAAAGCGCGGAAACTTTCCCCCTACATTTATCTGACACCCCTGAAAAGGTGTTTTTTCTGCTGCTATGGAGATTTTTAGCTATATAGGAAATAGAGAAATTAATATAGAAGATGTATTCAATCAAGAAAGGGCCACCACTAATCATGATCTTAATAGTCTATTTAGACAACTTAGACACGATCTTGAAAAGCAATTAAGAGTATGGTGGGATATCTCCACTTTAGAGATGTATATAAAAGAAAAAATCACCCCACGTAAACTAAGATGGGAATTACATCCTAATGATGGTATAACTGACCAAGGACTCATGGAAGACTGGTTTAAATTGTTTAATAGATGCGAATCAGAACTCCTCAGACAAATTATCGGGAGGAGGAAACATAAATTAAAGGAGGTTGAAACTAATATTACTCGTTTGAAAACACTCCTTACTCCCTTCTCAACCACCAATGAATACAATGAGAAAGAAAGAGAATTATCCCTAATCATATCTAAATATGATAAGGATTTACAACTAAAGAAACAAAAGAAATTCAATAGGGATATTCTCGACTATAAGAATGATAAAGTATATAAATGGCAGGATTCCATAAGAGATGAAGCTATGGAAATACCAGCACTTAATACTCCGATACATACATCAAGAGAGACCACACCAGATGAGGATGAACAAGAGGAAGAAGCTGAAACTCCTACTCCTAGCCTAGCTAGGAATTTTTCATTCAGGCCAACAAGAGAAAACATACAGATGGAAGAAGAGACACCAAGGAGAACAGACAACTATGAACTCCCACCAAGAAGCCCCCGGAACATCAGACCTAGAAGACCACCACCTTCGAGATATGAATCCCCCAGATATCCAATTAGCACCTCCAATCGGTTCTCTCCATTAATGGATAATAGGAGGGTCTATCCCCCAAGGGAATTTAGAAGGAACGATAGATTCCAAGACCATAGGGATAATAGTTTTTTTCAGGGAATGAACCGAGGGAGACCCCCCAGACAGGGAAGATGGTTCAACCCCCCGAGAGGAGGAGGATGGGGAGGACCCCCAAGATCAATGCATTTCCAAAGACCAACAGATTACGACCAGAATACCCCTTATCAGAGGAACTGGAGGAACCCCTACAGATATCAACAGAATACTGGGAGGCCATACACATGGAACAACCGATGGGACGAAGGAAACGGAGGAGAGGTAAACGGGGCGGGAGGAAGAAAAAGAAGGAGAGAGTTTTAAATACGGGAATTTTTAATCTAAGTGGAATTGATTTTACACCAGAAGAATTAGCGGTTTTGGATTTAGGACTGAAATATGCCCCCAACAAAAACCTTGATAAGTTTGAGGCATACATAGACCTTCAAAAGTTTTTAAGGAAACTGAATGTAAAGAAGTTTTTTAACATAAAAGGACATTCCAAATCTACAAAGGATACCCATTTTAGACATACGGAACTAAGGAACAAATCTATTTTTAATCCGAAAACACCAAACAATGAATGTATTCAGGCTTTTAAAAAGATGGTAGAATATGATTTGAAAAATCTGAAAATACGTAATAATAAAGAAAACAAAATATGGGAAACTATTGAGAGCATTGAAAAGAAGAAAGAAGTTGTAATACGCCCAGCTGACAAGGGTGGAGGTCTGGTTATTTTAAATAAACGTGACTATGAAGAAGAAATGAAAAATCTTTTAAGTGTTCCAGACACATATAAAAAGCTGAAGAAAAACCCTAGGAAAGAATATCGCAAGAAACTAGAGATGTATATCAAAAAAGGCCAAGATCTAGGAATACTCACTGAAAAGGAAGCCAGGTACTTGTTACCAAAATCAACAAAAACCCCAGTGATTTACCACCTTCCAAAAATACATAAAAGAGTAGAGAAACCCCCAGGAAGACCTATTATTAGTGGGATTGGATCCCTCTTCTCTAGACTAGGAGAATACCTAGATAAATTTCTTCAGCCCCTGGTATGCAAAGGTAAATCTTACCTGAAAGATAGCACACAGCTACTAACAGAACTACAACAAGTAAAAATCAGTGAGTCATGTATTCTTGCAACAATCGATGCAAACTCATTATATACAAGTATAGACCAAAAGGACGGTCTGGACAGTGTCAGAAAGGCGTTACATGAAGAGACTGACCTTAAAAATGTCCAAATAAACTATATTTTAGAAGGCCTACAACTAGCCATGGCAAAAAATTATTTCTGGTACGACAAGACCTTCTACGTACAGACAAAAGGTGTTGCCATGGGGGCTAGGTATGCCCCCAGTGTTGCTAACATCTTCATGAATATGTTAGAGGAAAGAATGATATATAATAAAAATCCACCAGAGTTGGTATTCTACCGTCGTTACATTGATGACCTGATTATGGTATGGGATGGACCATTGGAAAATTTGGAATTGTTTATACACCAACTAAATAGCAATCCTTATGGAATTAACTTTACTGCAAATTTTAATACAGAAAAAATTGAATTTTTAGACCTGGAGATTTTTAAAGTTAAGGATGATGTACATACAAAGACTTTTTTCAAGCCAACTGATAAGAACGGGTACATTCCCACGGCTAGCTGTCATCACCCAAAATGGATCCAGAATATACCAAAAGGGCAGTATATGAGGATCAGAAGGAATTGCACAGAATTAGAAGACTACGAGATACAAGCAGAAAAGCTCACCAAAAGATTTGAGGAGAAAGGATATAAAAAAACAGTATTAGAGACAACTAAAAATAAAATCAGAGATTTACCAAGGGAGAATTTATTAAGAAAAAAGGACAAGAATAAAGATGAGGATTTTAATTGTGCTTTTATTACCGGTTTTAACCACTTGCCGACCGCCGCACGACTATCTACGTCGGCGGTCAGCCCCTCACAGGCAAACTAACGTAGGGCTACGTTGCTTGCTTGTGAGGGTCTAGGGAGCGAGCGCGCGCCCCCGGGGGCGCGCTCCCGCTCCCGCGTGGTCACGGACCCCCCCGCGCGTGTGACCAGCGGACCCGATGTCCGCCGGTCACTCGGCGATCGGCGGGGGAGAGGGAGAATGTCAGGCAGCTTGTGTAAACAAACTGCCTGTCATTCTCCTCGCTGCAAAGACACTGATAAAACGGATCTGGTATGTAGATCCGTTGATCAGTGTCCTTACAGCTAGAGCCACAGCCAATCACAGTAGAAACCACGCCCCTAGGGACACACACAGCCCCTCCCTTCCAAATAAAGTTAACCCCTTCACTACCAGTGTATTTTTACAGTAACAGTGCATATGTATAGCACTGATTACTGTAGAAATGTCACTGGTAACCCCAAAAGTGTCAAAAATGTCAGTCAAGGGTCCGATCTGTCCGCCGCAATGTCGCAGTACCGCAAAAAAAATCGCAGATCGCCGCCATTACGCGTTAAAAAAAAAAACAACAAAAATGACAAAAATCTTTCCCTTTGTTAGTAAACGCGATAACTTTTGCGCAAACCAATCAAAATACGCTTTTTGCGATTTTTTTTACCAAACATAGGTAGCATAAAACAAATTGGCCGAAAATTTTTAAAAATTTTGATTTTTACATTTTTTTTGGGGGGAATTTCATATAAAAAAATGTGAAAAATATTGCTATTTTTGCAAAATTGACGCTCTTTTTTTGTTTATAGCGCGTGATCAAAAAATCGCACAGGTGATCAAATACCACCAAAAGAAAGCTCTGTTTGTGGGAAAAAAAGGACGTCAAATTCGTTTAGGTACAGCGTCGCACGACCGCGCAATTGTGCGTTAAATTCACGCAGTGCCGAATCGCAAAATACCCCCTGGTCGGAATGGGGGTAAAATCTTCCGGGGCTTAAGTGGTTAATAAACAATACAGGTCAGTGGAGAAGATTTTTAGGAAATACTGGCCTATTTTAAAATCTGATAAAGTTTTAACGAAGATTTTACCAAAAAAACCGAGATTTATTTACCGAAAAGCACCCACTTTAAGAAATAAACTTGTACATAATGTGGTAGATCCACCTAAACAAGTGAAAATATTCCCTGAATTGAAGGGGTTTGTTCGATGTCGGAAATGCCTAGCCTGTAAAAATAACCCTGCACAAAAGAAAAAAACCACACATTTTAAGTCTACGGTAAACAGAAGGACTTTCCAAATAAGGGACCTAATCACATGCCATACCACGCACGTCACTTACGTGATTGAATGTCCGTGTAAACTTCAGTATGTGGGTAGAACCACAAGGCCTCTACTAGTGAGAATCAGGGAACATATAGGAAACATAAAAAGAGGTTTCCCGAAACATAGCCTGTCAAGGCACTTCCGTGATGTACATGGAAAAAATCCAAAGGGTCTTATCTTTTATGCTATCGACTCCATTAAAGAACATTGGAGGGGTGAGAACAAAACCCGCAAGATCTCACAAAATGAAACACGCTGGATATACCAGCTTGAGTCCCTTCAGCCGGGGGGACTCAATCTGGATATAGACTTAAACTGCTTTATATCAGATACATAAGCCTACAGTAAGACCTTTTTAAATCTTTTTACCTTTTAGCTCCCTTAATCACATACACATGTTAGATATATATTTTTATCCTCCCTCAAATTTAGGAATCACATAACTTATTAACTCGATATTAAATTTCCTATTAATTATATTTATCATCTCACATGCCATTTGGAGTACAATATATCTATTTAAAATTGGGAAGAATTCCAAGCTAATATGCAAAACATCACTCTTATATAATAGGCTGTAGTACTAAAAATGATCTCTGTAGTTGGTCCAAATTTTTATATAAAGATGATTAATATGTCTTTCCCATTGTATAGATGCGATATAAACACGCCTCCTCTAATAACATATTTAAATAATATTAGTTATGTTAGTTTATAAGCTATTTTCTATACTATATTCCTCCCGTTAATTGAATTTATAGATTTTTGTCTTATTACCTTTAAAACTGCACGGACGCACCTTTAATGGATTTTGGTCCAGTTATTTATCTCTAGTATCCATTTACGTAGTGTTAAGATTTCTCCAATTAGTAATCAATAATGAAGTTGCTTTTATATTTAATTTACATACAATTTTATAAGTTTCTAGTATTTATCGTTTATATTCCATTAATCCTTTTTAAATATATAACAGTTCCGTCAATACTTATACATCGTATCCTATTTTAACATTGTTAGACACTTCAATTCCACTTAGTAACAGATGATGCTTTATTTATTTATTTTTTAACCAATAGAATTTATGTCTGTTTTAATCCTTTTCTCTAAATGTTCAAACATGTCCTTGCCCGGCAACTCATGACGCGCCGAAGAGGTTTTTTGCTATTGGCGGTCATGTATTTACAATTAACGTTGCCTGGCAACTAGGAAGTATAACACTAGGCGGACCTGACGTGACCATACGCTGCTCCTGATGACGTCATTGATGACGAAACGCGTAGAGCGTGGTTACGTCAGTTCCGCTTCCTGTTGACTGAGACGCACATCCGGCCGGTGGAACGCACCGCGTCCCGGAACTACCGCCACACGAGGGTGTTGCGGTCCCTAGGACATACATGCACTGTGTTTTTTATTTAATGTGAGTATTGTTATTTTATATTAATAAAGCACCAAATTTTTTACAATACTTCACTATTGGAGCCCTTCTTTCTTTCCTCATCCGGATCTCTCAAACTTTTTTGGAGTACTCTAAGAGGAGGGATTTTCCATCAAATTTCCCTGGAATAGGATACGAAGTCGGGTTTAAGTGGATTACTAGCCAACCTTCGGAGGGACCTCCAAGAGTCACCCCAAACGCTTATTACCCCTGTGGGGGTACCACCATCTGGTGAGTGCGGGAATAATAGGAGGGGAGCACTGATTCCTGTATTGAGCACCCCCATCATTCTGGAAGTCCTGTAATCCATTTATCCTGTCAAATCCCTACTTCATCACCCCCCTTTTTTTGGGACTCGATTATATTTGCTATATTCGGCTATTTATATGGACAATTTTCCTATATATTCGTTTTATATTTATTTATTTATTTATGCTATCTTATTTGTTGGACACTATTTATGATTTTTTATGTGCACAGATTTATACAAAGTTATTTACCGTTTGGCCCATTAGCACAATATATATCTGATTGATTAATTAGCACTTTAAGTATATATGGAAGACTTTTACAACATCACTTTAAATCTTTTATATAGTTATACATATATTTTTAAGATTACACATTGAATTTGTATCATCTATATCTTACACTTTTTCTATTTATTTATCATTATATAGATACACATTTTATAACCAATTTATTCAAACTTATTTACACTTTTTAAGGATTCACTATATGAAGCTTTATATATTCTGGTTCTTATTCACCTATCACCAGTGCACTTTAAGACATATTTATTTATTTTTTCCTATTTATTAGCCTGACAGCGCCATATTACCTCCCCTTTCCTCACATTTACCAAATATAGTTATCTATATTTTTGAGGTAGGCTGCAGTCATTTATTTATTTAATTTTCTCCAAAAGCGCGGAAACTTTCCCCCTACATAAAGATATAAAACTGTAATTTTTTGTGAAGAATCAACAACAAGTGGGACACAATCATAAAGTGGAACGAAATTTATTGGATATTTCAAACTTTGTTAACAAATAAAAAACTGAAAAATTGGGCGTGCAAAATTATTCAGCCCCCCTTAAGTTAATACTTTGTAGCGCCACCTTTTGCTGCGATTACAGCTGTAATTCGCTTGGGATATGTCTCTATCAGTTTTGCACATCGAGAGACTGAAATTTTTGCCCATTCCTCCTTGCAAAACAGCTTGAGCTCAGTGAGGTTGGATGGAGAGCATTTGTGAACAGCAGTTTTCAGTTCTTTCCACAGATTCTCGATTGAATTCAGGTCTGGACTTTGACTTGGCCATTCTAACACCTGGATATGTTTATTTATGAACCATTCCATTGTAGATTTTGCTTTATGTTTTGGATCATTGTCTTGTTGGAAGACAAATCTCCGTCCCAGTCTCAGGTCTTTTGCAGACTCCATCAGGTTTTCTTCCAAAATGGTCCTGTATTTGGCTCCATCCATCTTCCCATCAATTTTAACCATCTTCCCTGTCCCTGCTGAAGAAAAGCAGGCCCAAACCATGATGCTGCCACCACCATGTTTGACAGTGGGAATGGTCTGTTCATGGTGATGAGCTGTGTTGCTTTTACGCCAAACATAACGTTTTGCATTGTTGCCAAAAAGTTTGATTTTGGTTTCATCTGACCAGAGCACCTTCTTCCACATTTTTGGTGTGTCTCCCAGGTGGCTTGTGGCAAACTTTAAATGACACTCTTTATGGATATCTTTAAGAAATGGCTTTCTTCTTGCCACTCTTCCATAAAGGCCAGATTTGTGCAGTATACGACTGATTGCTGTCCTATGGACAGAGTCTCCCACCTCAGCTGTAGATCTCTGCAGTTCATCCAGAGTGATCATGGGCCTCTTGGCTGCATCTCTGATCAGTCTTCTCCTTGTATGAGCTAAAAGTTTAGAGGGACGGCCAGGTCTTTGTAGATTTGCAGTGGTCTGATACTCCTTCCATTTCAATATGATCGCTTGCACAGTGCTCCTTGGGATGTTTAAAGCTTGGGAAATGTTTTTGTATCCAAATCCGGCTTTAAACTTCTCCACAACAGTATCTCGGACCTGCCTGGTGTGTTCCTTGTTCTTCATGATGCTCTCTGCTCTTTAAACGGACCTCTGAGACTATCACAGTGCAGGTGCATTTATACGGAGACTTAATTACACACAGGTGGATTCTATTTATCATCATTAGTCATTTAGGTCAACATTGGATCATTCAGAGATCCTCACTGAACTTCTGGAGAGAGTTTGCTGCACTGAAAGTAAAGGGGCTGAATAATTTTGCACGCCCAATTTTTCAGTTTTTATTTGTTAACAAAGTTTGAAATATCCAATAAATTTCGTTCCACTTAATGATTGTGTCCCACGTGTTGTTGATTCTTCACAAAAAATTATAGTTTTATATCTTTATGTTTGAAGCCTGAAATGTGGCAAAAGGTCTCAAAGTTCAAGGGGGCCGAATACTTTCGCAAGGCACTGTACATAACACAGCAATGCACAGATCACCCCCACTGTCCCCCACCACCCACAAGCCCAAACCACCACCCCCACAACCCTCCAAAAGAGCTCAGAAATTATAAACACTAGGCAGCCACTACAGCGGTGTTACCGGGAGGCAAGCACAGTCAAGAGGGGCCAAATGCTGCCGTGAGGGTCTCCGCGGTGCCACATCTATAATAACCATAACTGAGTTAGCAGACAGGGATTCGGGGACAAGGGGCACGGTGCGGCCGTAGTAAGTGGTCAAGCCAGCAGTTCCAAGAAGCAGTCCGCAGCTGGGAACCAGAAGACTCAAGGCTGTATATGGGGATCGTAATAGTCTGGCATGAGGCCCACGAGAGAACCGGCAGCAGGGTGGGGGAAGGTGGGAGCTCTTCTCCAGCAACAGTCAGAAGGGGATCAGCCAGCACGAGGAAAACATAGTCTCATCGGGGCAGAGGGTGCGTTGGGACCATACTCATGAATCGGAGCCAGAGGACGTCTAAGTTTCAAGCGCCCGACACTAGTTGGCTCCGCGGGCGAGAGCCGGATCTTTGTCTCCCTCTTCGTGGACAGCGCAGAGCAGGCTGGTCAGGTCCGGGAGTCCTCGGGTGGAGGTCCTGCTCAGGGAGCCTGGTCATCCAATCCGGAACAGGGACCGGCTCGATGCCCAAGAAGCGGAAGAGAGCCGGTAGGTCCGCATGGCGGCAAAGGGTGAACGAGGAGCCATATTTACGTACAGTCAGTTGTATGGGGAACCCTCAACGATAGGTGATCTCCGGGCTCCTCAGGCGTTCAAGGAGAGGCTTCATAAGTGCCCCTGGCAACATCCAGAAAGACGGTCACCGTTGATCCATCAAAGTCAATGGGCCTCTCACCCAGGCTTCTCTGAGGATCCTGTCCTTCACCGCATATTTGTGTAATTGGCAGATTAGATCGCAGGGGCCGAGCCGGGTCAGTAGATTTCGCACCAGGGGCTCTGTGGACTTGATCAAAGTCAAAGGTGACCGGTGGATCAGAGGACACTTGGGACAATATGGCACTGACAGTAGCCTCCAGGTCCTCCGACCCCGTCGCCTCTGGGTTTCCCCAGGGCCGCAGGTTATTGCGGTGGCTCCAGTTCTCCAGGTGCAGTTGCGTCTCCGCCAGGCTGTCTCTATGTGACAGTTGGGTCTGTTCCAGCTGCAACACCCTCAACTGGAGAGCGAACACCGCTCATTCTCCCTCGGATAAACGTCCCTAAATCTGGGTGCCGCTATATGGAGATGCTGAAAGTCCCGGCGGTGTTGTTCAATGACTTGTGCCACTATTGCCTCCAGGTCTGACTTAGTTGGAAGTGCCTGCAGGAGGGCTTTAATGTCCGGATCGTCACCGGCTACAGCCGCGGAGGAAGAGGGCTGAGAGAAGGAGGTGCCTCCCGAAGGGCTCATGGTAAACAGCGCAGGCAGGGAGGGGATAATCCGGTCCAGGGATTGAAGCACCACAGGCCCCGGTGCACCTCGTAAGGTCGGCGGCAGAGCAGACGATGCCCGGCTGCGGGACTCCAAAAAGAAGCCGCGGATTGGAGTTGCGGTGGATGTCCTGGAAGAGCCATTAGTTTTCCGCCGTTTCTGCAAACTCATGGCAGCTGATAATTTAATAAGAAATGCAGAGCGGGGTGGCTAGGGAGTGGGAGCACCAGAAAACGTGTCTTCACACCGCCATGTCCAAGCCACGCCCCCTCCCGCTTATTATTTTTTATAAACTTACTATACGGATTCACAATATTTGGTCCCTGTTTGTGTCTACCTTATGAGCCCACCACGGTCTGAGGACCCCTGCCGTGTGTAGTCAAGGCCGACCATAGGACATCCTGGTTTAGAATCCAAGTGCCCCAAGCCTGGGAATATCCGAGAGGGATTGATACTAAGGCGAGATACCCCTGTAGGGGTTACTCCTTCTGGCGAGTGCATATCATAGCAACAAGGAGCACAGGCAATTTTTCAACTTACCACTCCACCCAACCAACACCTAGGAGGACCCTTCACGTGATTGCATGGCCATTTTCAAGCATGGCCAATTTCAAACACTGACTTTTTTGCATTGGACTTTTTACTTGTATATGTTCATATTTATTTTTATTTATTGTCACTATTCTTCTATATAGATATACCACTGTTAATTTATTCATATTTGGTGATTTTACTACCTCAGTGCACATCATTACTTTAATACTGCACATCATTATCTAGCACCTGCCACTTTAATAGGGATTTTCACACATATATTACTAGGTGTAGTATATGTTGTTCACCTTTATTCAAAATATTTTTTGGCACATCACCTTGCACAGAGTCACTTTACTAGTGTTTTTGTGCATGTTATTCTATGTATTTATATATTTAAGGTGCATTTTATTTATATATTACTCCTCCACATTCACTCTTTCACCTATTTGAGGTATAGTTACTTATAATTTACCATTATTCTCTTTGTATGGTTCACATACCTTTACTGATTCCCATATTTGGTACACCCGATTGGTTATCATATATATATAATTTTTTTCTTAGGCAGCGCCATGTCCCTCCCCTCTTCTTTCTCACAGGTAATCTTTTGTTTACCCTTTGCTTAAACTCCTGTACTTCCTGGCCAGTGAACATAGCATTAGGTATAGGTGCAGTCATGTACCAGAAGTTTAGGCCTTCTTGGCTTTTAGGAACAGGGACTGCTGTAGGTGAAGCTACTCTATGCTACATTCACTGACCACCCGTACTGAGATGACCATTACAGTACATTGTTTTCTATACACAGTGTTGGTTGATTTTTGTAATGTACAGCTTGCAGTGTTGGGTACATAATCAGTCAAGACATTGAAAATGTCTTACACATGTGGTAGCCCCATACTCAGGAGTCAAAGGATGTAATTCGCGGTGCAATTCTAAACATGTCCATGCTGTGTGTTTGAAAAATCTCATTAAATTGTCAACTTTATGTAAAATACAAATACATTGTATTTCTTTCCACACTTTCAAAGGACTCATTAAGGCTCTTAGGCAATATGTTGGGGTATTTGCTTTCTACAATGTGGTCATTTGTGGGTGTTCCCATTGTACCCCAGGGCCACCAAGAAAGTGATAGGTAGTCAGGAAATTGGATCTGTAATTTATGCTCCTTGAATGCCTTAACCACTTAAGCCCCGGAAGATTTTACCCCCTTCCTGACCAGGGGTTTTTTTGTGATTTTTTACTGCGTGACTTTGAAGGACAATTGCGCGGTCGTGCGACGCTGTACCTAAACGAATTTGCCGTCCTTTTTTTCCCACAAACAGAGCTTTCTTTTGGTGGTATTTGATCACGTGTGCGATTTTTTGATCATGCACTATAAACAAAAAAAGTGCGTAATCTTTGCAAAAATAACAATATTTTTCACTTTTTTTTTAAATTCCCCCCCAAAAAAATGTAAAAATCTAAATTTTTTAACATTTTCGGCCAAATTGTTTTACGCTACATATGTTTGGCAAATAAAATCGCAAAAAGCGTATTTTGATTGGTTTGCGCAAAAGTTATCGCGTTTACTAACAAAGGGAAAGATTTTTGTCATTTTTTGGTGTTTTTTTTTTAACGAGTAATGGCGGCGATCTGCGATTTTTTTTGCGGTACTGCGACATTGCGGCGGACAGATCGGACCCTTGACTGACATTTTTGACACTTTTGGGGGTACCAGTGACATTACTGCAGTAATCAGTGCTATATATATGCACTGTTACTGCAAAAATGACACTGGCAGGGAAGGGGTTAACTGTATTGGAGAGGGAGGGGTTAAGTGTGTCCTAGGGGCGTGATTCTAACTGTAGGGGGACAGGTCTCCTAGTGTAAAAACAAAGATCAACGGTTCTACATAGTAGAACCGTCTGATCTTCATTTTTACACAGGGGAGAATGACAGGCGGCTTGTTTACATAAGCCGCTCTGTCTTTCTCCCGCTGTACCTGCGATCGTAGTGTGACCGGCAGACATCGGGTCCACCGGTCACACGCCCGCACTCCTCTGTGAACTAGCCGAGGCGGGCGCGCGCCTCAGCGGGCCCGCGCTTGCCCGCTATTGGCTCTAAAAGGAGTGACAGGCGAGCAACGTAGACCTACGTCACTCTGCCTGGCCGGGGCTGACTGCCGCAGTAAATATACTGTGAGCAGTCGGCAACCGGTTAAGGTGCTCCTTGGAAATGTAATTTGGGTACAGTGTTATATGAGTGAGTAGCTGTCAAAGTGTAACAGCACTGAAATCTGAAAATTGGCCTGGGCAAGTAGGAGGTGAAAGTGTTTAGTATTGAAGTGGTTAATTAAAAGGACTGTGCATTCACGCCTGCTTTCGGCTAGCCATAGATGGAGCTAAATTCGGCCAGTTCAGCAGGGACGCAGTGGTAAGGATTCTTCCATCCACCTCAATTGTGTGAATGGATGAATCTGTTCGTGTTTTTTGATCAGCTGCCGGGCTGATCAAAAAAAAAGGTCCATCTATGGCCAGCCCTATTTAGTAACGTTGTGCAATGTGATGCTTCACAGAGGTGCTGCTTGCAGAACGAACTTTCAGAAAGAATGTATCTTCCACATACCTGTCTGGCAGTATTTTGGCAAATCCAGTGTGTTACTAAACAAAGTAGTTGTTGATGATAAAAGATACTGAGGTATCCATTCTAACCCAACCCTAAGGATTGTGGGTAGACAATATAAAACAAGCCCCCTTGTCAACCAACCTTCTTCTGTATTTCTGTAAAGGGAACCTCCAGTTTGGTGGTAATCTCTAAATGTATTACAAATAAGTCTCTTTACAGCTAAAATACTGTTTCTAAACACTAGGGAGAGGGGTGCTAAGATAACATGCTCTTTGCCATGTCCAAAAAATTCTCCAATAATGCAACTGTTTAATGGTGCACTGCCATTTAACACATTATACAGTATCTCACAAAAGTGAGTACACCCCTCACATTTTTGTAAACATTTTATTATATCTTTTAATGTGAAAACACTGAAGAAATGACACTTTGCTAAAATGTAAAGTAGTGAGTGTACAGCTGTGTAACAGTGTAAATTTGCTGTCCCCTCAAAATAACTCAACACACAGCCATTAATGTTTAAACCGCTGGCAACAAAAGTGAGTACACCCTTAAGCTAAAATGTCCAAATTGGGCCCAAAGTGTTAATATTTTGTGTGGCCACCATTATTTTCCAGCACTGCCTTAACCTCTTTGGGCAAAGTGTTGACCAGAGCTTCACAGGTTGCCACTGGAGTCCTCTTCCACTCCTCCATGACGACATCCCAGGGCTGTTGGATATTAGAGACTTTGCACTCCTCCACCTTCCGTTTGAGGATGCCCCACAGATGCTCAATAGGGTTTAGGTCTGGAGAGATGCTTGGCCAGTCCATCACCTTTACTCTCAGCTTCTTTAGCAAGGCAGTCATCATCTTGGAGGTGTGCTTGGGGTCATTATCATGTTGAAATACTGCCCTGCGGCCCAGTCTACAAAGGGAAGGGATCATGCTCTGCTTCAGTAAGTCATAGTACATTTTGGCAATCTTGATTCCCTCAATGCTTGACTGTAGGCAGGACACACTTGTCTTTGTATTCCTCACCTGGTTGCCGCCACACACGATTGACACCATCTGAACCGAATAAGTTTATCTTGGTCTCATCAAACCACAGGACATGGTTCCAGTAATCCATGTCCTTAGTCTGCTTGTCCTCAGCAAACTGTTTGCGGGCTTTCTTGTGCATCATCTTTAGAAGAGGCTTCCTTCTGGGACAACAGCCATGCAAAACAATTTGATGCAGTGTGTGGTGTATGGTCTGAGCACTGACAGGCTGACCCCTCCCCCACCCCTTCAACCTCTGCAGCAATGCTGGCAGCACTCATACGTCTATTTCCCAAAGACAACCTCTGGATATGTTGATGAGCACATGCACTCAACTTCTTTGGTCAACCACGGCGAGGCCTTTCTGAGTGGAACCTATCCTGTTAAACCGCTGTATGGTCTTGGTCACCGTGCTGCAGCTCAGTTTCAGGCTCTTGGCAATCTTCTTATAGCCTAGGCCATCTTAATGTAGAGCAACAATTCTTTTTTCCAGATCCTCAGAGAGTTCTTTGCCATGAGGTGCCATGTTGAACTTCCAGTGACCAGTGTGAGAGAGTGGGAGCGATAACACCAAATTTAATACACCTGCTTCCCATTCACACGTGAGTCCTTGAAACACTAATGAGTCACATGACATCGGGGGGGGGGGGGGGAATAGGCTAATCGGGCCCAATTTGGACATTATTACTTAGGGGTAAGGTGACCAGATTTTTAAAATGAAATCCGGGGACATCTATTTTTTTTTTTGGCAAATGGTAAACTATTTTATAAGCATATTTTCCTCAAATGATATATGCAGTGTATATGTTAATGGAATGATTGTGTGATCTACACGGTATTTCGCCCATGAGAAAAAAAAAATATACATCTTAGAATTTTTTGGGATATGACTACTGTTAAGAATATAAGATCGAGAAAAAAAACGTTTCTATGCATATCTCTATATACTGTATCTCCTGCTCTCTCATAGGCATGCGCACAGGGTGTGCCAGGTGTGCCTGCGCACACCTTAATCATCCTGTGCAGTGCCGATTCCCCCTGCTTCCTGGTGCCGCCTGTCTCCCTCCTGCAGTGCTGCCTGCTTCCCTATATGCCTCTCCTACCTTCAGCTGCGGGGGATGATTCAGGATGGATGAATGAATGAACATAGAGCGATCTGTAACAATCGCCCCTGTGTTTATTCTCAACTCAAGCATAGTAAACCATGTTTCCTATGATTCAGTTTGTGAATGGACAGGAAGCCGCTTAGCACAGATTTACTGTACAGGGCAGCTGAGGTTGCAGAAAGGGACTGGGGAAGCTCTGTCTTCACTCCCTTTCTCTGTTTAGACCCTTAATATTTCACCAAAGCCCCCCACCAGGGCTCCTTAAAAGCTTTTTTAAAATAATTAAAAAGATAGAATTGTTAAAAATTATTTAAAAAATAATAGAAATAAAAACTAACTACACCAATCTCTGCTCTACTCATACCGTCTGCTGCTCTGCTTATATACACGCATGTTTGTTTGTGCTCTGGGGTACACACCCTAATGCAGTAGGCTGCGCACACCAATGCTCTCTCTATATACTGTATCTCCCTCTCTCTATATACTGTATTTCTCTCTCTATGTATAGTAGATCGATCTCTTTCTCTATCTCTCGGGACCCCCTGGGGCTCTCTCTGTACCTCAACAATGTGGTTCTGCCTCTCCGCCAGTCACGTGTAGTCTCTCTGCAGGCTGCAGCCAATGGTTGATTGTGGTGTGGCCCCTGAAGCTCCTCCTTGAGTGTCAGTCTGGTTGCCGCCCCCTCCCTGCTCCTTTTTCCATTCAGCAGAGCGGCCAGCAAAGCCATGTGTGTGCATTCACTGTGCGCTGCTGGGGGGGATCAGGGCTGGATTGGCACGGAAGGGAGAGAAAAGCAGCGGCCCCCGGCCCACAGGGCCAATGCCTGCAATCCGGGGACAAAACTGGGGCCAGACTTGGTCTGGGGACAGTGTCCTCAGTCCAGGGACTGTACCCGAATACCGGGGATGTCTGGTCACCCTAATTAGGGGTGTACTCACTTTTGTTGCCAGCGGTTTAGACATTAATGGCTCTGTGTTGAGTTATTTTGAAGGGGCAGCAAATTTACACTGTTATACAAGCTGTACACTCATTAATTTACATTGTAGCAAAGTGTCATTTCTTCAGTGTTGTCACATGAAAAGATATAATAAAATATTTACAAAAATGTGAGGGGTGTACTCACTTTTGTGAGATACTGTAGCTCGACATTTTAAAAAACAGAGTAAAGCAATATACATTTAAAAAAAATATTAAGGGTGCCCAACTGCCACTGTCCTTTCATTCATATAAAAAATGTTTTAGGTTCTACAGTAAATTGACCATCATTATATCAGGCCAAATAAACCTAAACGTGGAAAAGCCACCTGTCTAATGTGCCAAACTGGACAGCAAAGCACCCAACAAACAAGATTTCTCATAAACATGAGAGCAGAATGGCACACATACCTCAGCTGGGTACATTGTGCCATTGGAATAATTAAAGATTAGAAAAGGGAAGTGACAAACAAGGGCTGCAGCTCTTGTCCCAACATTGTCACACTTGTTAGCAGGCACATTACATCATCAATAGATGCAGAAAGCAGTACGATCCTTCGCTGAGACACAGACATGCCCTCTGCTCCTAACACCTGCCCTCTCTGCCATACAATGAGCCTCTCCTGAAACCCTTCACAACATTTCATGTGGCTCTCTATGGTCAGGACAAAAAAGCTGGGATTTGAGTCTACCCTCCTCTCCCATAAGAGAGCAGCAGCTGCCAGGCCTGACACCAGATGCTGAGGATGGCAATGTGCAAACCTCTTAAAGAAAGTTTTGTTTCTTTGATCAACAGAAGATTAATTATACAGCAGATTGTACAGAAGATCAGCCAAGCGCAAGGCTCTAAAGACATGAACAAGTTCAAAAATGCCTCTTTTTTTTCCTCTAGGGACATTGAATAGATAGTAATATTCTCCTACACCCATGATTTTAAAATATAAGAATTCAGGCAATGCCTATACTTTACCAGCTATCTGAGCAGGCTCTGTTACCACGAATATAGTTTCCTGTGTATCGGAATTTTTTTGGGCCAGGGTCAGGTGGACATTTTCCTGCCAGACACTGGAAAGCTGATCACTCAACTGGTGCTCAATACTTCCACATGGAAGTCAAGGGGAAACTTACATGTATTGATCTGCTGGTTTTACAGCCATGAAAAGATTTTGGGTGACCATCACTGAACGCCGCTCACAGACAATAGGGGCACTTGTGCATGTAGACATGACCTCAGCACTTTAGTGTGTTTTCTCAAAATATACTATACTGTCATGATCATCTACCCATATTCTTCCACCCAGATGTGTACCTATGTACTGTAAGGTAAGTGATGATAATAAACTACCCTGTATATGTCCAGACACATCTACAGAATTTCTGAAGTATGAACTGGTAAATTTGTTTGCTTTGAATATTCAGTCATGTGAACAACAAGAAATTCCCACCACACCTTGGAAAACCAGACAAGCTAACCTGACTTCACACTTTAGTAAATCAATGATGTAAAGATTTTCCTACCTATTTATACTATATAGTAACAGCCCCAGTGTAAGGTACCATGGGACCTCTTGCACAGTGGTAAAACTGCTGCGTGGAGGGTAGGACAGTGTGCAGTATGTACAGCGGATAGGGTGACCAGATGTCCCCGGTTTCCAGGGACAGTTTCTGAACTAAGGACACTGTGTGGAAGGGCTAAGAGGTGGCTGCAGAGATAATCTGTGAAGGAGGGGTGCAGAGGTGAGCTATGGATGTGGGGGCTGAAGTGTCCTCTGTGCATAGAAAACCTCTGAACCGCACTCTATACCTAACACCCTCCTGTATATTATGTAGTCCTGTGCCCAGCGCTCTGTGTATTATGCAGTCCTGTGCCCAGAGCGCTCAGTCCTGTGCCCTTTGTCAATAAAAAAAAAAAATGTCCCCGGATTTCATTTTAAAAATCTGGTCACCTTAAGAGTAGAGGTTATAATGGTGTGCAGTATGTATAGCAGAGGATATAATGGTGTGCAGTATGTACAGCAGTGGATATAATGGTGTGCATTATGTACAGCAGAGGGTATAATGGTGGGCAGTATGTACAGCAGAGGGTATAATGGTGGGCAGTATGTACAGCAGAGGGTATAATGGTGGGCAGTATGTACAGCAGAGGGTATAATGGTGGGCAGTATGTACAGCAGAGGGTATAATGGTGTGTGGTATGTACAGCAGAGGGTATAATGGTGGGCAGTATGTACAGCAGAGGGTATAATGGTGTGTGGTATGTACAGCAGAGGGTATAATGGTGTGTGGTATGTACAGCAGAGGGTATAATGGTGGGCGGTATGTACAGCAGAGGGTATAATGGTGTGTGGTATGTACAGCAGAGGGTATAATGGTGGGCAGTATGTACAGCAGAGGGTATAATGGTGGGCGGTATGTACAGCAGAGGGTATAATGGTGGGCAGTATGTACAGCAGAGGGTATAATGGTGGGCAGTATGTACAGCAGAGGGTATAATGGTGTGCAGTATGTACAGCAGAGGATATAATGGTGTGCAGTATGTACAGCAGAGGATATAATGGTGTGCAGTATGTACAGCAGAGGATATAATGGTGTGCAGTATGTACAGCAGAGGATAAAATGGTGTTCAGCATGTACAGCAGAGGGTATAATGGTTGGCAGTATGTACAGCAGAGGGTATAATGGTGTGCAGTATGTACAGCAGAGGATATAATGGTGTGCGGTATGTACAGCAGAGGGTATAATGGTGTGCGGTATGTACAGCAGAGGATATAATGGTGTGCGGTATGTACAGCAGAGGGTATAATGGTGTGCGGTATGTACAGCAGAGGGTATAATGGTGTGCGGTATGTACAGCAGAGGGTATAATGGTGTGCGGTATGTACAGCAGAGGATATAATGGTGTGCGGTATGTACAGCAGAGGGTATAATGGTGTGCGGTATGTACAGCAGAGGGTATAATGGTGTGCGGTATGTACAGCAGAGGGTATAATGGTGTGCGGTATGTACAGCAGAGGGTATAATGGTGTGCGGTATGTACAGCAGAGGATATAATGGTGTGCAGTATGTACAGCAGAGGGTATAATGGTGTGCAGTATGTACAGCAGAGGGCAGGCCCGGACTGGGACAAAAAATAGGCCCGGGCATTTTGGACTGAGCAGCCCAGGAGGGGGGGGGGGGGGGCATGGCGGGGGCGTGACTGGGGCGTGGCGTTCGTCGGGATGGTTGATGACAGAATTTAATGTTCCAGGATGTGTGGATTCAATTACGGTACCTTTTTTAGATTAATCTGATAAATTGAGTCCAATTTAGATCAGAGCTGCCATATGATGCTGTTTTTTTTTTTGTCTTACTTTAAATCCTGTTTTGATGGTTGAGTCCTAAAAATAGTATGAAGCAGCACAAGATTAGGGTTACTCTAATCAAGGGGTAGACAACCCAAAAAATGTTTTCAAAGAAATTGGGAGTGCCAGATACATAAAAATCAACTGTCAACTTCATATAAAATGGGGGTGTGCTCTCACTGTGTCCCTAAATATGAGTGCCACATCCCGATATGAGAAGCATATTTGAGGATTCCCCTTGGGGTGGGACTTTGAAGGTCACTCAAAAGATATACAAAAAATTGTATTAAATATATATTGGTTTTATTACAAAAATAGTAAAAAGTAAACATACACAAATGACATTGAAAACTAATAAAATTATTGGCAAAACTGATATTGGTATGAAGGTGTGCAAATCACTCAACCAATTATTACAAGCAAGATCCGACGTTTCAAGGTGAGAACCTCTTCTTCAGGGATTTTTTGGGGAATAATTTTATCTGTAAGTATTGAAGAAATATATCAAAGCAAACAAGCAGTTGTTGATAATATAAAATATAACAACAAAATATTAATATGAACATGTTTTTGAGTATAGGCATACACTCATTATAGAACAACATTGTAAGTAAAAAACGTTGTATACACTTACATGGTTGAAGGATGCATGAACACCACAATTGTTTTGCCATAGATTGAAAACATGGAACATTAGCAACACCCACAGAGATCATCGTCAGCCTTGTCTATGAAAGGGAGGTTTGGTATTTGGAGTAGGTCCAAGAAGGAATATAGCATATGATAGAAAGTGTGCAGACCAGAGGGGGCCCAAATTGCTCCAGCTGGAGTCCAAATTGGCTCAACCAAGGGGGCGGGGGTCAGTCACAGTAATGCTGTAAATAGCAAGGAAATACAATGAATAAGAAGTAAAAAATAAAAATAAAATACAAAAATGTTTGTTTTATCTGGGTGCAATGTACAGAGAGTACAATGACGCGACAAAACCAAAAATATGCACGTATATACAAATACTACATATATATAAAAGGCAATAGCCCGATAGATATGTGTCTAATGAATGCACATGTAGCATCTTACTAGGATCAGGCATGGTTGATAGCACTGCTAAAAAAGAAGCTAGTGCATAGAGTCAATTAGAGCCCATGCTCTGGCAATTTTATGACTATAGAGGATAGCCAGTGAAACTGGATATATAAAGATGAAATATAGTCATGACATAGGCTAAATGTGCATATTTATATATGAGTAAAGGTAGGTAAATCCCTTTAAAATAATGAGAACTGACCTTAAGACAGCAGACTCCAAGGCAAACTTCCTCCCAGCGGTGGATGTGCACAGTACTCCATGCTGGGAGTGGTGCCTAAATAGGAGCGCAGTCCGATGAGAGCAATCAAGCTGATTGCATCTCCGCCCCCTGGTGGCCCTGGGCTCCCTGAGCGGCGCTCGCCAGACCCGCCCATAGCCACGCCCCGATGACCACAGGAAGTGCGTCACCGGAACGAAAGGCCAGAGGCGTAGCCGGCGGGCGTCTCCCACCGGCACGGGATGTGACGTCGCTGAGGCGCACGAATGCGTGCAGCGGCGTGTCCCGGAAGTGGAGAGGACATCCGGAGATGTCAGCAGGGAAGGTCCCCACCGCCAGGAATCTCTGGGTCTTGTATAACAGACCCGGACCCCGTGCCGGGTTAGAGCAAAGGGTCCCCGAGGATGCACGAACATATCTATATGAAAAAATGTCAATCAAACAGATGCATGTACTATATATAATACATGCAAGTATTAGAAACAGAGATGCCTACATGTTGTAACCATAATAACAAGCATAATAACAAGCATAAGCATATGCTTGGCTACCTATCAACAAGTGGCCAATTGGCACCACTATAGTACAAAATAGCCCAAGATCACAATAGTTGGTGTTATTATGGTTACAACATGTAGGCATCTCTGTTTCTAATACTTGCATGTATTATATATAGTACATGCATCTGTTTGATTGACATTTTTTCATATAGATATGTTCGTGCATCCTCGGGGACCCTTTGCTCTAACCCGGCACGGGGTCCGGGTCTGTTATACAAGACCCAGAGATTCCTGGCGGTGGGGACCTTCCCTGCTGACATCTCCGGATGTCCTCTCCACTTCCGGGACACGCCGCTGCACGCATTCGTGCGCCTCAGCGACGTCACATCCCGTGCCGGTGGGAGACGCCCGCCGGCTACGCCTCTGGCCTTTCGTTCCGGTGACGCACTTCCTGTGGTCATCGGGGCGTGGCTATGGGCGGGTCTGGCGAGCGCCGCTCAGGGAGCCCAGGGCCACCAGGGGGCGGAGATGCAATCAGCTTGATTGCTCTCATCGGACTGCGCTCCTATTTAGGCACCACTCCCAGCATGGAGTACTGTGCACATCCACCGCTGGGAGGAAGTTTGCCTTGGAGTCTGCTGTCTTAAGGTCAGTTCTCATTATTTTAAAGGGATTTACCTACCTTTACTCATATATAAATATGCACATTTAGCCTATGTCATGACTATATTTCATCTTTATATATCCAGTTTCACTGGCTATCCTCTATAGTCATAAAATTGCCAGAGCATGGGCTCTAATTGACTCTATGCACTAGCTTCTTTTTTAGCAGTGCTATCAACCATGCCTGATCCTAGTAAGATGCTACATGTGCATTCATTAGACACATATCTATCGGGCTATTGCCTTTTATATATATGTAGTATTTGTATATACGTGCATATTTTTGGTTTTGTCGCGTCATTGTACTCTCTGTACATTGCACCCAGATAAAACAAACATTTTTGTATTTTATTTTTATTTTTTACTTCTTATTCATTGTATTTCCTTGCTATTTACAGCATTACTGTGACTGACCCCCGCCCCCTTGGTTGAGCCAATTTGGACTCCAGCTGGAGCAATTTGGGCCCCCTCTGGTCTGCACACTTTCTATCATATGCTATATTCCTTCTTGGACCTACTCCAAATACCAAACCTCCCTTTCATAGACAAGGCTGACGATGATCTCTGTGGGTGTTGCTAATGTTCCATGTTTTCAATCTATGGCAAAACAATTGTGGTGTTCATGCATCCTTCAACCATGTAAGTGTATACAACGTTTTTTACTTACAATGTTGTTCTATAATGAGTGTATGCCTATACTCAAAAACATGTTCATATTAATATTTTGTTGTTATATTTTATATTATCAACAACTGCTTGTTTGCTTTGATATATTTCTTCAATACTTACAGATAAAATTATTCCCCAAAAAATCCCTGAAGAAGAGGTTCTCACCTTGAAACGTCGGATCTTGCTTGTAATAATTGGTTGAGTGATTTGCACACCTTCATACCAATATCAGTTTTGCCAATAATTTTATTAGTTTTCAATGTCATTTGTGTATGTTTACTTTTTACTATTTTTGTAATAAAACCAATATATATTTAATACAATTTTTTGTATATCTTTTGAGTGACCTTCAAAGTCCCACCCCAAGGGGAATCCTCAAATATGCGTCAACTTCATATAAAGTAACTGCTGTAAACCGCTTGAATAATAGTAAGAAATCAAGTGAGCTTTGCACCTTCACCCCTCAGATCACCCCAATTCCTGCACCTTCACACCTCAGATCAGCCCCAATTCCTGCACCTTCACACCTCAGATCACCCCAATTCCTGCACTATCACACCTCAGATCACCCCAATTCCTGCACCTTCACACCTCAGATCACCCCAATTCCTGCACTATCACACCTCAGATCACCCCAATTCCTGCACCTTCACACCTCAGATCACCCCAATTCCTGCACCTTCACACCTCAGATCACCCCAATTCCTGCACCTTCACACCTCAGATCACCTCAATTCCTGCACCTTCACACATCAGATCAGCCCCAATTCCTGCACCTTCAAAAATCAGATCACCCCAATTCCTGCACCTTCACACCTCCGATCACCTCAATTCCTGCTCCTTCACACCTCAGATCACCCCAATTCCTGCACCTTCACACCTCAGATCAGTCCCAATTCCTGCACTATCACACCTCAGATCACCCCAATTCCTGCACTATCACACCTCAGATGACCCCAATTCCTGCACCTTCACACCTCCGATCACCCCAATTCCTGCTCCTTCACACCTCAGATCACCCCAATTCCTGCACCTTCACACTTCAGGTCAGTCCCAATTCCTGCACCTTCACACCTCAGACCACCCCAATTCCTGCACCTTCACACCTCAGATCGCCCCAATTCCTGCACCTTCACACCTCAGATCACCCCAATTCCTGCACTATCACACCTCAGATCACCCCAATTCCTGCACCTTCACACCTCAGATCACCCCAATTCCTGCACCTTCACACCTCAGATCACCCCAATTCCTGCACCTTCACACCTCAGATCACCCCAATTCCTGCACCTTCACACCTCAGATCAGCCCCAATTCCTGCACCTTCACCCCTCAGATCACCCCAATTCCTGCACCTTCACACCTCAGATCACCCCAATTCCTGCACCTTCACACCTCAGATCACCCCAATTCCTGCACCTTCACACCTCAGATCACCCCAATTCCTGCACCTTCACACATCAGATCAGTCCCAATTCCTGCACCTTCACACCTCAGATCAGTCCCAATTCCTGCACTTTCACACCTCAGATCAGTCCCAATTCCTGCACTATCACACCTCAGATCACCCCAATTCCTGCACCTTCACACCTCAGATCACCCCAATTCCTGCACTATCACACCTCAGATCACCCCAATTCCTGCACTATCACACCTCAGATCACCCCAATTCCTGCACCTTCACACCTCAGATCACCTCAATTCCTGCACCTTCACACATCAGATCAGCCCCAATTCCTGCACCTTCAAAAATCAGATCACCCCAATTCCTGCACCTTCACACCACAGATCAGCCCCAATTCCTGCACCTTCACACCTCAGATCACCCCAATTCCTGCACCTTCACAGCTCAGATCACCCCAATTCCTGCACCTTCACACCTCAGATCACCCCAATTCCTGCACCTTCACACCTCAGATCAGCCCCAATTCCTGCACCTTCACACATCAGATCAGCCCCAATTCCTGCACCTTCAAACCTCAGATCACCCCAATTCCTGCACCTTCACACCTCAGATCAGCCCCAATTCCTGCACCTTCACACATCAGATCAGCCCCAATTCCTGCACCTTCAAACCTCAGATCACCCCAATTCCTGCACCTTCACACCTCAGATCAGCCCCAATTCCTGCACCTTCACACATCAGATCAGCCCCAATTCCTGCACCTTCAAACCTCAGATCACCCCAATTCCTGCACCTTCACACTTCAGGTCAGTCCCAATTCCTGCACCTTCACACCTCAGACCACCCCAATTCCTGCACCTTCACACCTCAGATCGCCCCAATTCCTGCACCTTCACACCTCAGATCGCCCCAATTCCTGCACCTTCACACCTCAGATCACCCCAATTCCTGCACTATCACACCTCAGATCACCCCAATTCCTCTTAGGCCCCTTAGTACAAACCCCACAGTACAGGCCCCCTAGCACAAACCCCACAGTAAAGGCCCCCTTTCAATGCAGTGACCAGCGTACATGCCCCCTTTCAATGCAGTGACCAGCATACGTGGTGCCCCCAATGCAGAGATCAGCGTGCGTGCCCCCAATGTAGTGACCAGCATAGGTGGTGCCCCCAATGCAGAGATCAGCATGCGTGCCCCCTTCATAGCACCAGAACAACTGACTGACAGGACAGTGTGCGGGCCGTGCCCCCCCCCCGAGGCTTCATTCACTTACCGTTACCGGGCAGCCTTCAGGTAGAGGTAGGGACGATCACTCACTCACACTCGACTTCTTCTGCGGACTTCCGCTCCGACTTCTTCTTCCGATCCGACTTGACTTCTTCTGCGGACTTCAGATCCGACTCCGACTTCTTCCGATCCGACTCGACTTCTTCTGCGGACTTCCGCTCCGACTCCGACTTCTTCTTCCGATCCGACTTGACTTCTTCTGCGGACTTCCGATCCGACTCTGTCGCCTCGCCTCAGTCAGCTCAGTCCCGACCTCAAGTCACGCGGGCGCGGCTCTCGCTCTCATGTCCTCTCTCTCTCTAGAACGGAAGGTGATCGTGATCATGGTGGTCATGGTAAGGGCATGTCACAGGTCATGGTACGGGCATGTCACAGGTCATGGTACGGGCATGTCACAGGTCATGGTAAGGGCATGTCACAGGTCATGGTAAGGGCATGTCACAGGTCATGGTAAGGGCATGTCACAGGTCATGGTACGGGCATGTCACAGGTCATGGTAAGGGCATGTCACAGGTCATGGTACGGGCATGTCACAGGTCATGGTACGGGCATGTCACAGGTCATGGTACGGGCATGTCACAGGTCATGGTACGGGCATGTCACAGGTCATGGTACGGGCATGTCACAGGTCATGGTACGGGCATGTCACAGGTCATGGTAAGGGCATGTCACAGGTCATGGTACGGGCATGTCACAGGTCATGGTAAGGGCATGTCACAGGTCATGGTACGGGCATGTCACAGGTCATGGTACGGGCATGTCACAGGTCATGGTACGGGCATGTCACAGGTCATGGTAAGGGCATGTCACAGGTCATGGTACGGGCATGTCAAAGGTCATGGTAAGGGCATGTCACAGGTCATGGTAAGGGCATGTCACAGGTCAGGGTAAGGGAATGTCACAGGTCATGGTAAGGGCATGTCACAGGTCATGGTAAGGGCATGTCACAGGTCATGGTAAGGGCATGTCACAGGTCACAGTGTTTGTAATTTGTGCTGCTGCTGGCCTGCAGTGCTGCCCTTTCCTTACCTTGTTGTTGTTGCAGCAGCCAGGCCTTGGCTCGTGTGGTCGTGGGTGCCTCGGTACCGGGTGGTTGTTGATGTTGTCCTTGTCTCCACGGACCCGTCTCTGACTCCACACTGTCAGACAGTCTGACTGTCACTGTCAGTGTCTGCGGTGCGGAGCCGGTGACTTCACTTTTCCACTTCCCGCTTCTTCCCGACAAGAAGGCAAGCAGGGGCCCCTCTAGCTCCACCCCCGGCCTTCACTCAGAGTCACCTGACGGTTCACGGTCCACCCCCTCCTGAGCTACGCAGCTACGCTGGATGCCGCTGCGGAGCTTAGGAGTGGGGACTAGTCAGGGACAGCGGCGGCTGGCGGGCGGCCAAGATTGCTGTAACGCGGCCCAGACTCTCTGCGGAGAGGCCGGCGGGCGGCCAAGATTGCTGTAATGTGGCCCAGACTCTCCGCGGAGAGGCCGGCAGCAGCGGCAACGGCCAAACAGGCGGACACACAGACTTTCAGATCATGGCGGGGATGCCTCGGCCCACCGGGCATATGCCCGGTCCTCCCGATGGTCAGTCCGGCCCTGGCAGAGGGTAAAATGGTGGGCAGTATGTACAGCAGAGGATATAATGGTGTGCAGTATGTACAGCAGAGGGTATAATGGTGGGCAGTATGTACAGCAGAGGGTATAACGGTGGGCAGTATGTACAGCAGAGGGTATAACGGTGGGCAGTATGTACAGCAGAGGGTATAATGGTGGACAGTATGTACAGCAGAGGGTATAATGGTGTGCAGTATGTACAGCAGAAGATATAATGGTGTGCAGTATGTACAGCAGAGGATATAATGGTGTGCAGTATGTACAGCAGAGGATATAATGGTGTGCAGTATGTACAGCAGAGGGTATAATGGTTGGCAGTATGTACAGCAGAGGGTATAATGGTGTGCGGTATGTACAGCAGAGGATATAATGGTGTGCGGTATGTACAGCAGAGGATATAATGGTGTGCGGTATGTACAGCAGAGGGTATAATGGTGTGCAATATGTACAGCAGAGGATATAATGGTGGGCAGTATGTACAGCAGAGGGTATAATGGTGTGCAGTATGTACAGCAGAAGATATAATGGTGTGCAGTATGTACAGCAGAGGATATAATGGTGTGCAGTATGTACAGCAGAGGGTATAATGGTGTGCGGTATGTACAGCAGAGGGTATAATGGTGGGCAGTATGTACAGCAGAGGGTATAATGGTGTGCAGTATGTACAGCAGAGGATATAATGGTGTGCAGTATGTACAGCAGAGAGTATAATGCTGTGCGGTATGTACAGCAGAACGTATAATGCTGTGCGGTATGTACAGCAGAGGATATAATGGTGTGCAGTATGTACAGCAGAGGGTATAATGGTGAGCAGTATGTACAGCAGAGGGTATAATGGTGTTCGTTATGTACAGCAGAGGATATAATGGTGTTCGGTATGTACAGCACAGGGTATATTGGTGTGCGGTATGTACAGCAGAGGGTATATTGGTGTTCAGTATGTACAGCAAAGGGTATAATGGTGTGCGGTATGTACAGCAGAGGGTATAATGGTGTGCGGTATGTACAGCAGAGGGTATAATGGTGTGCGGTATGTACAGCAGAGGGTATAATGGTGTGCGGTATGTACAGCACAGGGTATATTGGTGTGCGGTATGTACAGCAGATCCTATATTGGTGTTCAGTATGTACAGCAGAGGATATAATGGTGTGCGGTATGTACAGCAGAGGGTATAATGGTGTGCAGTATGTACAGCAGAGGGTATAATGGTGTGCGGTATGTACAGCAGAGGGTATAATGGTGTGCGGTATGTACAGCAGAGGGTATAATGGTGTGCGGTATGTACAGCAGAGGGTATAATGGTGTTCGGTATGTACAGCAGAGGATATAATGGTGTGCGGTATGTACAGCAGAGGGTATAATGGTGTTCTGTATGTACAGCAGAGGATATAATGGTGTGCGGTATGTACAGCAGAGGGTATAATGGTGTTCAGTATGTACAGCACAGAGTATATTGGTGTGCGGTATGTACAGCAGAGGGTATAATGGTGGGCAGTATGTACAGCAGAGGGTATAATGGTGGGCAGTATGTACAGCAGAGGGTATAATGGTGGGCAGTATGTATAGCAGAGGGTATAATGGTGGGCAGTATGTACAGCAGAGGATATAATGGTGTTCAGTATGTACAGCAGAGAGTATAATGGTGTGCAGTATGTACAGCACAGAGTATATTGGTGTGCGGTATGTACAGCAGAGGGTATAATGGTGGGCAGTATGTACAGCAGAGGATATAATGGTGTTCAGTATGTACAGCAGAGAGTATAATGGTGTGCAGTATGTACAGCAGAGGGTATAATGGTGTTCAATATGTACCACCATGACCACTTCAGTGCTTTGAAGTAGTCATGGTGGTAGAAGTTAGAAACACTGCTCGTGCTGGGATATTTACAATTATGTGCTGGGGGGCTAGTTGCACCCCTAGCACATGTGACTTACTGCTGGCGGTTACTGTTGGCAGGTACAGCTTGTGGTTACTGCTGGTGGTTACTGCTGGCGGGTACTGCTGGTGGTTACTCCTGGCAGGTACTGCTGGTGGGAAAATGCTGGCTCGAGACACATGATGACATCAACGGAGCGAGAGTGTGAGGAGCGGCTCTGCGCTGGAGGAAGCATGCTGCAGAGCCGATGCTTCCTGTATCTCTCGGTCAGTTTCCTCACAGGCGGAGTTTATTTGATATCACTCCACCTGTGACTGTTAGTTTCAAGACGGAGCCGGAAGTTCGCAGCAATTATACTCTTAAATAGTTTTTCAATAGATACAGCCATGTTTAGGGGGGCGAGAGGTGAGGATGGGGGAGGCGCCACAGGATTAGTTCGCACAGGGCGCCGGAACACCTAAGGCCAGCCCTGGCCGTAACTATACAGGAAGCATCGGCTTCATCCTGACAGCTCAGCTGACACAGACAGCCGGGATATCGCATGGCACTTGCAGGTGACAGGGAGCCGCAGGCTGCATATGGGAGACTCCCGCACCTCGCGGTAGACTTGGGATGTCTGATGTACAGCAGAGGGTATAATGGTGTGCAGTATGTACACAGCAGAGGGTATAATGCAGTGGTGGCTGGTGCTCAAAATTTTTTGGGGGGGGGGGGGGGGCGCAAAAAGAAAAATGTAATAGGCATTGCTTTGCGGCAAAAAACGCTGTAAAAAAAGTGTGAAAGGGGCCTTCAGTAATTAAGGTTAAGTGTGCCCCCTTCAATGCAGAATGACCATCGTGCCCCCTTTCAATGCAGAGAGACCAGCGTGCCGTGCCCCTTTCAATGCAGAGAGACCAGCGTGCCGTGCCCCTTTCAATGCAGAGAGACCAGCGTGCCCCCTTTCAATGCAGAGTGACCAGCGTGCCCCCTTTCAATGCAGACAGACCAGCGTGCCCCCTTTCAATGCAGACAGACCAGCGTGCTGTGCCCCTTCCAATGCAGAGAGACCAGCGTGCCCCCTTTCAATGCAGACAGACCAGCGTGCCCCCTTTCAATGCAGACAGACCAGCTTGCCCCCTTTCAATGCAGAGTGACCAGTGTGCCCCCTTTCAATGGAGAGTGACCAGCGTGCCCCCTTTCAATGCAGAGTGATCAGCGTGCCCCCTTTCAATGCAGACAGACCAGCGTGCCCCCTTTCAATGCAGACAGACCAGCGTGCCCCCTTTCAATGCAGACAGACCAGCGTGCCCCTTTCAATGCAGAGTGACCAGCGTGCCGTGCCCCTTTCAATGCAGAATGACCAGCATGCCATGCCCCTTTAATGCAGAGTGACCAGCGTGCCGTGCCCCTTTCAATGCAGAGTGACCAGCGTGCTGTGCCCCTTTCAATGAAGAGAGAACAGCGTGCCGTGCCCATTTCAATGCAGAGAGACCAGCGTGCCCCCTTTCAATTCAGAGTGACCAGCGTGCCCCCTTTCAATGCAGAGTAACCAGCGTGCCCCCTTTCAATGCAGAGTAACCAGCGTGCCCCCTTTCAATGCAGACAGACCAGCGTGCCGTGCCCCCTTTAATGCAGGCAGACCAGCGTGCCCCCTTCAATGCAGACAGATCAGCGTGCCGTGCCCCCTTCAATGCAGACAGACCAGTGCACTTACCTGCAGCGACGGCTTCTCCTCAGTTCCCGCGTCTCCTCGAATCCTTCCACCGCCTCCTCTCGGCCAATGGCATGGTTTTTGCCTTTCGGCCAATCAGGAAGCGGGTCTCGGACCCGCTTCCTGATTGGCCAGGAGGAGGATCCGTGTGACAATATTGAATTTTCATTCGCTATTGTCACACAATGGGTGGGCTCGGGGCGCACTGCTCTGCATCCCAGGTCCACCCTTTTCTGAAGCCTATTAGAGCCTCTGGCTCTAATAAGGTGATTAAAAAAAAAAAACCCATTGAGCTCCAATGCATCCGGCTCCCCGCATGCAGATTAGGGGGCCGAACGCATAGATAGGGGGGGCGGCGCCCCTAACGCACCAGCCGTCACTGGTATAATGGTGTGCAGTATGTGCAGCAGAGAGTATAATGGTGTGCAGTATGTACAGCAGAGGGTATAATGGTGTGCAGTATTTACAAACTTTTTTTGTTTATAGCGCAAAAAATAAAAATCACAGAGGTGATCAAATACCACCAAAAGAAAGCTCAATTTGTGGAAAAAAAAGGATATACATTTTGTGTGGGTACAGCGTCACACTACCGTGCAACTGTCAGTTAAAATAACGCAGTGCCGTATCGCAAAAGTTGGCCTGGTCATTAACCACTTGCCAACCGCCGCACGACTATTTACTGCGGCAGTCAGCCCCCTCCAGGCAAAGTGACGTAGACCTACGTCGCTCGCCCACGAGCCTGTAGGGGGCGAGTGTGCGCCGCCGGCGGCACGCTCCCGCCCCCGCTCGTTCTCTGCTGAGCCAGCGCGTGTGACCGGCGGCTCCGATGGCCGCCAGCCACTCACGATCTCCCGCAGGAGAGGGAGAAAGACAAACGGCTGTTGTAAACACAGCCGTCTGTCATTCTCACTGAAGTAGGCACAGAGGCTGTGTGATCCTGCTATATAGGATTGCATGTCTCTGTGGTTACTTCACTAGCCACGCCCCCTGACAATAAGAATCACACCCCTAGGGACACACTTAACCCCTTGATCACCAATAAAGTTAACCCCTTCCTTGCCAGTGTCATTTTTACAGTAACAGTGCATATTTATAGCACCGATTACTGTAGAAATGTCACTGGTACTCCCAAAAGTGTCAAAAATGTCAGTCAGGGGTCTGGTCTGTCCGCCGCAATGTCACAGTCCCGCAAAAAAAAAAAAAAAAAAAATCGCAGATTGCCGCCATTACTAGTTTTAAAAAAAAAAACAATAAAAATTACATAAATCTTTCCCGTAGTTAGTAAACGCAATAACTTTTGCGCAAACCAATCAAAATACGCTTATTGCTATTTTTTTTACCCAAAATATGTAGCGAAAACAAATTGGCCTAAAATGTTAAAAAATTTTGATTTTTACATTTTTTTTTTTAGAGAATTTCATATAAAAAAAAATGTGAAAAATATTATTTTTTCAAAATTGTCGCTCTTTTTTTGTTTATAGCGCAAAAAATAAAAATCGCACAGGTAATCAAATACCCCCAAAAGAAAGCTCTGTTTGTGGGAAAAAAGGACGTCAATTTTGTTTGGGTACAGCATCGCACGACGCAATTGTCCGTTAAAATCACGCAGTGCCGAATTGCAAAATAGGGCCTGGTCTTTGAGCAGCCAAATCCTCCGGGGCTTAAGTGGTTAAGGGGGAAAATCTTCCAGTCCAGAAGTGGTTAGGAAATAAAATCCAGACAGGCATTCTAATGCTTTCTGGCTCCCTAACAATCTTCTGTTCTATGATACCCATTGGCCAACACCTATTAAAATTCACTATAGCAGTGCAAGATTGTGGGATTTCAGGAGATTCCCACAGTCCAAGTGCCATGGTCTGACTGGTTAATGACTGACAGGAGCCATTGCGGTTACATTATTAGTGCAATAGTTCCTGCAGAAAAAAGTCATTGACATTCTTCTTCTTCATCATACTATACAACATTTCCCTTCTTTTTCCTCACAGAGATAATTAAAAATTTCCTGGTAATAAATGAGTGCATTCTTAGTTTGTGGGTTAAATCTTCCTGCAGAGGAGGCAGAGAATGTTGTGCTCTTAGACTGCATTTCACGCTCACCCTGTCCCAAACAAGAGCCCACATCTGCTGGAGAGCAGAGCAGATGTCCTGCAAGCGACACGCGACACAGACACCTGACATGAGGCTGCATTGTTCATCCAGAAACTTAGAATACAGTAGAGTGTGTCTGGATTGCTAATGCCTTTCAAATGTTTGCTAGAGAGCCCCCCACCCCACTAGTGTAGGTCAATTGGCCTGTACAGAAAAAGCATTAATATTGAGTTACATATAGAGATTCTTTTGCTGACCATAGATGCAATAGTTCAGCTAGTAATAGGCAAATCTACTATCTGTTACAAAAAAACGTTATGCTTACATATAGGAAACGAACAGCAAATGTTGGTGGACTAAAAAAAAAACATGTTGGGCCGGTCATAGTGCGGTCATGGGATAGGAAACATTCTGTATGGTGATTGCACTGTAAGTTGATAGTTTGTTGTACCCATATGGAGCTCCAGCTTAATTCAGCAGCTACAAATACTGTAGCTGCTGAGTTTTAATATTAGGACACTTATCTGTCCAGGGATCCCACAATGTGAGCACCCCAGCCAATTGTTGGGTTGGGTAGGTTAAAAAAAAAAAAAAAAAAAAAAAAAAAAAAAAACATACTCGCCTAGATGGCTGTAGCGTGGATCCGAGCTGCGGCTGTCCCCTCTAGCTCTACAATGAGAATTGAGCGATCAAAGACCGCTGATCTCTTAGTTCTCAGGTCTGCTCTAAGCACAGAGCAGTGACAGTCATCACCGCTCTGTGCTCTGCCCCTTACCAGAGATTTTATTCATGTATTTTTTTTTTTTTTCAAAGTGTAAGTGAAGTCTAAACTTTTTTTAGTTTTGGATGGAGTACAGAAGAATTAGACCTTCTGTCAATTTTTTATTGCGGTCTTTGCCCCCATTGGTGAGATTTCCTCTCATACCTTTAATGTCTCTGGGACAGAAAATCAAGGTAAACCTCCCAAGTTAAGAATAACCAAACAGGTGTTTTAACTGTTCATTATTCTATCAAAGACTAAAAAATGGATTTTTGTAAAATCTTACCGTAAAATCCTTTTCTCTTAGCTCATCGACAGACGTAGTCCTCGGTGATACACCACCTTCGGGTTATGTTACCTCCGCAGGAGCAGGACTAGACAGGAAATTAAAAAGCTCTGGCCACACCCTAGGGGCAGTCCCAGAGGGTATATCCTCTCTCTCTCTGCCTCAGCAAATCAGTTATGTGAAAAAGCAGTGCTTAGAGAATTTAACCCAACCCAACTCCAAAACAGAGGGGCGGGGACTACGTCTGTCGATGAGCTAAGAGAAAAGGATTTTACGGTAAGATTTTACAAAAATCCATTTTTCTCTAGCGCTCATCGACAGACGTAGTCCTCGGTGATACACCACCTTCGGGACGTCCCAGAGCAGTATCACAACTGAGGGGTGGGAAAATGGAAATCAAATCCCAATCTAGAAGGCCCAACCGGTGCCAACTAGAAGTTTACAATGCTCATCCTTAATGATGAGACTCAACAAAACAATTTTCAAACAGAAAAAAACCCTCGAGGTAGACCACCGGTCTCCTCAAATTGCGGCCTGCAAAACCTTGCGGCCAAATGAGGCATCCGCCGATGCCGTCACATCAATTTTATAGAATTTAGTAAAGGTATGTACCGACGACCAAGTGGCCGCCTTACATACCTGGACCACTGACGCCTGATGGCGAAAGGCCCAGGAAGTACTGAGCGCTCGAGTGGAGTGCGCCCTAACAGGGAACGGAGGACTCTGACCCTTAATAGAATAAGCCTGTACCACCGTTTGTCTAATCCATTTGGCAATGGTCGCGGCAGATGCAGGCAAACCCTTTCTGGGGCCATCCGTGATCACAAAAAGTGAATCCGTCTTACGGAATGATTCCGTAGCTTTCAGGTATACCCTGATTGCCCGAACCACATCCAAGGAATGCAACGCATGTTCCCGATGATGCTTGGGCTGAGGACACAAGGAAGGTAGTACAATATCTTCATTCAGATGAAAATCTGAAACCACCTTAGGAAGAAAAGATGGCTTAGGATGAAGTACTACCTTATCCCTATGAATCACTAGGTATGGGGACTGGCATGATAATGCAGCCAGTTCTGACACCCTGCGAGCAGAAGTAATAGCCACCAAGAAGGCCACCTTCTGGGATAAAGTAAGCAAGGGAATCTCCCTGATGTTTTCAAAGGGAGGTTTCTGTAGAACCGACAAAACCAAATTAAGATCCCAGGGCGGTAAGGGCGCGCGGACTGGAGGAGCCAGGTGCCGCACCCCCTGGATGAAATTCCGCACCAAGGATTTGGTAGCTAAAGGTTTCTGAAAGAAGATTGCTAATGCTGAAACTTGACCCTTGATGGTGCTCAAGGCTAGCTTCTGCTCAACCCCTTGTTGCAAAAAGGCCAATATTCGAGACACCGAATAGGTACGTGGAGGAAATCCTAAAGATTCGCACCACGCAATGTAAGTCTTCCATGTGTGATAATAGACTTTGCTGGAAGTCGCTTTCCTTGCTTTAATAAGGGTAGGAATGACTGAAGTAGACAAACCTCTGTCCTTCAGTACTTGGGTCTCAATGGCCAGGCCATTAAAACCAGCGACTGTAAAGCACGAAGGTAAATAGGTCCTAAAGACTACAGACACTCCCTGAGACGAAGTTCCCACGGAACGTCTGCGACTAACATGTCCAAGTCGGCCAGGCCGGCTTGAAGAGGCCAGCCTAGAATTTCTAGGACCACTGGCGCTGATAGGATCTGAACCAGGCGTCCCTAGAGCTATCTGGCCCCGACCATCCGAGAAAGTCTGGTCGTTTTCTGTTCCCACACATTTATCAGATACCTGATAGTTATCAGGAAAGGTGATCTTTTCTGGTTGAACCTCAGGGACCGAAGTCACCCGACTAGAGGCTACTTGGCCTATCTGGTCAATCAGATCCGATTCCTGTGAGGTATCGGGACTAATCTTAGGAAAAGGTAAAGGAAAAGATCTATACAGGGAACGGTAACTACCGCTTCCTGTACTAAAATGTTGGAAGGGAAGAATCGCACCGGTAGTAGTGGTAGATGCTCGATCTAATGTCCTGAATACCGGTGAAAACGTCCCCCCACCCTGAAATCGGGTGGGGGCGCACCTTCAGGCTGTGTACTCCTTTACTTCGGGTTTGGCTGGGTTGGTCCTCTGCTTGTCCGACCATCCCTTCTTGAACCCTCCTGGAGGAGTCTTGCCTTTCCCGGGAGTACCAGCCGGGCGCCCTTTATGGGCGGTAAAGAAAGGTCCTCGCTTGTTGCGAGGTCCCTTAACTTTTGCAGCCTGTGGCAAAAAAGTACTCTTGCCCCCGGTGGCATCCTTAATGATTTCATCTAGGTTGGCTCCAAATAGACGATTCCCCTGAAAAGGGAGATTGGTCAAATTCTTTTTGGAACCTAGGTCAGCTGACCAGCATTTTAACCACAGCACACGTCTGAGGATCACTGCTAACTTAGATGCATGCCCTAACAAGGGAGTAGTGTCCAAGGCTGCGTCACAGATAAACCGTAGCCCTTGTATGATCTGTTCTATCAAATCAGATGTCTCCTGGGGAATATCTTTTCCCCTAAGATCTTGGCGTACCATTTTCGCCCATTCCGTAAGTGTCTGGGAAACTAGACCAATAACAATTACTGGTCTAAATGCTGACCCTATCAGAGAAAAGATAGTGCGGGACTCCGCTTCTATCTTTCGATCCACCGGATCCTTAAAGGACGAAGTGTCCTCCACTGGAATAACCGTGGCTTTATTCAGCCTGGAAATAGGCGGATCCACGACTGGTGGTACCGTCCATTTCTTAATGATGGATTCCTCAAACGGATAGCGTCTAGCAATACGCTTGGAAATAGTAAAGGTACGTTTAGAATGCTCCCATTCTCCTTTAATCTGATTACCAAAACATTTAGGTACAGGAAAAGCCTTCGCCGTCTTGATGGGCTTATTAGTCCCAAAAGGCCTTTCTGTTTCAGTTGCCTCTGCCGGTAAAGCCTCAAGTTTCAAGGTTTCTTGCACTGCCACAACTAGTGCGTCCACCAATGCTTCTTCCTGAATTATAGCAGGAGAAGAAGCGTCCTCCTCACTGTCTGAGGGGGCTTTACCTGGGATAACAGCCCTTGCAGAGGAACCTGCAACTGCAGTGACCATCTCTGAATCAGAGTCAGAGGTGTCAGATAGTATAGGGGTAGGCGGGGGTCGCTTCCTTGACCCCCGTCCCTGACAGGCCGCCTCCACCCGAGCCACCATAGACTCCAAAATTGCTGTAAATGACTCTATACTCTGTGCACCGGCGGGTCCCGAGGCCCCCTCGAGGGAAACAGGTGGGGGAATATGTGTGGCAGGGTCCATAATAACTCCAGTTACTTCCTGGATGATATAATTCAAAAGTAAAGAAAAAACTTTTTTTTTTTTTTTTTGACCCTCAGTGCCACAAAAAAACCCCTTAGTGTTACCTGCTAGGGATCCCTATCGATCGAGAGAGAGAGAGATAGACCCCCAGGCTCACCACTTGATGTTCAGAGTTAAACTGCAACAGCTTACAGCGCTGTCTTAGACAAACAGGAAGTCTTTTGGCTGGCTGCCCAGGAAGAAGGGAGGCGGCTCCGCCCCTCTGCACGCCTTCCGGCGCCTCCCCCAAGCTCCACGAGGTGTAGAATCACCTCAAACATGGCCGCCCCCATGCTGGAGACACGAGGCTACGCCAAAATGGCGGCTCGTGCGATCCAGCAAAAAAAAATGGCGGCGGCCTGTGCTGACTAGCGGTGTGCTGCAGGCACACAACACTCTCTCTGCATGGGGATATGGCGTGGTTGGCGGTACCGGCCCTGGCGGACCGCATGGCCGTTCGGGAGGCCTGCTAATAGCTGGAGATCTGATTTGGAAGGCAGTCTACATGTCCATGGCTTCTGACTGGTAGGTAGCTTATACTTAACCCATAGGATTCCCAGAATGCCACAGATTACATCTTTAAAACATGTATACAATAGATTGTTAGCTCCCAAACCAAGCCTCCTGGCTTTTTGCACACATAAAATCACACTCAAAGTAGGAGGATTTGTGACATGTTATAGGATAGAAAGAACTCTTTCTTACCATACAGAGAGGGGCCCGCGTTCACCACAAAACCCGTCAGGGAAAAAGGGGGAACATACTACTCACCATACCGGAACCAGGCGGGCACCAACTCCTGACAGTACCCCTCTCCACCGGAGCGGGAGGGCTGTCGACCGATACGGACGCCATGACTCATGGTCTTTGGCGTTTCAGCGAGACGTTTAACTCGCGGGTTCAGTCCTTTTAATGGGACTTTGTCGCGGCCGACCCAGCGCGGAGCTATGGCCTGCACGCGCTCGTAGGCTGAACTGGGGTGACCACCGGATCTCAACATCCAGCCCGTCGCCCAGTTCAGCTTTCTTGCTTGAAGATCTCACAGGAACACTGGAGAAAAAAAGCTGTCTAAAAATCCTTTTAGAAAAAAATTCTTGCCAGGACCTAAGATCCCAGCAAGGTATCTAGGTCCTTACTCCTAACTAGACAGAAAATAACTGATTTGCTGAGGCAGAGAGAGAGAGGATATACCCTCTGGGACTGCCCCTAGGGTGTGGCCAGAGCTTTTTAATTTCCTGTCTAGTCCTGCTCCTGCGGAGGTAACATAACCCGAAGGTGGTGTATCACCGAGGACTACGTCTGTCGATGAGCGCTAGAGAAAAAATAGTTGGCTGTGCATACACGTTAAGGCTTTTTAATAAATTCTTACAAGGCCCTCTGACTACAATCATACATATAGGCATTTAAACTGTTTATATTATAAATAATTTAAAGAATAACCAAAAACCAGTATACAGTAAGTGCCGGTTCACACTGATCCGACTTGTCAGGCAACTTGGTCACCTGACAAGTAGCGGTCTATGCTGTGCAATGTAACTGTTCTAATCAGACCGACTCAAGTCGCTCAGACTTAGAAAAAGGTTCCTGCACCTTTTTTTTTGCAAAGTCGGACCGACCTGCATTGACTACCATTATGTGAAGTCGTTGCAAGCCGCGCCGAAGTCGCGGTGCACGGGGACTTCATTAGTCGCCCGAAGTCGGGGCGACTTTGAGTCGGATCAGTGTGAACCGACTGTTAGGGTTGTGTTCATAAAAAAGCTACAAGATTATTTGTCCTGTGAAACTGCACGTACAAGCTTCCTCCACCGTCTGGCGCTCCAGTGAGCGTTGGAGCACAGAGCGGTGACTGACTGTCACCACTCTGTGCTCGGAGCAGACCTGAGATCTGAGCGATCAGCGGTCTTTGATTGCTCAGTTCTCAGTGTAGAGCAAGAGGGGACAGCCGCAGCTCGGATCCATGCTACAGGCATCAAGCTGAGTATGATTGTTTTTTTTTTTGTTTTTTTTACCCACACTTCTCTTTTGAGCCGGTCATACATAGATCTTTTTTATTTATTTTTTTTGATCAGCCAGTGGGCTGACCAAAAAAAAGAAAAAATGTTCCCATCCACACAATCAAGGTGGATTGAAGAATCCTCCCCATGTGCTATTGTATTCGGACAGCGGATTCCTCCACTGTCACAATACACTGATCGGCATGGCAGCTGATTGGCTGCAGGTGCTGATCAAACGAAAATTTACCAACAGTCTCATTCAAGAGGAATTGGTCCTTAGATTCCTTTCTCTTGTGCGTGAACAACCACATATGAATCACAATTTGGCCAGTCCTTGCTGAACCAGACACATTTCAATCCGACTATAGAAAATGGAAATTGGAACTGTTAACAAATATTATTCTTCTGAATATCAATTACTGTAACGGCATTTGGGCTTCTGCACTTTTAGGCCATTTCATACTTGTGCAACTGCAAAGTCGCATGACAAGACTTATCCCATGATTTCCAATGAGTACCGTTCATATCTGTGTGGTTTCAAAGTAGTCCCTGCACTACTTTGGTCCGACTTGAGGTCCATAGACCTAAAGATTACACAGGCATTGCTTCAAGTCAAAAGTCGGAGCAAAATAACAGCCAGGTTGCACAAGTGTGAAAGGGGCCTAAATGCACTATACTCAGCTTCCCCTCCCCACCTTAAAGTGGTACTTAAGGTTTTTTTTTTTTAAATTAAGGTAAGGTAATTTTTTTTTTAGTAACAAACGTCATACTTACCTGCTCTGTGCAATTGTTTTGCACAGAGCAGCCCTGACCCTCTTTTTCTATGGTCCCCCACCTGAGCTCCTGGCTTGTCCCCCCATAGCAAGCAGCTTACTATAGGGGCACTAATGTGGGCTTGCTCCCAAGCTGTGTTTTGTGTATCTATTAGCAGGCATAGCACGGCTTGGCCCTGTCCCCACTCTTTCCCCACAGGCTGTGATTGGCAGCAGTGGGACTCAATGGCTCTCACTGCTGCCTCCATCTCCAGTGAGGAGAGAGAAGACAGCTGCGGCTCAAATGTAGCTTCATCATTGCACCCCCCACCGCCATTATTTCTGCATAGTGTGAGAAGCCCTTTATTTTGGAGCCTTGCTTCTGTCCACTTATGTAGCTGTATCACTCAGGAATTGGTCCATGTTCACAACACCCTGCCTGACCCACAAGACTTTCATACTGAGGATTCTGTGGATATGATACAATTCCTTCTGATATAGGCTCCACTGTATGTAAGGAATCCTCTTGCAGCACATGTTGGAACCGAGGCTACCATCTTGATATGTTTGAGGCTCCCAGCAGGTGTGTGATTACCAGATGAGAGACGCTGCAAGGAGTGACGGCACAGGCTGTGAAACTGCTGAACGAAGGTACCCAGCGGCACTGATCCAGGCTATTTTCCTTCCCTTGATTGCCTGGTCACTTGGGCTCACGGAACATACTTGGGCTTTTGCAATACACAAGACATCCAGGTCGCGTGAGTACCCACGGACTTACTGCTATTTCCAATAGACTCATTACCGCGGCTCTGTGAATGTGCTGGCCATCCATTCATCCACCTGCATGGAGCCGGCTCCCCTTCCTCCGTATATAGAACTTCTTTGTTGGGTTTCTTTCCCGTTTTTTGTCTATGATTAACTGAGTACAAGACCAGTCAGAGCCCCCAATTAGATGTGACTGCTTGGATGAGGGGTTACATGCATACAGCAGCGGAGCTGCCCATTGATTTGTAAAACGTTACAAAACTGGCCACAGCTGTTCGCACACAGCGTGCTTGGACATTGATTCTCGCTAGTGGCTGCCTATGTGAGGCTCTCTTAGGTCATGCTTACCTAAAAAGAATTCTACCGATCGGGCTGAGATTCAGAGTGTGTATGGCTGGTCTAATGGGCCATACACACTATAAGATTTTCTGAAGACTTTTTCCTTTAGACTTACCAAAACCATATAATATGAGGTCAAACCTAAACTCTTTCAATTTGTATGCAATCTTGCAGGCCCTTGCACTACATAGAAAAGGTAAATCTGAAGGAAATCTAACCACAAAAGTTGGATAGTGTGTATCCAGCTTAAGCTGTGTCAGAAGGCACCAGCCGAGATTCGAACCATTATTGGGCAGGCTGAATGTACCAAGTTGTTGATACAGGTGAGTTTATTTACAAATTACAAGAGCGTTACAAACTTAGAATGCAATTATTTCTTACAATTTTGAGCTGATGCCAATAATTTTGTCCTTTCCATTTTTGGAGTTTTGTATCAGATTTGGATTTTTGTTTCTCCACTTTTTTGTGTCATATAAATACAAACAAAAGAAACACTAGAAAGCCTAAAAATTTGTAAATGCAACAATTTTCTGGGTGAAGTGGCGCAATATCTGACAGAAATGCAGGGGTGCCAATATTTTTGGCCATGACTGTAGACTTGTTTTAGATGCAATGTTTGATTGATTACTAATTTTGTGCAGGTTTATTTACAATAAGGCTGAATTTACACCTGAGCAGAGTGATTTTCAGGGGTTTTCAAATGTTTTTGATTTTTAACAGTTTTGTGTGTTTTTGCTTGTTTATAAGCATTTAAGAAGAGTATTTCAAACATTTTACATGTGTAATCAAGCTTCAGGCTTTTTTGTTTTAGCCAATAAAAAGCACTAGATGGAGCAGACCAGTTCAGAAACCGCAAAAAAAAAAAAATACTCCCCTAGATGGCCACAGCACCGATCCCAGCTGCAGCTGTCCTCCGAGAACTGAGTGATCAACCACCCCTGATTGCTCAAGCTCTTGTTCTCCCCCCTCCACTCTGAGCAGAGAGCGGTGACTGCCAGTCACCAGCTCTCTACTCTATCCCTCTAGCGCTCACTGGAGAACTAGGTTGTGGAGGGGGCGGCATGCTGGGAGGCTGAGCCGACTGCCTGTCCAAGCATCTGGGTGGATCCCAACTGTAGAGTCAGGATCCTTCCGGAGCCTGAGCTGGCTGAGTAATGTCAACTGACTGCAGACTTTAGCCCATTGCCAGCTGAAAACAGTGCACAGGAGTGCAGAACAAACTGCACTCCTGTGATCCATAGGAGGAGGGCCAAAATAGCTTTGGCTATACTTCTCCTTTAAAGGCTAAAAACAAACAAAAAAGGCCTCAATACGCTAATTTTCAGGCATTCCTATTAAATTCTATGGGGCCAAAAATACCCTGTTCCGCCTCAAAAGTAGGTCGTGTAACTTTTGGAGCATCAGCCACCATTGAAATACATGGCATTTTGGATGTTGAGTGTTTTGAAGGTTCAAGCTACAAAATGCTCAAGTGTAAATGGGACCTAAGGCATGAGGTGAGGGCACTTGAGTGTGCCGTACATCTGCAAGGCAATTCTCTGGCCGGTTTAACTTCCATATAAACTAATACAAAACCTCACACAAACCACATCCAAAAACATGTATACTGTGAACTGCCAATCTGCAGCAGGTAAATGATGTACAAAACCAAAGAATAGAAATGGTCAATTGATTGCTCAACCATTACATTTTATTGTTTGACTTTTTTCCTATAAAAAGGCTGCAAATTGCAGCAAACTGAAAAAAAAAAATGAATGTAATGTAGCTGCCTGAGTGAACTTATTATCCCATATGCCCATTTGTAGAACTATCCACTCATTTAAGAACAGGCTTGGACAAACCTAATGTAGAAGATTCTTATAGTCATTCCCTCACACTGCAGTACAGCATTCTGGTATGACTTTAGTAATATTGGTTGGTAAGAAAATGTATTAGGGTTATTCAGTTCATTATAATGGAAAGAGAAAACTCTTCACTCTACACAGACACATGGTGCCCTCTGCAGGTTACACAGACTGAAATCACATGATATTCGTGCACACAGCCTTCAGAAGCGTGTAAGACAGCAAAGGAAAACCACCAGGAAAAATGCTGCATCAGATTTTGCACTCTCCAGTTTTAGTAAATCAACCCTATTGTGAGTATAGACAGAGATAATATAGGAGCATCTCAGAAAATTAGAATATCGTCAAAAAGGTAATTTATTTTAGTAATAAATTCAAAAAGTGAAACGCATATATTATATAGATTCATTACATACAGAGTGATACATTTCAAGCATTTCTTTCTTTTAAATTTGATGATTATGGCTTAAAGCTAGTGAAAACCCTGCTAGCAGGCTTCAGCTCATCTGCATTGTTGGGTCTGATGTCTCCCACCTTCCTCTTGACAATACCCCACAGATTTTCTATGGGGTTTAGGTCAGTCGAGTTTGCTGGCCAATTAACCGCTTGCCGATCGCCGCACGACTATTTACTGCGGCGGTCAGCCCCTCACAGGCAAAGCGACGTAGTACTACGTCGCTAGCCTGTGAGGGTCTAGGGAGTGAGCGCGCGCCACCGGAGGCTCGCTCCCGCTCGGTCACGGACCCCCCCCCGCGGAAAACCTTTAGAGGTGTTTTGAGTTAAAGTGGTTGTAAAGGCACAAAGATTTTTACCTTCATGCATTGTATGCATGAAGGTAAAAAAACATGTGTGTAGGAGCTCCCCAGACCCCCCCCCCCCATTACCTGAGCCCCCTCTCGATCCAGTGCTGTCCATGAGAGACTTGCCTCTCTGTGGATTTGCACTCCTGATTGGCTTTTGTCAATCTCAGCCAGTGAGCCGGAGGGGAGGGGGTGGGGCCAAACTGACACATAGAGCCGCAGGTCAGGAGATAAGCTGCTTGGGTGTCCCCAGAGCAAGCTGCTTGCTGTGGGGGAACCCAGCAGTAGAGAGAAGCCAGGAGCGCTGGTGAGAGACCCGAGAAGGAGGATCCGAACTGCTCTGTACAAAACCCATGCACAGAACAGGTAAGTAGAACATGTTTGTTATTTATTTATTTATTTAAACAAGGCTTTAGTATCACTTTAACCACTTTAGGACCGGAGGATTTTCCTGCTTTACGTCTAGGCCATTTTTTGCGATTCGGCACTGTGCAAATTTAACTGACAATTGCGCGGTCATGCAACGCCGTACCTAAACGAAATATACATCCTTTTTTTCCCACAAACAGAGCTTTCTTTTGGTGGTATTTGATCACCTCTGCGCTTTTCATTTTTTGCGATATTAATAAAAAAAGGCGACAATTTTGAAAAAAAAAATAACAATATTTTTCTACTTTGACAGTTAAAAAATATCCAATAAAAAAGAGAAAAGGGAGGTATGTGGCGCTGCCTATGAATCACTTGTTAACAATTAGCATAAACCCTACTTAAAGTGCAGTAGTGCAATAACCAAAAAATTATTGTGTAGAAAATATATAATACCTGAAGGAATAGGTAACAAATAAATAGTGATGGTGTTGTGTATAGAAATAAATAATAAAAGAAAAGAGGAAGGTGTATGGCGCTGCCTGTAAATCACTTGCTGATAATTGACAAAAGACCAAATAAGGTGCAAAAATGCAATGAATATGTAAGATGTATAACTCCTTGGAGAATAAATATTAATAGTTATATAAAAATGAATAATAAGAAAAAATTGGTGCTAGTGATTTAAAAATAAATGATGAAAATAAATGGTGATGGGTGATGTATTAAAGTGCTCTAGTGCTCTAATTACAGTCCAGTTTAAACCTGGTGCCTTCAATACTCATCTGAATCCCTAAAAAAGTGGGAATATATAAATCAAATATTCACAAGTGAACAAACTATGCCTTAGTGTAATAGTGTACAAATAAAAAACAAATGCAATTGATACTATGAGGTATATAAATAGAAATGGTGCATATAAAATAAATAGATAAGTAAAAATCCTATTCCTAGGTGTAACTGGGTGAAGACAATCTAAGAGATACAAAATATAAAAAAAATATATTAAAAAAACAGGGAACTACATAACAAACAAAAACAGTCTATAAAAAATGAGAAAATATTTGAGAGATATGCAGTATAAAACAGCAGGGAACCACATATAAAAACCCAAATTTTAAAAAGTAGCAGAAATTTATATCCAAAATATCCCAATAAATATTATAAAAAATAGTCCAAAATAAGCAGTCCAATCAATTTCATTCAGGTATATCCCACAGAATGTTTTTTCACAGTATATCTTAAGGTGCTAGAGTGATATAATATCCAAAAGGTGACTTCCGTGCAAAATGAGGTCAATTCGAAAAGGTGACTTCAGTGCAGGTGCCTTAATCGGTTGCCGACCGGCGGTACATAGCCCCGGCCAGGCAGAGTGACGTATCGGTACGTCACTAGCCTTCGCGGCTCTGGTGCGCGCGCACCCGCGGTCCCGCCGATGACTCGATTGGGTTTAGAACCGATCAGTCATCAGGTCCAGGCCAATCATTTTTGGCCTGGACCTGTTGATCGGTCCTGCCCAATCAGATTACACTCTAAGCCTGTGAAATGTAAACACAGGCTTAGAGAAGATGTGCCCTCCCCTCACATCGTTCTTTTTGGATCCAGCGTGAGAGGAGAGCACATCTAACTGTAAGTACAGCACCAAGCACATACATATACACTTAGATAGGCACATTTACCCCCCAATCGCCCCCCCCGATTAACCCCTACAGCCCCTGACACAACACACACTGTATACAGCATTTTTCTATATACCTGTATACGTGTGATTTGTGGTCAGGTGTAGCGCTTGCGACCCCCCCCCTTTTCCACTTAAATTACCCCCCCACCCCCCCCCAATAAAGATTTAACCCCGATCCCCCCTGACCCCCCCCCCCCCTGATCACTGCCAGTTAACCCCTACCCCGCTGTCACATTCACCACTAATACAAACGTAATATACAGTGTTTTTGTAATAGTGCGATTGTGATCAGAATTAGCGCAGGCGACTAAGTTTCTGTCCCAAGGAGGTTTAGGGTCCCCACCACCCGCCCAATAAAGATTTAACCCCCTGATCCCCCCCCTGATCACCCCTACACCCCCGTTATCCGGAAAGGGGTACCATTTGTACGTGGACAACTTTTACACAAGCGTGCCACTATTTAGTCACCTGCTTGAATTACAAATTGGCGCATGTGGCACCGTGCGACCTAATCACCGGGGCTTCCCCCAACGGCTTGTAAATTCCCGTCTTAGTCGGGGGGCGAGAGCCTGCTTGAAAAACGGACAAATTGCTTGCGGTGAAGTGGAAGGATACACGGTATGTTTATGTTCTGTCCTCCCTTCACGCAGACACGACGATCCAAATCCCTACGACAACTGGCGTTATGGAGAAACCCCTCTGTGTCCACGAATATAACCTTAATATGGGAGGGGTGGACCTTAACGACCAGCTTTTGGCGCCGTATTTAGTTGACCGTAAAGCCAGACGCTGGTACAAAAAAGTGTCTGTTTACCTTTTCCAATTGGCTATGCTGAACGCCTTTGTCCTATACAGGGTGTCAGGACGAACTGGATCCTTCCGGGAATTCCAGGAAGCGATCATCCTTGCCTACCTGTACCCAGGAGGCATGCCTGCCCAACTTCCCCTTCCAGATGCAGTGAGCCGGCTGCATGAGAGACATTTTCCTTATGTCCTCCCGAGTACCCCTACCCAAAGACGACCCAAAGACGATGTCGTGTCTGTAGCAGGCGCGGATTTAGGCGTGACACCCGTTATTATTGTCCCAAATGTCCTGACCAACCTGGTCTCTGCATCGGGGAATGTTTTGAGCGCTACCATACACTAGTGGAGTATTAGTGTAGGGTACAGCACGACACAGTGTAGGGCACACAAACACAGGGTCTCGAAAGATGTTGGATGTCCATCGACATTTTGAGAGACCCAAGCTGGAAGATCGCAGTCCCAAATCAAGACATCAAGAAACAGTTAGAAAGAAAAATAAAAGGATGCAAAAACTGTTGTTGTGTCAGTCATTTTATATGTTCTTTTACTCTTCCTACTGTACTTTTTAAATGTCCTTTGTTTGTTTTTGTATTCTTTTGTGACCCGTTTCTCTTGCAGGTACTCGTCGGCTACCATGACATTGATTTTATATATTCTGACACAAACAGTGTTTGCGCTCAGCATATATGGATACCTTTGCTGGTAGCAGCTGTGGTGATTTTCTGATTTCAGCACTGCAGTTAAAATCCTATTTTGGTATACGTGGATAGTGTCGTGTATACCCATCATTAAATTCAGTGGGTGGTTGTTTGGGCGGTTAATGATGAGTAATACTACGCATTATTCCTGTGCTGATTTCTGATAGGTTCTCTTTTTTTCCGTTCAGCCCACAGGCTGCATGAAAAAAAAACAAAAAACCTATATGCCAAACAAGGACCAGCAATGTACTGGTACGTTGCTGGACTTTGAGTGGTTATAAGGCATCATCTTGGTATCGTTTTTACAGCCAGCGATCGGCTTACATGTAAAAGCAATCCTAGCAGGTAATTGGCCGCTAGACTGCTTTTACATGCAGTGGGAGGGGACTCCCCCCACCGCCGCCTTCCGTGGTTTTTCTCAGGCTCTCCTGTCCCACCGGTTAACCCGAGAGTGCAGCCGGTGGTTCAATTATCTAACCATAGAGCTAATTGGAGATGAGAATGGCTCCTATCATCTCTATGGCCTAAGATACCGGAAGCTACGAGCATTTCATGACTTCTGTTTCGCCAAAAATTAACAGCGCCATTTGGAAATTGGGAAAGTATTTTAATCACACCAATTATGGTGTGGTCAGATGCGTTAAGGTCAGAGGAGAGATCTAGAGTCTAAAAGACCCCAATTTTTTTTAAAAAAAAAAGAGTACCTGTCACTATAGATTGCTATCATAGGGGATATTTAAATTCACTGTGATAACCATAAAAATGATTTAAAAAAAAATAAATAAATCAAAGGAAAGGTGTCAAAATAACATAAAAAAGCAGAAAAAAAAAAATCAAGCCCCCCCGTCCCCCCGTGCTTGCGCGCAATGGCGCACGCAAGCGTTGGTCTAGTGACATATGTAAACCGCAATTGCAGCATGCATGTGAGGTATCGCCACGAACGCCAGGTCGAGTGCAGTAATTATTGCAGTAGACCTCCTCTGTAAGTCTAAAGTGGTAACCTGTAAAGACTTTTAAAGGTTTTTAAAAATGTACGTACTTTGTTGCCGCTGCAGAGGCGTGCACAATTTTTAAAGCATGTCATGTTTGGTATCTATGTACTCGGCGTAAGATCATCTTTTAAATTTTACCAAACAAATTGGAATTATATAGTGTATTTGTGCAATAAATTAAAAAAAAAAATGTATTTTTTCGCAGAAATTGCGTTTGGAAAATCTGTGCGCAAATACCGTTTGACAAAAAAATTTGCAACATCCACCTTTTTTATTCTATAGGGCCTCTGCTTTAAAGAAATATATAATGTTTGGGGGTTCAAAGTAATTTTCTAGTAAAAAAAAAAAAAAGTTTTCATGTAAACAAAAAGTCACAGAAAAGGCTTGGTTTTCAAGTGGTTAGAAGAGTGGGTGATGTGTGGATAAGATTGAGCATAAAATGCCGGGACAGTTCAAACACCCCCCAAATGACCCCTTTTTGAAAAGTAGACACCCAAAGCTATTTGCTGAGAGGCATGGTGAGTCCATGGAATATTTTATATTTTGCCACAAGTGTCGGGAAAATTATTATTATTTTTTTTGTTGTTTTTTTACAGAAAGTGGTCACTAAATTATATATTTCTCACGCATGCCATGGGAATATGTGAAATGACACCCCAAAATACATTCTGTTGCTTCTCCTGAGTACAGGGATACCCCATGTGTGAGACTTTTTGGCAGCCTAGCTGTGTACGCGCCCCCGAAAACCAATCCACATCTTCAGGTTTTCTAATGGCGTAAATTGCTGATTTTACCCCTGACTACCTGTGGGAAAAAAAGGACGTAAATTTCGTTTAGGTACAGCATTGCATGACCACGCAATTGTCAGTTAAAGTCACAAAGTGCCAAGTTGAAAAAAGGGGTCTGGTCTTTTAGCAGCCAAATCCTCCGGGGCTTAAGTGGTTAATACATCCGTTAAGGGTGCCAAATACGGTGGTCAATCTGTGCTCCCCGCACCCCCAGGACCGCACTCACCAGAAATAATTACCCCTACAGGGGTAACAGGCCTTGAGTATAGTATTGCCTCTTATGCTTTTCCGGATCGCCTTTGGTCTCCCTGGACGGTCCTGTAAGCTCTGGGTGCTGTCCCCTGGATCTCCTAGCTATAGCCTGCCCGAGTCCGGTCTCAAGTTGTGGAATCCGCAGTCCGGATGCTCCGCTCCCCGGTGGGGATATCGGTGTAATCCTGGTGAGATCCCGGGAATCCAGTGCGGGGAAAGTTAGTTGTAGAAGTTGAGTCTCCCTCTTGGTCCGGGCAGAGTGATGGAGGAGGAGATCACTGCGCACTGACAGGCATTTTTCTCTAGAAGAGTCCCGAAATTGTACCTAGTTGAGTCAGAGGAGTATCTCACTCATTCCCTTCTCCCATCCCCAAAACATAATAAAACACACAAACCAAAGATGCCGGAATTGTCATTGTCTCAGTGCTCACACCTGGAGTTACTGCTCAAATGGGCTGGGAGTGTTACTTTTAACAATGGCAGACCCACCTCAGGCCCCATGCCTGGAAAACCTGCTACATAAACAAGGCAGATTGCCGTTCTGCGAATAATGAAAAAAAAAAGACAGATCTTTTGTTTCTGCTAAGCAATCCCCCACACACTAAGAAAGCACTCCCAGGGAACACTGTTAACCCTTTGATTGATCGTCTCTGATGTTAACCCCTTCCCTGCCAGTGTCATTAGTGCAGTGACTGTGCATTTTTTTTTTGTTTCTAGTTCTGATCACTGTATTGGTGTCGCCGGTCGCCAAAAAGTGTCAAACTGTCAGATTTGTCCACCACAATCTTGCAAAAAGAAAAAAAAAAAAAAAAATCGCTGATTGCCACCATTACTAGTAAAAATAACAATCCCATAGTTTGTAGACGCTATAACTTTTGCGCAAACCAAACGCTTGGGTTTTTTTTCTTTTTTACGAAAATCATGTAGCAAAATATATATTGGCCTAAATTGATGAAGTAATTAGATGTTTTACATTTTTTACTGGATGTGTTTTATAGCATTATATATATATCTTTTTATTTATTTATTTTTTAAATTGTCAGTCTTTGGTTTATAGCGCAAAAAATTAACACTGCAGTGGTGATCAAATACCACCAAAAGAAAGCTCTATTAGTGGGGAAAAAAAGGACAATCAATTTTATTTGGGTACAGTGTTGCATGACTGCACAATTGTCCCTTAAAGCAGCGCAGTGCAGTATCGCAAAAAATGGCCTGGTCATTAAGGGGGGGTAAAACCTTCCGGAGCTGAAGTGGTTAAACAAAGATTTAGGCAAACCAAGTAAACTGATTTGAAAAAAGTTTCATACATCCCTGGCAGTTCGAGATTTACAGACTGCACATGTTGGAAAAGAGATGTTCTGCACACCCATACAAATAAATAATACGATCACATCATTGGGCTGATTCACAAAACACATAGCAGAAAAAGGATAAATAACTGCAGTGCACAACAGCCCAATCACTAATCTCTCTTTCAATCGAGAATATACAGCTGAAATGACTGCCCTATATAAGAACATCAACCATAGCTCTTATATTTAAAGTGGCACTTTACCCATAACAAGTTAATATAAAATAAAGTTCTTTAGCAAGAAACATACATTCCACATTAGGAAGCATGCTACTAACGTTGGTGCATTGTGTAAATTGCCTCCAGCATTGCTCCTGTTTCTTCTTGCTGGAAGCTGCCATTTTGCTGAAGCCCAGAGCCCCTGAGCAGCAGTAAATCATAAAAGCAGAACTAAACCCATCAATTTAACAGCTTTAAAAACAGATACATTCCTGGAATGACAGGATTGCTAACTGTCACATTTGCTTGTGTCCTAATCCAAACTGTCAAACCATTAATGGCTGGTGTCATAACTAAATCGCATGTGCAGCACCATGGCAGTTGCAGATCAAACAGTAGCAGCTTCCTTGGATGTAAAGGATATGAGGGTTTAATTCTGCTTTAAGGCTGTCAGCAGATCGGCCTCTACAAATTCTGCAGTGCCTAAAAATGGAAGGCAACTGAGCAAGTGTAAATCAGGGGGGGGGGGCAGAAAGTTTATTACTGGACTTTACACAGTATAGGCACTTATTTTTAATGTTTTACATGTCTATAACTGCCAGAAGGGGGGCAGCCTGAATTTTCTGATTAAAGATCCACTTTAACGCAGCTCTATTTATGAACCAACTGTTTTCAGAAAGTGATTGCATGCTTGTCCCAAATCAGTGCCCCAGAAAGGACTGAAGGCATTGAATCAGAAATTCAGCCAGGCAACTAGCATTTTCACAAGAAGAGATCAGCTACAGTAACCTCAACCTTGTTTGATAACAGATTCCTTTTAACACTTGGTGCTTTAGGGAAAATAAAATCAGTTTGTAGAGGCATCCATAGAAGACTTTGGAAAACATTTCAAGTGTCATTGTGCAAATATGATTGTATTCAACTCCCCTGTACAAAGATTACACAACCCAAGTTAAAAAATAGAATGTAATTTTACTGGCATTTGTCTACCAAGTGACAACAGACAAGATATAACAAGGTCAGGGACAAACAAAATATAACCAATGACATTGTAAGATTTGGTCACGTGATGTTGGAAAGTAACAGTCAATGGTAATAGAACATACTAGGGCAGATTCCAAGCTACATCTTTTTACATCCTTGGATAGAAGACTTTGCTCATATCTCTTGTACACATCACTGGACATGGTGGAAGACACCTGGTGTATCCGGTGATACAACAACACTTGTCACATCTTCTCATCCATGTTTCCACAATGCAGTGCTGTATATATTATTCTGCTACAATGACACATGCCACTATCTCCGTATTTCTGAACATAATACACAATTATACTTTATCAATGTATACAGACAGGCACAGTGGTTTGCACTCTCACACACTGTTAAACTTTCAGTGCGAAATAGAAATACATTTTTATTATTACAGGTCAAGAATTGTGAACTTTGAGGCCTCCATTGACCTTGCTACATATTGAGTCAAAACTCTTTCAGTTTGAAACACACATTGCGTCCATTGTTTGACATGGTTTTGTTTGCCTGAACTTTGAGATGAGAAGCTGTGTCATCTGCCCCACAAGGAAAATGTGTTTGACAAACTTTTAAATACAATACTCAGAAAGACAGATAAATAAATCGCTTATCACAGGTGGATCGGCCTTTGGGGGAAAAGGTTTACATAAGACATCCTTCCCCTGGTCTTGAAACACGAAAAACCAGAGAGGTCGTAAAACTTTATGTTCAGGCCATGACTCACACAATGGGCGAAACTCAATTTCAGGATAACACCTGTGTTCAACCATACACAATGCAAGTAAACTATTGTTTCCACCCTGAGAAGACAAACAAAACTGTCTGGACAAAGACGAGAATCTGTCATTTATTTACCTAAACACAAACAGGGGGATAAAGTTGTTGAAATCTACACGGAGTCACATAAACATTGTCACTTAGATTGATGAGAACTGCAAATCTCAAAATGAATTTCAGAAAATCATAAATTGATATCTCTGCCCCATCATATACAAAAGGTGTTTTGGAACTATGATGTTATGACAACCTCCTACTGAGAAGTACATTATATTCTATCATATAGTAGTGTCAAATGGTCAGAAATTTCACCCATATTTTATCATCCAGTCCAAATCATAAATGTACTGTTGTTAACATAGTAATCCCTTAAATGGATAATACTCTAATTGGAAACAAACCATGTATAGAAAAAGTTACATATACAAGCTGTTGTGTATCAATATATATAACTGTATATGTATCTATACAATTCTTACTGCTACTAATTGAAGTCTTGGGTTAAAAAGTAAAGTCCAATATATATATTACATAAGATATATTAAATATTAGAATAGTGTTACCAAGATTAATCTTTATTCAGATACCTGGTGGATTAAATGGACGTCATAGATGAGAGCATGATTACATTTTATGTTTTTTTTATAATAGTCTTAAATGGAGAAATTTTAATTAATTTTAATATACTGGTTAACCAAGAGGTGTCACCCTATGACATCACCAGTTAATGAATAAGATGTTCCAACCAATAGGAATAATGTTCCTCCCACTGGGTTTGGCTTATGATAATTTTTACTGCCCTTTTGTTCAACACAAAATAAAAAGAAACCAGAGATGTAATAAGAGAACACAACACAACAGACACACACAAGACACAAGACACATCACACTTACAACATACACACTACTAACAGCCATGCATAGACTCATCTACACAGACGCCATCTTGGTCCACCCTGTATCTGAACCTTTGAGGGACGCCAAAAGAAGCTCCTCCCTAATTGGCCACCATCTTGGAAATGCAGCCATCTTAAAGGAACCTGGTAACTACTATTCTAAGCTAAGCGGCCATTTTAAATATGGTAATTATGCCTTGCTGTTATTTGATTATTATTCAATATTGTTTATGTACTTCCTTAAATGTTTTACATTTCCTATTTAAAGGGTAACGAAAGTACAATCCCAGCCGTATAAACCATATGTAGATTTTTCTCTAAAGAGATGATTTTTGTTTTTATAACATTTTTTAATATCAGATTAAGCGCATTATTTGCAATTTTACGTCTTCCGTTTTGCATGGCTTATTCTCACTTCATCTGCAGTGGAATGACTTTCGGCCATGTGATTCGCAGACTATTGTGGTCTGATTATATAGAATATTAATGTATGGTTCATACTACACCTGGGAAAAACATAATCTTGTTTTATTTTACTTCATCGTTTAGCTAAATATCACATTGCATTTATCGTTTTAAGTTGGTATTTTATGTAAGGTTATCTCTTTGTGTCACTCAAGTATGATCATTTATGGTGAAAATATGTCTTGCGAATAAATATTCTTATATATATATTCCCTACTGTAGACTGCTTCACTAAGATTGGTATATGCTTTTAAAAAGAAATTAACTGATATAAAAAAAAGAACTTGGGAAAATTGCGTGGTATACTATGAGTGTCTGAACAAAATTAATTGGGTTTTTTTTCTTAGATATTAAATTATTTGCCGTAATCGGCTGGAGGCACTGCGTCATAATTCTATTGATAGTTCAGACACCGCCTTTTAGTAATAAATTAAAAATAGTCAAATTTTATACCAAAACGCACAACATATTAAATGGAGGCACTGCTGAGATATCATTAATTTCTTACATATGCCAATCATAATTTTGATCATGGTGACATAATTAATAACTTTGCAAAAAAAAAAAAAAATAGAATTTTTTTTTAATATTTTTTTTTTAAATTATTTAATTGTGAATATTAATAGTAATGCCCTAAAATGTCTACATAAGGTAAGGTTCACGCTGCCAACTCTGGCTAAATGTTAATCCCACAGCCCCAGTAGATTCGGCACAGATCTAGAATATGTAGAGACACCTCTCTGAGTCTAAAATGGTGGTGTATGTATAGGCTAGTTGGAGTCATACCAAAATCCTCAGAAAAAGTCGGGCCAAAAATGGGCACCAGACGTGGGTAGGGGAAAACCTGATGTATGAACTCACCGAAAGCTTCTCTAACCCCAAAGACGTCAGGAAGCGTGATCACATACTTTTAGAATCATGGCCAATCTTACTGTATCTCTGTGAGGAACTGCACCATAAGGCTTAGCAAAAAGGAATTTAGTAAAGTTCTAATCTCCACTCCAAATAATAAGAAGTGAGATAAGGAACCTCCTTGAGCAGGTGAAAGTGACCTCTATTGGGACACATAGGTTAAGAGAATGTAGCGTGAAACTGTAGGAAAAAGTAGAACTGTGGCAGAAGTTTTATTCAGAAAGCTGTAATATAAGCAACCATTTGAAAGAACAATGTAAACGATTAATGCAATAAGTAGGAAGTTTTGAGCAAGGAAAATTTTTTTTTATTAGTGGAAGTTGCAGAGTAATCAGTAGTTGAAAATTAAGTTGCCGAGTAACCAGCAGTGGAAAATTTATAAATAAATAAATAAAAATAAAAATGTAACAGTTCCAGTAAGGACAGGAATTCATAAATAAATAAATAGGAAAGTTCAAAAAGGTTATGGTGTCCATACAAAAGGGTACTGCTTATCAGTCCTGCATTATAAATCAAATGAAGTAATTAATTAGACCCAGATATGACTCCCAGTCTGATGGTTATGACCCAGACAAGGGGGGGAGAGTCAGGCAAAGAGTCCACGTCCTACCCCAGCCATATTCCTAAGATAGGAGGGCAGAAATTGGGCAGCCATACATAACTAGGTATGAGTCATATCAGGTCACCGCAAAAAGACTAGCACCCCTAAAAAGATACCATACACCTCCAGAATTTAAAAAGTTTGTTTTAAAAAGAGTACTGTCCCGAGTTTTATTAAGAAAGGGTCCTTAGATATTACTAATCATCTTGAGGCCTACGAAAACAGCCTATCTGTGTTGTGCCTCAAGGATGTAATTTAAAAGTCGGCCCACACATAGAAAAAAAAAAAAACCCTTACGCTGCTAGAGCTGCTATATATAATTTAAAATGTACACAGCACCAAAGCCCACTAAATTTTTGCTGTACTGTACTCAAAAGTGCCTAACACCCTTCAATGGAGGAGCCTGAGTACAACTATCCAGAATTTAAAACCCTGTGCTTTGAGGCATCGGCCAGGTACATAAAAATAAGTTTGGCCAGGGACTACAAGTTGGGGTGTTCACTGGAATGGTTGGCAAAAGAGAGCGACAATTTGCACTCCATCCAACAGACCAGTGAACAAAGAAAGGCGTGAGCCTGTCACCAAAATTGTGGCAGAAACACACCTTTCTCCTCAACCTTAACACTAAAAAAAAAAAAAAAAAATAATAATAAATAAATAAATAAATAAATAAATAAAAATAAAAAGGAGCAAGATTTTATACTGGATACCTCAAGGAGGACACCGGACACCCCACAAATAAGGAGGGGGGAACAGAGGCCATTTTAGGATTTCTTTCCAAGGGGACAGAGCCCAAGGTTCAAAGAATCTCCAGGGAGCATCCCCAAAGAGCCCAATTCACCCTTGAGGATGGAAATCCTCGCTATGCCAAATATCCTCAACAAAAGGGGGGACCCCACAAATAAATAGGGATTTGCCCTATCTTAGGGCTCCTCAAAACCCTCGGGAAGATGAAGAGACATTGAGGCCCAGACCCCTGCCAGAACCGAGCAAATGGTTCTGAGGGGGATCTGTCCCATCTGTCTGTACCCGAGAGACAAAGGCACAGCAGGAAGCGGAGCCAAATAAAAAAAAAAAAAAGCCAATAATTCTATTTCTGAAAAGATTTTTCAGCAGAGTAGATGCCAAGGTGGATCGGATGATCACTTGGTTCACTCAGGGCACTGTAGCCCGAACTAAAATAATTCCTCTTTAGGAACAAATCTTGTGGCCAGCCAAAGGCCACAAAATCCTTAAATGCCCAAATAGCAAGGGATCAGAGGGACACACTGAATGGATGCATAGGAGACAGAGGTTCTAACACCATTTTATCCCCAGGTCACAGTATTGAGGATCCTGAAAATCCCTGCCAGGGGGATCTTGGTTGTTAGATAATAACTACTCTCCTATTTTTCAGTGGTCACTTCATCCCTCTGACTCAAACAGGTCGCTCAAAGCGGGCACATTTCGAAAAATCGCCAATGGCGGTGATACAAGGAGGATCAAACCCTAATGACGTAATGAAGTCAAGAGATTAAAGGTGGTATTACGGTAACCAAGAAAAATCCTCAATGTCAGGTAGTTTTGTTGCCTACCAGGAATTGCATTGATGCCCCAAAGGGGGGATATTATATTTTTTTTCCTCCCAAGTAGAAGGTAAATTCTAACAAAATAGTATATCACTGTTCAATTGTTCAATGTGTGGTATCCATGGTGATGAATACGTCCCCATGTTAATGGGCCCCAGAAGTCAGTCTCCCCTGGGAAAGGTTGCATATATAGTCTCACCATCCATGGTGGTCAGATAAAAGGCTGATCACACAATGGAATAAAAGGAGGACTCTGAGGAAGCTCAGGATACCAACCTCACATTGAAATCCCAACTAAAAGTTATGGCTGAAAACTGTATGTATCATTTTCTCATGGAATCCATTTCCCTTTATAGGACTAAGAGACCCAGGAAGTAAGCAGGAAACCGAGAGTCTGATGTATCTGAGACACCCAAAGGGGGGTACAGTGTGAAGGACCCCGGGATACCCCTGATGGCCAGTCTACCAAGACAAACCCGTCAAGACAGCCAAAGGCAAAAGTGCCCGGAGAAATCCACATTCCACTGGCCAACAGATGATAACCCTTGGATCCACACCTCACTCGGAGTCACCATGCTTGTTTACTGAAGTCACTACACCTACTTGCAGGTGTCTACACCCCATTCAACTATTCCATACCTATCTACAAAGCTGTCAAAGTCCGATTTAAGCCCTATTTCTTCAAAAGTTCTGCCTTGGAAAAATGTTTCAAACGGCTACGGCAATTTTCACAATTTTTCCAAGAGGGGGGATTTGTTAAACTTTCAGTGCGAAATAGAAATACATTTTTATTATTACAGGTCAAGAATTGTGAACTTTGAGGCCTCCATTGACCTTGCTACATATTGAGTCAAAACTCTTTCAGTTTGAAACACACATTGCGTCCATTGTTTGACATGGTTTTGTTTGCCTGAACTTTGAGATGAGAAGCTGTGTCATCTGCCCCACAAGGAAAATGTGTTTGACAAACTTTTAAATACAATACTCAGAAAGACAGATAAATAAATCGCTTATCACAGGTGGATCGGCCTTTGGGGGAAAAGGTTTACATAAGACATCCTTCCCCTGGTCTTGAAACACGAAAAACCAGAGAGGTCGTAAAACTTTATGTTCAGGCCATGACTCACACAATGGGCGAAACTCAATTTCAGGATAACACCTGTGTTCAACCATACACAATGCAAGTAAACTATTGTTTCCACCCTGAGAAGACAAACAAAACTGTCTGGACAAAGACGAGAATCTGTCATTTATTTACCTAAACACAAACAGGGGGATAAAGTTGTTGAAATCTACACGGAGTCACATAAACATTGTCACTTAGATTGATGAGAACTGCAAATCTCAAAATGAATTTCAGAAAATCATAAATTGATATCTCTGCCCCATCATATACAAAAGGTGTTTTGGAACTATGATGTTATGACAACCTCCTACTGAGAAGTACATTATATTCTATCATATAGTAGTGTCAAATGGTCAGAAATTTCACCCATATTTTATCATCCAGTCCAAATCATAAATGTACTGTTGTTAACATAGTAATCCCTTAAATGGATAATACTCTAATTGGAAACAAACCATGTATAGAAAAAGTTACATATACAAGCTGTTGTGTATCAATATATATAACTGTATATGTATCTATACAATTCTTACTGCTACTAATTGAAGTCTTGGGTTAAAAAGTAAAGTCCAATATATATATTACATAAGATATATTAAATATTAGAATAGTGTTACCAAGATTAATCTTTATTCAGATACCTGGTGGATTAAATGGACGTCATAGATGAGAGCATGATTACATTTTATGTTTTTTTTATAATAGTCTTAAATGGAGAAATTTTAATTAATTTTAATATACTGGTTAACCAAGAGGTGTCACCCTATGACATCACCAGTTAATGAATAAGATGTTCCAACCAATAGGAATAATGTTCCTCCCACTGGGTTTGGCTTATGATAATTTTTACTGCCCTTTTGTTCAACACAAAATAAAAAGAAACCAGAGATGTAATAAGAGAACACAACACAACAGACACACACAAGACACAAGACACATCACACTTACAACATACACACTACTAACAGCCATGCATAGACTCATCTACACAGACGCCATCTTGGTCCACCCTGTATCTGAACCTTTGAGGGACGCCAAAAGAAGCTCCTCCCTAATTGGCCACCATCTTGGAAATGCAGCCATCTTAAAGGAACCTGGTAACTACTATTCTAAGCTAAGCGGCCATTTTAAATATGGTAATTATGCCTTGCTGTTATTTGATTATTATTCAATATTGTTTATGTACTTCCTTAAATGTTTTACATTTCCTATTTAAAGGGTAACGAAAGTACAATCCCAGCCGTATAAACCATATGTAGATTTTTCTCTAAAGAGATGATTTTTGTTTTTATAACATTTTTTAATATCAGATTAAGCGCATTATTTGCAATTTTACGTCTTCCGTTTTGCATGGCTTATTCTCACTTCATCTGCAGTGGAATGACTTTCGGCCATGTGATTCGCAGACTATTGTGGTCTGATTATATAGAATATTAATGTATGGTTCATACTACACCTGGGAAAAACATAATCTTGTTTTATTTTACTTCATCGTTTAGCTAAATATCACATTGCATTTATCGTTTTAAGTTGGTATTTTATGTAAGGTTATCTCTTTGTGTCACTCAAGTATGATCATTTATGGTGAAAATATGTCTTGCGAATAAATATTCTTATATATATATTCCCTACTGTAGACTGCTTCACTAAGATTGGTATATGCTTTTAAAAAGAAATTAACTGATATAAAAAAAAGAACTTGGGAAAATTGCGTGGTATACTATGAGTGTCTGAACAAAATTAATTGGGTTTTTTTTCTTAGATATTAAATTATTTGCCGTAATCGGCTGGAGGCACTGCGTCATAATTCTATTGATAGTTCAGACACCGCCTTTTAGTAATAAATTAAAAATAGTCAAATTTTATACCAAAACGCACAACAACACACAACTTACAGTCTTTGGGACTACGGAGAGGTGGCTATGAAGAGGAGGCGAACTGGGTAACTGTTGTACAGTAACTAAGGTGCAGGGAATTCTGCCTCAACTGATAGCCCAGCCCCTACATATAATGAAATAGTCTTTTTGCTAACCTAGGACCACGCAGCTAAGACACAGCATTGCATCTATGGCATTCACAGGTGTAGAAATCTGTGCTGAGTACCCATCCATAATTCATTGAATTTATAAGCATGTCTCTTCTACCCTTAATTATAAGAACGGCTGCTGATGGTGCTCCATTCAATAACTAAAAAGCATGTAGCTAGTGTTCCGTTTAGTCATTGGAAAGCCTGTAGATGGGGCTCCATTCGATAATTGGTAAGGATGTAGAGGAGACTCTGTTTACTAGCTGATAATTTTGCAGTGGGTGCATCATTCTGTAACTGGAAGGCATGTATATGGTGTTCTGTTCACTAATGGAAAAGACCGAAAGATGGTGCTCTATTCACTTACTAGAAACTGACAGACTGCTTCATTCAGTGACTATACAGCCTGTAGATGGTGCTTTGTTCAGTAATGAATGGAATTGGTGCAGGCTGCAATTTAGAATACCAAAAGCTGTAAAGATTTCAGTGATGAATACATCCAATGCTGGGATGAGCATAGGCAAGTAAGGCGACAGTGCTGTATGTTCCAAATCACATTTAACGGGTTGAAGGAATAAAAAAAAGTTTAAAAAACCTCTTCCAAATACTGCATTGCTCAAAGATAGCATTTAGTTTCCAAAAACATAAAAAGGCTGTATTTATCAAACATTTAAAAATAGGTGTTTTTGAAAGTAGCTTATACATGATCATAAAACAGGCCTATTTATACTGGGCAAAAGCATTTACAGATTCTTTTTTTTTCCTAACAGGTACCAGTTCTGCACACAGTAGTCCAGTGTTTGTCTTCAGACTGGGGAGACCAGATGAGAAGATAGAAAAATCCTTCACGTTTTAATAAATAAAACTGTACAGCATATCATATCAGCATTTACTGCATGCTGCAAACCTGATTAAAAACTGGAACCAGGCTTAGTTTCAGGGTTTAAAAAAGGTACTCCGTTTTCTGGAAAGAAAAGGACTACATGGAGTTCAAGACTTGCAATGGCAGAACTCAGCCTGGGAGCTGGTGGGAGATTGGATGACCACGCAATGGCAGCTGTGACAAACAGGACAGGTAGTTGAATTAATATTATGTCACGATATCCAGCATTAATCACACGATTCCATGATTCCACTGAGCTCCAGCTCCTGTATGGTCTTTCTGTACTCTGAACAATCTGCACCCTTCTCCTTGCAGAAAACACAACCCTGTAATAAAACAAAACATACGTTATTTCTATAACATGTTGAATATTAATAAGTTATTTCTTATGGTAGGAGGTCTACTACACTGCTCAAAAAAATGTATGAAACTGAAAGAGTGTATCAACGTGCCTTACTGAAATATTATATTTTCATAATACATTTCAGCTCATGCCCACTTTCCAATGGAATGTGGTCACTTGCAATTACATATAGACGACAGACAGTGATAGGTGTTTACATGTTAAACACCTTTTCATTCATACACCCTGGACAGTTGACAGTTGGATATTTTGCATATAGACGACAAGACATTGATAGGTGTTTACATGTTAACACCTTTTCATTCATTCATTTGGAAACTTGACAAGTTAAGGCTTCGCATAGAGATTACTGACACCACCTAAACACAATTGACAATTGCTTACATTAACACATCAGATAGCTGAACACAGACGGATCGGCTCTCCCACAAAACACAAATCCAGACAGGAGACACTTCACATTGACAAAGATGGATGGGGAACACAAGGACCTTTTTATGTATTGTTTCTGTGAGATATATTCTATTGATAAGTTGACCCATGAACTGTAACCGGTTTAAAGCAGTTTTTGTCGCTCAAACTTCCTTTAAATGTGAGCGAAACTTGCAATAAAATCAGATGTGTCTACGCTTTGCTTAAGTGCCCTGTGTCGTCGCATCTCCTGGCCAGCGGAGAGAGAATTCACTATACAGGGAGAGTTGAGACTGAAGGGCTGTATATCATCTTGAAATTGCCTACTGACAAGATTGAGCTAACAGGAACACTTTGAAAACACATCAGATCTCAATGGGGAAAAAATATCCTGCTGGATATCTATACAGATATGGACTGGGTAATGTGTTAGGAATGAAAGGATGCCACATTGTTTAATGGAAATGAAAATTATCAACCTTCAGAGGGCTGAATTCAAAGACACCCTGAAAATCAAAGTGAAAAAATGATGCAGCAGGCTAGTTAATTTTGCTAAAAAATTTTTTTGCAGCAGCTCAAAATTAATCAGTAGTTTGTATGGCCCCCACATGTTTGTATGCATGCCTGACAATGTCAGGGTATACTCCTAATGAGACGAGGGATGGTGTCCTGGGGATGTGGACCAGGGCATCACTGAGCTCCTGAACAGACTGAGAAGCAACCTGGCGGTGTTGGATGGACCAAAACCTAATGTCTCAGAGGTGTTATATTGTATTTAGGTCAGGAGAGCGTAGGAACTATACAATGGTATCAATTCCTTCATCCTCCAGTAACTGGCTGCATACTCTCGCCACGAGGCCAGACGTTTTCGTGCACCAGGAGGAACCCAGGACCCACTGCACTAAGGTAGAGTCTGACAATGGGTCCAAAGATTTCATCCAGATACCTAATGGCAGTCAGGGTGCCATTATCTAGCCTGTAGAGGTCTGTGCGTCCCTCAATGGATATGCCTCCCCAGCCCATCACTGACCCATTACCAAACCGGTCATGCTGAATGATGTTACAGGCAACAGAACGTTCTCCATGGCTTCTCCAGACCCTTTCACATCTGTCACATTTGCTCACGGTGAACCTATCATCTGAACAGCACAGGGCGCCAGTGGCGGACTTGCCAATTCCGGTGTTCAATGGCGAACGCCAATCAACCTCCACGTTGCCGGGCAGTGAGCACAGGGCCCACTAGAGGATGTCAGGCCCTCAGGTCATCCTAATGAAGTCTGTTTCGGATTGTTTGGTCAAAAGGTATTTACACCAGTGGCCTACTGAAGGTCATTTTGTAGGGCTCTGGCAGTGCTCATCCTGTTCCTCTTTGCACAAAAGAGCAGATACCAGTCCTGCTGATGGGTTAGGACCTTCTACGGCTCTGTCCAGCTCTCCTAGGAGTAACAGCAAACCTGGCAATAGGACATCTTGATGTGCCATCCTGGAGGAGTTTGACTACCTGTGTCACCTCAATAGTGTCCAGGTATCGCCTCATGCCACCAGTAGTGACACTGACTCTAGCCAAATGCAAAACTAGTGAAAAACAGTCAGAAAAGATGGAGTAGGGAAAAAAAATGTCAAGGCCTCCACCTGTGAAACCATTTTGGATTTGGAGGTTGTCTCATTGTTGCCCATCTAGTGCACCTGTTAATTTCATTAACACCAACGTAGCTGAAACTGATTACCAACCCCCTCTGCTACTTAACTAACCAGAGAAATATTCCAGGAGTTTAAGTGACTTGAAACTTTACTCTGATAATAAAAAGTGTTCCTTAAATTTTTTTGAGCAGTGTATATTAACAGGCTCTGTGCAAGAACTGCTGGGAACAGTGGAAACATGGTATCTAAAGTAATACAAATTAAGAAAAAATTGTTTATACACACACACACACACACACACACACACACACACACACTACCTCACAAAAAGTGAGTACACTCCTCAAATTTTTTGTAAATATTTTATTATATCTTTTCATGTGACAAAACTGAAGAAATTACACTTTGCTACAATGTAAAGTAGTGAGTGTACAGCTTGTATAACAGTGTATATTTGCTGTCCCCTCAAAATAACAACACAGGCAATCATGTCTAAATTGCTGGAAACAAAAGTGAGTACACCCCTAGGTAAAAATATCCAAATTAGCCATTTTCCCTCCCCGGTGTCATGTGACTCGTTAAGTGTTACAAGGTCTGAGGTGTGAATGGGGAGCAGGAGTGTTAAATTTGGTGTGATCGCTCTCACTCTCTCATACTCGTCACTGGAAGTTCAACATGGCACCTCGTGGCAAAGAACTCGGAGGCTCTCAAAAAAAAAAAAAAAAAAAAAAAGTTCTTGCTCTACATAAAGATGGCCTAGACTATAAGAAGATTTCCAAGACCCTAAAACTGAGCTGCAGCACGGTGGCCAAGACCATACAGGGGTTTAACAGGACAGGGTACACTCAGAACAGGTCTCGCCATGGTCGACCAAAGAAGTTGACTGCATGTGCACAGAGTCATATCTAGAGGTTGTCTTTGGGAAATAGATGTACGAGTGCTGCCAGCGTTGCTGCAGAGGTTAGCCTGTCAGTGCTCAGACCATATGTCACACACTGCATCAAATTGGTCTGCATGGCTGTCCTCCCAAAAGGAAGCCTCTTCTAAAGATGATGCACAAGAAAGCCCGCAAACATTTTGCTGAAGACAAGCAGACTAAGGACATGGAATTACTGGAACCATATCCTGTGGTCTGAAGAGACCAAGATAAACTTATTTGGTTCAGACAAGTGTCTTGCCTACAGTCAAGCATGGTGGTAGGAGTGTCATGGTCTGGGGCTGCATAAGTGCTGCCGGCACTGGGGAGCTACAGTTCATTGAGGAAAACATGAATGCCAACATGTACTGTGACATACTGAAGCAGAGCATGATCCCCTGCCTTCAGAGACTGGGCCACAGGGCAAGATTCAAACATAACCCCAAACACACCTCCAAGACGAATACTGCCTTGCCAAAAAAGCTGAGGGTAAGAGTGATGGACTGGCCAAGCATGCCCTTAGACCTAAACACTATTGAGCATCTGTGGGGCATCCTCAAACAAAAGGTGGAGGAGCGCAAGGTCTCTAACATCCACCAGCTCGGTGATGTTGTCATGGAGGAGTGGAAGAGGACTCCAGTGGCAACCTGTGAAGCTCTGGTGAACTCCATGCCCAAGAGGGTTAAGGCAGTGCTGGAAAATAATGGCGGCCACACAAAATATTGACACTTTGGGCATGATTTGGACATTTTCACTTAGAGGTGTACGCACTTTTGTTGCCAGCGGTTTAGACATTAACGGCTGTGCGTTATTTTGAGGGGAAAGCAAATTTACACTGTTATACAAGCTGTACACTCACTACTTTACATTATAGCAAAGTGTCATTTCTTCAGTGTTGTCACATGTAAAGTTGAAATAAAATATTTACAAAAAGGTGATGGGTGTACTCACTTTTGTGAGATGCTGTATGTATGTGTATATATATATATATATATATATATATATATATATATATATATATATATATATAAATAAACACCATGAAGTTAGAATATCAAAATGTTAATTTCTGTTATTCAATTCAAAAAGTGAAACTCATATTTTTTATGGATGCGTTACACACAGAGATACATTTCAAGCATTTTTCTTTTAATGTTGATGATTATGGCTTACAGCTAGTGAAAATCCAAAATTCTGTATCTCAGAAAAATAGATTACTACAATTATCTATTACCGGCTAATAAAAATGGTATTTTTGTCTTACCGCAAAATCCATTTCTCTGATGTTCATTAACAGACACAGCTCCTGATATTCTTAACCATTGGATTATCCTGCCCCCTACAGGAGTAGGACACTAGGCAGGAAAAAAAAAGACAGACTATGCCTAAGGGCAGTCCCAGGGAGTATACTCCCCCTCTCTGCTATAGGTACTCAGTTTTGTTACAAGCAGTGTTACAACTCCACAGAGGGGTGGGTGCTGTGTGTCAATGAACATCAGAGAAATTGATTTAACGGTAAAACAATATTCCCATTTTCCCTTTCATTTATTGACAGACACAGCTACTAATTTTCTTAACCATTGGGACGTCCCAAAGCAGTGTCAAACATGAGGGGTGGGAACAGCAAGAAAAAATTCCCAAGGCTAAACCATAGCCAACCCGGCAACAGGAGCTCAACCAAAAACAACTGGAGCCCACCTGAAAAACATTACACCATCAGGTCCTCTTAACAGCAGTCTGCAAAAACCTTGCAGGCAAACGAAGCACCTGCAGATGCCAACACATCCACTTTATAGACTTTATAGACTTTTATGAAAGTGTGCACCAGAGACCAGGTGTCCACCTTGCAAACCTGCGTCACCGACGCATGATGACGGAAGGCCCAGGAGGCACTGAACGCCCGAGTGCGCCTTGATGGGGAAAGGAGAAACAGGATTCTTGATTGAATAGGCCTGAGTCACCGTCTGTCTTATCCATCTGGAAATGGTCGCAGAGGAAGCAGACAGTCCTTTCAGACGCCCATGCGCGAGCACAAACAGTGAGTCTAACTTCCTAAATGACTCCATAGCTGCCAGATGCACCCGAATTGCCCTAACCACATCCAGGGCATGCAAAACAATTTCCTTAGGATGTTTTGGCCTGGGAAACAGGGAAGGCAACACAATGTCTTAATTCAAATGGAAAATCAGAGACAAGCTTTGGAAGGAACAATGGACAGGGGCGAAGAACCACCTGATCTCTTAACAACCAAATAAGGTGGGCGACAGGATAACGCCGCCAGTTCCAACACCCTGCGCACATAGGCGATTGCCACCAAAAAGGCCACCTTCTGGGACAGCGTAAGCAGGGGAATCTCCTGAAGATTTTCAAAGGGAGGCTTCTGGAGAACTGAGCGCACCACCTTGAGGTCCCAAAGTGGTAAGAGAGACTGCACTGGAGGAGCCAAGTGTGGCAACCCCTGAAGAAAGGTACATACGAGGGGGTGCGTGGCCAAAGGTCCTTGAAAGAAGACCGCCAAGGCCGACACCTGGCCCTTGATTTACCCAAAGCCAGTTTCTGCTCAAGCCCCCCACCCCTCCCCCGTTGAAGGAGCAGCCAAGCCGTCAAAGCCAGAGACTGTAAAGCAGTAAGAAAGATCGGCCCTTGGGACAACAGATCCTCCCTGAGAGGTAGTCTCCAAGGGACATCGGCGACCAGCCGCACCAGGTAGGCGTACCAAGACCAGCGAGTCCAGTCTGGGGCCAATAAAATTACCTGAATCCCTCCTGACTCTATCCTGTGCAGGAGTCTTGGCAGAAGCTTGAGAGGAGGGAAGGCGTACATCAGATGATACTGGCCCCATGGGGGCCACCAGCGCGTATGTTGTGTCCGCCAGATGATCCCGTGACCATGCCACAAACCTCTGCACCTTTCTGTTGAGCCGAGACGCCAACTGATCCACCTCGGGGATGCCCCACCGGAGACATACCTGATAAAACACCTCCAGGTGAAGGGACCACTCCCCTTAGTCCAACGCCTGTCGACTGAGATAATAAGCCTGCCAATTTTACACCCCCGGAATGTCCCCACTCTTTAGCGACAATCCTGTCAAAATAGGAGGGGAAAGGAAAACACCTTTGCTGCTCTGGATGTCTTGTGAGTGCCAAAGGGAACCGGTGCCTCCGTCGCAGCTTCAGCTGCGTCCTCCATCTTTAAAGTCTTACACACAGACACAATCAGTGCATCCACCAGCGCCTTTTCGTGCGCAGCTACGGGTGTAGAGGAATCATTCGCACCATCTGAGAATGCAGGGCACGTGGTAGCAGACCCAGCAGAGTGAGCCACGTCCGCGACGGCCGAATCAGATTCAGGATCTCAAGAAACAGATGAGGCAGGGGAAGCGGGGGGGGGGGGGTGGAGCTTTTTGCTAGCCCGCCGCCCAAAAGCCATCTCCACCCGAGACACGAAGGACTCCAGGACTGCCGACAGTGCATCAATGGATGGTTGGGACCCAGAGGGCCCCGCAGCCTCTGAGAGGGGGTCAGGTGGGGAAACGTGCTCAAAAGACTCCATGAGTCAATAGGGGTAGGTAGGGGGGGCTGCCAGTGTTGGTCCACTGTGTGCGCAGCGAGCCAATCATACAAGCAGGAAACAGGATTTGGGCGGGGGAGCAATCTGTACACCAACATCAAGTTTCAAAACCTATCTGTACTACTGTGTTGCAGTATGGTGCAATATTATAGCATGTGCTACATGGAATTGTGCATCGTGTTCCCATTCATTCTGCACGGAGCCCTGATGCACCTTGCCGACAGGCTTGTGCTGCGCTGCCAGAAATGGTACATGCACCATCGTTGGTGAGTTTTGCAGTGTTAGGTAGCTCATTCAAATGAAAGGACTGCCTTAACATAACACATTTTACCAGGCACAGCAAGAATATGCATGTGCTCTCTAAACATTAGAAATACTACAGGCTAAAAACAAAGCAGTCATTTTTTTTTAGCGATAATTATCAAATGGCTGTGTAAAAAGTATGCACGTTGTGCTATTTTATCTCCACAAGGGGAGTGTGCTTTTAAATTGAATGATGCATCCATACATACAGTGCACAGAGAATTATTATACATACTTATGTATACCCACCCGAAAACCATGACATATTGTGAAGTACTGCTCTCCCAGAGAGCAAAGCAAGGAAATTTAACAAATGTAATAGATTTATCAATTTTAAAATAGAACTTTATGAAAAAAAGAAAACATGGGCGAACAAGCAGGATTTTGAATGCAGAAGAGACATGCTAGGTCTCTTCTGCATTAAAGTTTCTTATCTGCCTGTCCACCCCTGTAGCGCATGCCCAGCTCACTGTAAAAAACTTTGGCAATGCTGAGCTGACTGAACTCCCGCACATACATGGGAGTAACAATCATTTCAGCCTGGCCAATGACAGCAGCTGGCAATTGATACTTGGAAGCAGGCAGCCCCAAGATGTCAGCAGCTGGCGGGGTGCTCTGGGACTGAGCATCGCAGGAATCAAGGAGAGTGAGTATAGTTCCCCTTTAACTGCTTATCATTTTTCACTTTATCCAGCTTTTTATTTAGATGGCAAGTGCTTCAAGGGCCACCCAGAATGCATATATTGCAGTTTTTGACACCAAAAGCTAGATGTTCAGGTTGATTTACTAAAAGGAAAAAAAACGGAATTTTTGTAAAATCTTACCTGTAAAATTCCTTTTTCTGAGTCCTCCGACAGTCGCCGCCTCTTCATATTCGTCACATATGGGGTATTAGACTTTGCTCCGAAGGAGTAGCTAGGCAACAGAATATGTTAACATTAAAGCTTTTAACATATCCCACCCTCAAGGGGTGGTCCCCTCAGTCAATACCCTCCTACTTCCTGCAACCATATCTCAGTTTCAGTGGAATAGCAGTAGAGTATACAACCAAACCCCAAAAGAGGGGCGGGGGCGGCGACTGTCGGAGGACTCAGAGAAAGGAATTTTACAGGTAAGATTTTACAAAAATTCAGTTTTCTCTTACGTCCTCCGACAGTCGCCGCCTCTTCATATTCGTCACATATGGGGACGTCCCAAAGCAGTGCAAACATGAGGGGTGGGAAATGCATCCGCGCCGAAAGGCAACGCAGTCTCCGCATCAAAGAAAGGAACCTTACCAAAGAAAGGAAACCAGCTGGGCAACAGGAAAAACAAGTGCTCAACAGGAGCAACAACCCAGGAAAAGACAAATAACCAGGGGATAAAAAATTTATCCCAACAGCCAGAGGTCTCCAACAAGGGACCCTAGGGAATTGCAGCACTAAGAACCTTGCGGCCAAAGGAAGCATCCGCCGATGCCTGAACATCTACTTTGTAGAATTTTGTGAAAGTATGCACGGTCGACCAGGTCGCCGCCTTACACACCTGGGCTACAGAAGCCCCATGACGACAGGCCCAAGACGTACTCAGAGATCTAGTAGAGTGCGCCTTCACAGGCACAGGGGGAACCTTCCCCTGCAAGGCATACGCCTGTTCAATGGTCTGCCTGATCCATTTGGCGATGGTAGAGGCCGACGCCGCCATGCCCTTCCGAGGACCCTCTGGAAGAACAAACAAGGAGTCCGTCTTTCGAAAAGACTCAGTCGATTTAAGGTAAACCCTTATCGCCCGAACAACATCCAAAGAATGTAATCTCACCTCCTTTGGATGTTTAGGCTTCGCGCACAGCGAAGGCAAGACAATATCCTCATTAAGATGGAATTCCGAAACTCGTTTCGGAAGAAAAGAAGGATTAGGTCGCAAGACCACCTTATCCAAATGAACAACCAGATACGGAGACTTGCAGGACAAAGCCGCCAGCTCCGACACTCTGCGAGCCGAAGTGATCGCAACCAAAAAGGCGACCTTTTTGGACAACATAGACAACGAGATCTCCCTGATCTGTTCAAAAGGAGCACGTTGTAACACAGATAGAACGAGATTCAAGTCCCAAGGGGGCAGAGGATCCCTCCTAGGAGGAACCAGATGCCGCACACCCTGAACAAAAGTGCCAACCAAGGAGTTGGAAGCCACGAGACGTTGAAACAGAACGGCCAGCGCAGACACCTGACCCTTTATCGTAGCCAGCGCCAAACGCTGATCGACACCCATTTGAAGGAAGGACAGCACTCGGGAAACCGAGTACGTGCGGGGAGAAAACCCCCTGGACTCACACCAAGCAAAATAGGCCTTCCAAGTACGGTAATAAACCTTCCCCGAGGAAGACTTCCTCGCGTTGATCAAGGTATGAACGACCTCTGGGGAGAGACCCTTCTCCTTCAGGACCTCGGTCTCAACAGCCAGGCCGCCAAAGCCAGTGACTGTAAAGCAGGATGGTATATCGGTCCTTGAGACAGGAGATCGTCTCGAAGAGGCAGACGCCACGGGGCGTCGACCGCCAGATTCACGAGGTCTGCGTACCAGGACCGGCGAGGCCAGTCCGGTGCCACAAGAATCACCGTGCTGCGTTCCGAGTGTAACCTGCGAAGGAACCTGGACAGCAACTGAATCGGTGGAAACGCGTACATCAGCCTGTACTGATGCCACGGGGCCACTAAGGCGTCCGACGCGTCTGCCCGAGGGTCACGCGTCCTTGCCACGAACCTTCTCACCTTGTTGTTGAGACGAGACGCGAACAGGTCCACATCTGGAAGACCCCACTTCGCGCACAACATCTGGAAGACAGCCGGGTGGAGAGACCATTCCCCCTGATCCAGGGTCTGGCGACTCAGATAGTCCGCCTGCCAGTTCTCCACCCCCGGAATGTGAACCGCCGTTATCGCCGGGACATGAGTCTCGGCCCAAGACAGAATGTCGGCCACTTCTCGAGCCGCTCGGGCACTCCTGGTGCCCCCTTGGTGGTTGATGTAGGCCACCGCCGTGGCATTGTCCGTCTGCACCCGAACCGGGCAGCCCTGCAGCCGGTCCGTCCAGCGATGAAGATAGAGACTTATCGCGCGCAATTCCAGAATGTTGATCGGAAGGGAGGACTCCCCCTCCGACCAAGTCCCCTGGGCGGACAGAACGCCCAGAACACCACCCCAGCCCGACAGGCTGGCATCCGTGGTGATTACCGTCCACGAGATAGGACGAAACGACTTGCCCCCGGACACCATCGGGGACTGGAGCCACCACAGAAGGTCTCTTCTGGTGCGATGACTCAACGAGATTTGAAGATCCAGAGATTGAGGTCGCCCGTCCCACATGGACAGGATCTCCGCTTGGAGACCCCGCGTGTGAAACTGGGCGAAGGGAATCGCCTCGAAGGCCGAGACCATCAATCCCAGACATCTCATGCACGTCCGCAGAGACGAGTGCGGAACGTCCCTGAGGGACCTGACTTCCTCCTGAAGAGTTCTGAGTTTGTCTTCCGGCAGGAAGACCTTCGCCTGCACCGAGTCCAGAATCATTCCCAGGTAGGGAAGACGAACCGACGGACTCAGTGTCGACTTTGGAAAATTTATCGTCCAACCAAACTCCTGCAGAGTTTGCATCGTGACAGACAGGTCCTTCTCCAGACCCTGGCTGGTCGCAGACCGAACCAGAATGTCGTCCAGATACCCCAGGACAGAAATGCCCTGGGCCCTCAATGCCAGAACTGGTGCAAGCACCTTGGTGAAGACCCGCGGAGCCGAGGCGAGACCAAAGGGCAACGCCACGAACTGGTAGTGATCCTCCGTAATGGCAAATCGAAGGTACCTCTGGTGACCCTTGAAAATGGGGATGTGAAGATACGCATCCTTCAAATCGATGGAGGCCATGAATTCCCCCGGAACCAGGGCAGCCACCACCGACCGCAGGGATTCCATGCGGAACTTGCGAACCCGCACAGAGCGGTTCAGAGCCTTCAAGTCCAGAATTGGACGAACCTTGCCCTCCTTTCTGGGCACGGTGAACAGATTGGAATAAAACCCCCGAAATCTGTCCCGATGAGGCACCGGAACTACCACTCCCTGAGCCCTCAGGTCCCGCACCGCCAGGTGCAGGTCCCGTAAACGCTCTGGAGACAGTTGAAGATTTGAGGGAAAAAATCTGCTCTCCGGCCGAGAGAGAAACTCGATCTTGTAACCAGATCGAACGATCTCCTGAACCCATCTGTCCCGCACGCGGGCCAACCAGGGCTGAAGAAAACCGAGCAAGCGTCCCCCCACCCCAAAACTAGGTGAGGGCGCCCCTTCAGGCCGCACTGTTATGGGCTGCGGATCCAGATTGACCGGACTTCTGTTTTCCAGACCAGGGCTTCTTCTGAGAGCCTTGACCTTTGAACGGTTTGCCCTTGTAGTGCGACCGAAAGGCACGAAAGGACCCCTGAGGGGGCCGAAAATTAGCATGCTTCTTCCCAGAAGCCCCCTTAGCCTTGGGGAAATGGGGCAAGAGAGTGCTCTTACCTCCGGTGATCCCCTTAATCAACACATCCAAGGACTCCCCAAAAAGGCGAGACCCATCATAAGGTAGATTGGCTAAGGTCTTACGTGAAGACTGGTCCACCGACCAACATTTCAACCAAACCAGGCGGCGAGACAACACCGCCACGCTGTGCACACGTGCAGCCAACGGGACTAGGTCCAAGTCCGCATCACACAGATACATGACACCCTGGTGGATTTGATCCACCATATCCAGGGTCGCCGGCGAGGCCGAATCGGCCACTAGGACGCGCCTAAGCATCTGCGTCCAACTTGCAACCGCCTGGGCCGCCATGAGAGAGGCAAACAGAGCCTTAAGCATAGAACCCGTAACAGAATAAGTATGACGGGCAAGAGACTCCAATCTCCTATCCGTGGCATCGCGGAACACAGGGGAATCCTCTGCAGGAATCGCAGTGGATTTGTTTAAAACCGCAATTGCGTGATCCACTGGGGGTGGCACACACCACCTTTCGTCAGTGGAAGGCGAGAAAGGATAACGCAGCTTGAACCTACTTGGTACAGCAAAAGGTTTGCGCAGATTGCGCCATTGTTCCTTAACAGCGCGCTGAAAATCATCATTGCAGGGAAAAACCTGCGGCGTCCTGCGTTTTCTCTGCGTCCCATAAGCCGCTAAGGCAGCGGAGGGACACACTTCATCCTGCAAACGCAGCGTTTGTTTTATGGAAGCAAGCAATTCATCCATGATTGCAAGCTCTTCAGGCGAGCCAGGGGGAGAATTATCAACCCCTTCAACTTCAGCCTCCACCTCGGACCCCACTAGATCCAGGGAGGAGCGGGACCCCGATAAGGAGGCCCCCGCCATAACAGCCCCATCACCTTCACCCTCAGAATCAGAGGAAAGAGAAACTCTGGGTCTTTTAGTAGATTGAGCAGCCACCAGCATCTGCACCTGAGCAGCAAGGCCAGCCACAATAGTGGCTAAATCCCCCCCTGGGGGGGAAACAGCAGTCCCCTGGCTTTCCACCAAGGCGGTAGGAAATTTGCCCTCCTGAGAATCCATTGCCCCTATTACAAATGCCGGATAATAAAGGGTTAACTGCCCCTTTAACAAGCGCGGCGAGCGCAGCCCACCGCACCACACACAAGCACAATGAGACCCCCACAGGGACAATAAAACTGACACAGGCAATGGATAAGAAGGATATAACCTGAGGAGACCCTCGCCGCTGCTGCTGCCTCGATCAGTGTTCCTGGAGAAGAGGAAGTGATGCTGCCAGGGCGCTCTATGAAAGCCTATGGGAGGCTACAAGAAAATGGCCGCCATGCATGTAGAACATGAGGCCGGAGCGAATGCAGGCAAAATGGCGCCGTTTGGCGCTGAAACCGCCGCTCCACAGTACAGTAATGCACACATGTCATCCAGGTATAAAAAAACATGTCAGATCGCCGCAGCGATTGCTGTATAGTGCCCAAACATGCCCAAAACATGCCCCACAGCTTCTCACACTGACAAGGCTGACACACACAGTGTCACACAGCTCCCCCCCCCCCTTGCAGCCCACAGCATGCAGCCGAGTGATAGGGAGACAAACAGTGTGAACAGAGGCAGGTTACACAGTCCCAGACTGACACCCCCCCAGACAGACAGGTCCCCACATAGATACACTTACCTCACAATGGCGTGGGGGACCCGCACAGGCGAACAAGCCGCTGCACATGAGGCAGGGAGAGTCGCATACAAGACGCACAGAATGGGGGTTATGAAACCGCACAGCGTCCAGTGAGGTAGCCACCTCACCAATCATCCCTGCACCGAACAGGGATGGGTCGTTCACTGTGCCAGGAGCGTTACCTGGCTGAACGCTCGATGGCAGGCTGGGAAGCCACTGACCCACGACCTGCGACCAGGGGGGATCAGCCCGAGACCCAGCCCGCATGATCCTCTTCATCCGAAGAACTAACTAACGCTGACAAAAAGAACAGCTAAGTAAAGGTAGAGAGAAAACTCAAACAAAAAATCAAAAAAGAAGAAAGAGTCTGGGGCACAAAGCCCCAGCACAGAGAGAGCCAGCCACTCCTGACAAGCTAGACATTGAAACTGAGATATGGTTGCAGGAAGGAGGAGGGTATTGACTGAGGGGACCACCCCTTGAGGGTGGGATATGTTAAAAGCTTTAATGTTAACATATTCTGTTGCCTAGCTACTCCTTCGGAGCAAAGTCTAATACCCCATATGTGACGAATATGAAGAGGCGGCGACTGTCGGAGGACGTAAGAGAAATAGAATTTTTGTAAGAACTTACCATAAAATTATTTTCTCTGAGTCCTCTGACAGTCGCAGCCCATTCAGTATTCCTTCACCATTGGGTAATGGCGCCCTCTGCAGGAGCAGGCTAGGCAGTGAAAAGGCTTAGCAAAAGCTTTACACAAAGACACACCTCTAGGGGGCAGTCCCTCAGACTTTACCCTTAATCACTCAGTGCTGCTCTTCAGTTTCGTAGCAAGCAGCACAGGAAGACCACTAACCCCAAAATAGAGGGGCGGGTGCTACGACTGTCAGAGGACTCAGAGAAAATAATTTTACTGTAAGTTCTATTTTCTCATTCGTCCTCTGACAGTCGCAGCCCATTCAGCATTCATCATTGGCATGTCCCAAAGCAGTGCAGATGTGAGGGGTGGGAAAGACGCAACCAAAGAAAAAAAACAGCCATGTGTTAATAAGGCCAGAGAAAAAAACTGAGCCAACCAGGCAACAGAAGCTCAACAGGAGCCAACCCCAGAACAAAATTCACCCCAAGAAGAGACAGACAGAACAACACGTCTCTTTAACAAACCGCCACGCTCAAAACTTTGCGGCCAAAGGAAGCATCTGAAGATGCCAAAACATCAATCTTGTAGAATTTTGTGAAAGTTTGCACAGACGACCAGGTCGCCGCTTTGCACACCTGAGCCACAGAAGCCTGATGGCGAAAAGCCCAAGAGGCACTCATGGCTCTAGTAGAGTGTGCCCTCACCGGGAAAGGAGGCACCTGACCCTTTAGTGAATAGGCCTGAACAATAGTCTGTCTGATCCATTTGGAAATGGTTGCAGCAGACGCAGCCGAACCCTTCCAAAGTCCCTCACGAAGGACAAACAGGGAGTCAGACTTCCGAAAAGACTCCGTGGCCGTCAGGTAAGCCCTGATCGCCCGGACCACATCCAATGAATGCAAGGCAAATTCCTTGGGATGCTTGGGCTTCGCGCAAAGCGAAGGCAACACAATGTCCTCGTTGAGGTGAAAATCCGACACCACCTTGGGGAGAAAAGACTGATTAGGTCTCAAGACTACTTTATGCCAGATAAGGCAAACGGCAAGACCGAGCCACCAGTTCAGGAACTCTGCGAGCAGAAGTGATAGCCACCAGAAAGTCCACTTTCTGAGACAACACAGGCAGAGTGATTTCTCTGATGTTCTCAAAGGGGGGCCATAGCAAAACGGGCAAGACCAAATTCAGGTCCCACGGAGGCAAAAGGAGCCCTCCGCGGTGGAGCCAGATGACGCATCCCTTGAATAAAGGTGCAAAATCAGGGAGTTAGTCACCAAGGGACGCTGGAAGAAAATAGCCAAGGCTGACAACTGACCTTTGATCGTGACCAAAACGCTGATCCACACCTTCCTGCAGGAAGGCCAAAACCCTCGCCACCAAAAAGGAGCAAGGATGAAACCCTTGCGACTCACACCAGGCAATATACGCTTTCCAGGTACGATGGTAAATCTTCCTGGAGGTAGTGTTCTGAGCTTTCAACAAGGTAAGAATGACAGAATCTGAGAGACCTCTGTCTCTCAACACCTGGCTTTCAACAGCCACACCGTCAAAGCCAGAGACTAAAGCAGGATGGAATATCGGCCCTTGAGACCGTAGATCTTCTCTCAGAGGAAGCCGCCAGGGAGGCTCAACGACCATCTGCACGAGGTCCCCATACCAAGACCGACGAGGCCAGTCTGGAGCCGCCAGAATTACCTGCACCTGGTCCGACGCCAACCTTGCCTTGGGTCAGAGCGGGGTATAGGAGCCACCACGAAAGTTCTGTCCTTGAGAGGCGGTTCAAACATATCCTCCTGTCCAACCACTGAGGATCCTTGTTCCACCTGGCAAGAATCTCTGCTTGCAGAGTTCTCATGTGAAACTGAGCAAACGGGATGGCTTCGAAGGCTGAAACCATCAGCCCCAGGGACCGCATGCAGGCCCGTAGAGAGATGAGATCGTTGTCCCTGAGGGACCTGATCTCGCCCTGTAAGGTCTGAAGTTTTTACTCCGGGTGAAAAACCTTCGCTTGAGCAGAGTCCAGGACCATCCCCAGGTAACTGAGATGGACTGACGGGGTCAGTGCCGATTTCTGGAGGTTGATGGTCCACCCGAACTCCTGGAGCATCTGAACCATGACTGTCAGATCGCTCGATAAAGTGGCACATGAGCTCGCCCTCAACAGGAGGTCATCCAGATAACCAAGGACTGCAATCCCCCTCTTGCACAGAAAGACCAGCACCAGAGCCAAAACATTGGTGAATTGGTGGGAGCCGAAGCTAGACCAAAGGGTAACACCACAAATTCAAAATGCGCCTCTGCCACTGCGAAGCGGAGATACCGCTGATGACCTTCATAGATAGGGATGTGCAGATAAGCATCCTTTAAGTTGATGGAGGCCAGAAAATTTTCTTGACATAACGACGCCACCATTGACCGGATGAATTCCATCCAGAACTTCTTCCCCCCGCAAAAAGCGGTTCAGAGACTTGAGATCCAGAATCGGACACACTTTGCCCTCTTTTCTGGGCACCGTCAACAGGTTGGAATAGAACCCAGGAAACCTGTCCCGCTGAGGGACTGGTATAAGAACTCCTTGGGCAAGAAGATCTTGCACAGCCCCCCTTGAGATCTCGCAAACTATCGGGAGACAGGCGGAGATTTGATGGAAAGAACCTGTCTGCGGGGCGAGATCGAAACTCAATCTTGTACCCTGAGCGAATCAATTCGTGAACCCACCTCTCCCAAGTTTGGGATAACCAGGGTTCCTAAAAGCAATGCAGATGTCCCCCCCCATCCCTGAAACGGGTGAGGGCATCCCTTCCGGCAGAGGAGGACTGGGCCGCTGCACCGGACTGACCGGCCTTTGGCCTCCTGGACCATGGCTTCTTATGACTGCCGGAGGCTTTGAAGGATTTACCTTTTTCCTGTGCCCCTGAAGCACGAAAGGACCCACAATGAGCCTTGAAGGAAGGACCCCGCCGACCGCGGGGCGATTTTCCCTTAGCGGTTTGGGGCAAAAGGGTACTCTTACCCCCCCACGTAAGAACCTTGACCAGCTCATCCAAGGGATCCCCCAAATAAGGGACATCAGACACAGTCTTCTTGGAGGCATGGTCAGCCGACCAGCTCTTTAACCAAACTATGTGGCGGAGTGCGATCCCAACTGCAGATAACCTTGCGGCCAAAGGAGCCTCGTCCAAGGCCGCGTCACACAGGTATACCACGGCCTGGGCAATTTGATTTCTCTAGGTCAAGGACAGTTGGAGGGGCCGACTCTGCCACCAAGCTGCGCCTAAGCACCTTGAACCATTCAGTGACCATCTGTGAAACCATCACAGAAGCGAACACAGGTTTGAGCAGAGAGCCCGCAACAAAATACATGTGGCGGGAAAGTGTCTCCACGCGCCTATCTGTCGGGTCTCTAAACACCGGGGAGTCCTCCACAGGCATCACCATAGATTTATTCAACCTGGAAACAGTGTGGTCCACCTTAGGTGACACTGTCCAGCGATTGTTGACAGTGTCCGCAAAGGGATAGCAGCGTTGAAACCGCTTAGGCACCGCCAGCATATGCTTAATGCGACACCACTTAGTTCACGGTTTCGTGAAACTCCTCAGGACAGAGGAAAACCTGACCAGACTTCTGGGCTTTGCGGGACCCAAAGGAAACCCGCTTACCTGACTGGGTGGGCTCATCAACAGTATTCAAAGTCTCCCCGACGGAGTGAATAAGTACTAGTGATCGACCAATATCGTTTTTAGAATGCCGATACCGATATTTTGGTCATCGGATATCGGCCGATATTTTCGGACATGTAAAAAAATGTTTTTTGTTTTTTTTCCAAAAGGTACTACTTGTGGAGGGATCTGGGGGTCTAAAAGACCCCAAACCCCGCCTCGGCACTGAAAAGCATTCAAAACGCCAAGTTTGGCTGGTTTGAATGCTGTCAGTTTTTTTAATTCGGTGCCGAGTACCCGGAAATGATGTCATGACATCACTTCTGGGTTTTTTTACATGGAGACCGGCGCATGCGCACTTGCGGCAGGGATACCGGCTTTCACAGGAACACATCCTCATGCTACACCGGGTCTTCTCTTCGGTGGCGGCGGTAGGATGCCCAGGTCTTGCAGTGGGACGGGAGACCCGAGTGAGCCGTGGAAGACAGCGGGAGGGGGGACACGTCCCCTCCCGATTCTTGTAATGACAGCCGAGCGGCTTCTCAGGCATCATTCAGATATTCTTTTCTGCCGATGATTCCCTGCACTGTAAAAACAATCATAGCGGCTGTTCAGCCGCTTGATTATTGTTATAGGATGTAAAAATGTAAAGTACCCCTGTACCCGCACGCAGAAGCAAATGCGTGCGTAGCGTCCACATATGTAAAGTGCAATTAAACCACGTTAAATATCGCCACGAACGTGAGAGAAACAATTCCAGCCCAAAACATCCTCTGTAGCTCTGAACTGGTAACCTGTAAACAATTTGAAAGCATTGCCTATAGAGATTTTAAGTACCAAAGTTTGGCGCCATTCTACGAGTGTGCGCAATTTTAAAGCATGATATGTTAGGTATCTATTTACTTAGCGTAACATCATCTTTCACAATATACAACAAAAAGTGGCTAACTTTAGTGTTTTTTTTTTTTTAATTCATACGTTTTTTTTTCGGCACTTTCTCCTATTCTTCTTTGCAGGACCTCTCAAGCTCCATCAGTTTGGATGGGGAGCAATGGTGCACAGCCATTTTCAGATCTCTCCAGAGATGTTCATTCGGGTTCTGGCTTGGCCACTCAAGGACATTAATAGAGTTGTCCAGTAGCCAATCCTTTGCTATCTTGGCTGTGTGCTTAGGGTCATTGTCCTGTTGGAAGATGAACCTTCGCCCCAGTCTGAAGTCCAGAGAACTCTGGAGCAGGTTTTCATCAAGGATGTCTATGTACGTTGCTGCATTCATTTTTCCTTCAATCCTGACTAGTCTCCCAGTTCCTGTTGCTGGAAAAAAAAAACATTCACACAGCATGATGCTGCCACCACCATGCTTTACTGTAGGGATGGTATTGGTAAGGTGAATAGCAGTTCCTGTTTTTTTCCAGACATGACGTTTGCCATTCAGACCAAAGAGTTCAATCTTTGTTTCATCAGACCAGATAATTTTGTTTCTCATGGTTTGAAAGTCCTTTAGGTTCCTTTTGGCAAACTCCAGGCGGGCTGTCATGTACCTTTTACTGAGAGGTGGCTTCCATCTGGCCACTCTACCATACAGGCCTGATCAGTGGAGTGCTGCAGAGACAGTTCTTTACGAAGGTTCCCCTCTCTCCACAGAGAAATGCTGGAGCTCTGTCAGAGTGACCATTGAGTACTTTTTTTTTATATATATTTTTTTTAAATTACATTGTATCTTTATGTTTCTCACTTACTATCAGAAGGGATAAATGACACCGCTTGTGATAACATGGGCCATGACAAGTTCTTTTTTATTGAGAGATCTGGGGTCTATTAGACCCCAGATCTGTCCTCTGCCCTTCAAAGCATCGGATTAAACCAAGATCAATTTGTTCAAGCCAGTAACTGCTGGTTTACATGAGAATGAACCCAAAAGTGACTAAATCCTCATTGCTTCTGGTTTCTGTCATCACACAGTAGGAGGAACATCAGTTCCTCTCACTGTGTCCCAGGCACCAGATGCCACCATCTGATGTCGCATCCTTACCAAGCTCCCCAATCCCAAGGGAGAGCCCAAGAAAAGTGGTGTCGGGAGAGGGTGGGACCCCCTTCCACTGTCTGTAAAAGTAATCCAGTGGCTTCTTAGCCGCTAGGATTACTTTTACACTGTAGGGAATCGCCGGCCTTAAAAAAATAATCTTGATCATTGCTGCAGCAATGACTGAAATATATCCATGCAATCCAGCAACATATGGGTAAATCGCTGGTCAGTACATGGTTAAACAACTCTCAACATTCTCAAACAGTGTTAGGATATGCGAACACCTCTGTCCTACTAAGATATGCTACCCTGTCTACATGTTTGAAACAAGGTATTTACAGGCAAAATTTTATACAGTTAGTTTCTGGCTGGTCACGTGACCTCTGGAAAATCTCCTCCACCAATCTAATGGCTACAGCGGGGATGACAGTAATCTTTAGCGTTACTGCAGACTACTAATAGTGGCAGAAGGGAAGGGGAGAGAAGGGAAGGGGAGGGGAAGAGATCGGCACACACACAGGTGCTGACAGGCAGGGAAGGACAGGGCGAGAGGGCAGCAACAGGATGACGGAGGCTAAGGGGGGACGCAGGAACAGGAAGGATCAACCAGTTTTTTTTTTTTTTTTACATCATAGAAAGGGACAGATTAGACAGAACAGGGACTGTTCTGTTTACCCTGCCATAAGGGAACAGGATCTCTTATTTCTTAGGATTAGGGTTACCACCTCTTTAAGCACTAATAAGCATGTTCTCCCCTCTGGTATCTTCTAGGTGTTCTGCTTCCCTCCCACAATCAAAATGGTAATAAACTGGTACTTTCCACAAACTGAGTGTAGCTCGGAGGTTTCAGCAGGGACCGGCAAATTTTCGATTAGTGTGTGGCCATCCCAGCCAAATTGACTTCTGTCGAGGAAACATGTTTGAAAATGTGTCTTGATCAGTGGATGCAGCGGCTGATTCTGGCAGTGACGAGTGCTGCTGTCGGAATACAATATTTTTGTGGGGTTTTTTTTTCAGCTTGCGGGCTTAGTGAAAAAGATCATCAACAATGTATGGCCAGCTTAAGACTGTAATCTTATACAGGGCAGAGACTGATGAATATGGTACTATGTAAATGTTCCATGTATACAAAAAATAAAACTAACAACACATGGGTCTTAACAGCAACAAAGTTTATACTTAAAAAAAAACAAAAAACACTCACAAAGTAGTTGCAAACACTTTATCCTGATTCGTAGAGCTAGCTGACTCCCCCCTAACAGTACAGTGGGAACTAATCATAAAGGAGATAATCCGACCATGTTCTGTTTACAGGGCCATCACCACCTGCCATGTGTGAGTGCACACAATACCTCCAAATGGCTTCCTAGATAGACACTAGTTTCTCAGGTCAGGCTAAATGTGTCCCAAAACGTAAGATGTCCCAGACAGACCCAGCTATTTCCAGATCAGACTTATCCTGTAACCAATTATAGTTTCTGCCGGGGACAATCCGATTAGCGAATTAACTAGCAGAACTTTGTTTACATTCCAACTGTGGTCTAGAATCTGACATAAAACTAAGTTTTTAGCTTTGAGCGTAAAAAGCCTGGCAATGCTCAGGTCTGCTTTCATCATTATAGTGGGGTGCAAAAATGATTCTCTCATTTACTGCAGGTTTTAACAAAAAATATTACAATAATTGTAGTTTACACACTTGTACCTAAACACAGCTCTATATTTGTAAAATATTAAAGTAAACTGAAATGAATAGCGAGGCCAGGGCATATTATAGACCGTATTCTACTTTGTTTACAATATGAATGTATGCAGTCAATAAATTAAGATCATAGTCGTTGCTTATAATAAACTGTTCACAATCAAAAAGCACATTCTAAGGCTTCATTCACATCTTCTATATGGCCATGCTGTGGTATATATACCTAAAGCTAGGATCCCAGATGTTCCGATCGGTGGCAGCTATTTAGAGTGTAGAATTATGGCCAAAGCTCTTACAGCCATGCTTCTCATGTGGGTCACTGAAGTGCACTTACTTGTTCTCTCATGTGACCCAGAATCAAGTTAAAGCCCACTGTTGACTGATGTCACAGACCCATGCACTCTGGACACATCCCAGCAATTTCAGGATCCATCCAGATGCTTACAGGCAGCTGGCTGGCTCAGCCTCTCAGTGTGCTGCCAAGAGTCTAAGCCTCTGGCTCCTGTCCTGTCCCCACTTCTGCCCGATGCTCCAGTGGGCTCTGGAGAGTCAGAGCAGAGAAGCGGTGATGGACAATCAGTGCTCTGTCAGTGAAAACTGGGTGATCAGCAGTCATGTGATTATTCAGTTCTTGGACTAAGAGCCAGCAGGGGACGATGCTACAGTAAGTAGGTATATATGTATATTTGTTTTTGTTTTTTTCTAATCTAGCAGTTCATCTTTAATGAGAGGCTTAAAGAAGCAGAGCTTGTGGCTGTGAACATATATCTGCACATCCAGCAGTCACCTGTGGTTAGGGACAGTTGTGTGACCTTATCTTTATCCTGGGGGGACATCTGTCCCTAACCACAGGTAACCACTGACCTTCCTTGATCAGGCTTCCTTGGGCTCAACAGGAGAAAAAGTGGGCTGAAAAGTATTAGAAGAAAATAGGTTGACAAAGCCTTACAAAACAAATTTCATTACTCTTCGGGGTCGATTTATGTTTCACACAAGATTCCCACGGCTTTCACTCAAGAGTCACATTTTCTAAAAGAATCGAATGGGGAAAATATGTGAATCCTGGGTGAATATAGTGTAAATCTTTTGTGAAAACATTTATAAATGGATCCCTAAGAGTACTGTAATAAGAGCTGCTTACACAGGCAAAGCCATTATGTAACTGAACTCACAACCCTGGTCCTGAGTGCAATTTCACACTCCCCCATAAAATAATTCTCCCTGAGCAAAATTTCTGTGGTCAGACCATACAAAAGAATTAAGCATTAAAATGTTGCTGACAAATACAAAGGACTGTTTAAAACCTAGCTCCAGCCAAAACTTGCATCTTTAGTTTTTGGATAGTGTGTGAAGGATTAGAATCTGTCATGTTATTATAGCTGCTTGTGCCACATCTTTACTGGGAGGATTTACACAAATACACCTAAACAAGGAGTGACGGAAATTCCTCCCAATGAGGGCACAGGCACTGACAAAAACGTGAGGGAAAATCTCTGCAGTGAAATGATATAATAATGAAGTGAAAGTGAAATTAAAATTTACAACAGTCGTATCCTAAAACTAAATTTTACTAATGAAAGAATAAGTGTATGGCAAACCATGTAAAATACCTTATAATATTAATTGATGGGGTTATGGTTATATTACGGACCTTTCCACAATAACAATAGCAGGCTAACCTGGAGAACATTAGGGATCCCCAGTAAACACATTTGCAGAAGCGCTGAATGGTCATAAATACTTACTGTCACCTCTACTGTCCGCGGAAGTCCTCCCCTCTGTATCCATGGATGTATCTCTCCCAATTCCTTGCGCTGATCTTCTGTAAAGCGTGGCTGACGTTTCTGCATAGATTTCAGCTTAGCCCTATCCTCTCGCAAGACTGAATCAATGTCACTAAAAAACAAAGCACACCAAGTCAGCATAAACACGGTGGGTGATATACATACAAAAAGCCTGCTGGCCTGACTAGCCATAGGTAAGCTCACCCTCACTATGCTATGCTCACACAGAGCTGCACGATTCTGGATAAAATTAGAAGCACCATTTTTTTGCTTAGAATAAATATCACGATCCTCAGCCTATCATCATCTTTTACATTTTTTTTTTTTTTTAAATAATCGGGCTATTTTTTAAAATTCATTCAAGTAAGCCCAATTTTTTTAATTCATTAAAAACAGTAAAGTGTATTTTTTACCAAAAAACTGCAATTGAAAAGCTTGTACGCAAATACAGCGTGACATAAGATTGCAACGATCACCTATTTTATCCTCTAGGGTCTCTGATTATATATATATATATATATATATATATATATATATATATATATATATATATATATATATATATATATATATATATATAATGTTTGAGGGTTCTAAGCAATTTTCTAGAAAAAAATACTGATTTTACCTTGTAAGCAACAAGTGTCAGAAAAAGGCTTACAATTAAAGGGGAAGTAAAGTCATTTATTTTTTTATTTTCTATTATCTTAAAAGTAAAGGCATAATGTGCTAGTATGCATCGCATGCTAGCACATTCTGTGACACTTACCTCCAAATGAAGCCCTCGTCGTCCCCGCTGGAGGACATGTCCATGCTCACTCGTCTTGCTTCCGGGTCCGCGGTATCCGGCTGTGCTACAGTCACCGGTCACGGCAGAGGGCTCTAACAGCACGGGAGGTCGATGACATCATCTGCGCAGTATACAGTAAATATCTCCTAAAGTTTGCAAGTTTAGGAGATATTTACAGTACCTATGGGTAAGCTTTATTATAGGCTTACCTATAGGTACAAACACACAAGGTTTACAACCACTTTAAGAGGTTAAATTGCCCTCACTTACAGACAGAAGTTCATTCTTTTGATCTAAAAGAACAAAATTATACATTGTAAGAGCCGGGTCACACTGCCGCGACCATAAAGTCGCCCCATGTCGGAGCGACTTTTTACCGCGATTTTACCACGACTTTTCCGCGACTTCAGCGCGACTGACGACTGTGTTTGGCCAATCAGAATATGATGTGTTGTGACCCAATTCCCCTTTTCTGTTTTTTTTTTTTTTTTACTCATTTCCTTATTGCCCACCAGTGCCACGTATCAGTGTCCACCAGTGCCACTGCCCACCAATGCCACGTATGTGTCCACCAGTGCCACGAATCAGTGCCACGTATCAGTGTCCACCAGTGCCACATATCAGTGCCAGGCATCAGTGTCCACCAGTGCCAGGCATCAGTGTCCACCAGTGCCAGGCATCAGTGTCCACCAGTGCCAGGCATCAGTGTCCACCAGTGCCAGGCATCAGTGTCCACCAGTGCCAGGCATCAGTGTCCACCAGTGCCAGGCATCAGTGTCCACCAGTGCCACGTATCAGTGTCCACCAGTGCCACGTATCAGTGCCACATATCAGTGCCACGAATCCGTGTCCACCAGTGCCACGTATCAGTGCCACGAATCCGTGTCCACCAGTGCCACGTATCAGTGCCACAAATCAGTGTCCACCAGTGCAACTTATCTGTGTTCACCAGTGCCACTCACACAGACCAAGCAGAGATAATGGAATATATATATATACAGTGGGTACGGAAAGTATTCAGACCCCCTTACATTTTTCACTCTTTGTTATATTGCAGCCACTTGCTAAAATCATTTAGGTTCATTCTTCTTCCTCATGAATGTACACATAGCACCCCATACTGACAGAAAAACACAGAATTGTTGACATTGTTGCAGATTTATTAAAAAAGAAAAAACGGAATTTTTGTAAAATCTTACCTGTAAAATTCCTTTCTCTGAGTCCTCCGACAGTCGCCGCCCACTTCATATTCATCACCAATGGGGTTATGTCCTTTATTCCGTAGGAGTAGCTAGGCAATAGAATATGTTAGTACAAAGACTTTTAACATATCCCACCCCCAGGGGGTGGTCCCCTCAGTACATAACCCTCCACTTCCTGTATCCAACTCAGTTTCAGTGGAATAGCAGTAGAGAGTACATCAAAACCCCAAAAGAGGGGCGGGGGCGGCGACTGTCGGAGGACTCAGAGAAAGGAATTTTACAGGTAAGATTTTACAAAAATTCCGTTTTCTCTTACGTCCTCCGACAGTCGCCGCCCACTTCATATTCATCACCAATGGGGATGTCCCAAAGCAGTGTAAACATGAGGGGTGGGAAGAACACAGCCGCGCCCAAGGCAACGCCGTCTCCCCATCAGAGAAAGGAACCTTACCAAAGGAAGGAAACCAGTTGGGCATAAGAACAAAACACTCGCTCAACAGGAGCAAGAAAACCCAGGGAAAAAACAAAAATCCCAAAAAGCCAAAGAACCCGTAACAAGGGCTCTAGGGAACTGCCGCACTAAGAACCTTGCGGCCAAAGGAAGCATCAGCCGATGCCTGAACATCTACTCTGTAGAATATCGTGAAAGTGTGTACGGTCGACCAAGTCGCCGCCTCACACACCTGAGCCACAGAGGCCCCATGACGACAGGCCCAAGACGTACTCAGAGATCTGGTAGAGTGCGCCTTCACAGGTACAGGGGGAACTTTCCCCCTCAAAGCATAGGCCTGATCAATGGTCCGTCTGATCCATTTGGCGATTGTAGAAGCCGACGCCGCCATGCCCTTCCGAGGACCTCCCGGAAGGACAAACAAGGCATCCGACTTGCGAGAAGACTCAGTCGATGTGAAATAGACTCTTATCGCCCGGACAACATCCAAGGAGTGAAGCAACACCTCAGTCGGATGCTTCGGCTTCGCGCAAAGCGAAGGTTTGACAATGTCCACATTGAGATGAAAGTCCGAAACCCTTTTTTGGAAGAAAAGAAGGGTTAGGTCGCAAGACCACCTTGTCCAAATGCACAACCAGACACGGAGACTTGTAGGACAAGGCTGCCAGCCCCGACACTCGTCGAGTCGAGGTGATAGCCACCAAAAAGGCGACCTTCTTGGATAACAAAGACAGCGGGATCTCCCTGAACCTTTCAAAAGGAGCACGCTGCAACACAGATAGAACTAGATTCAAGTCCCAAGGGGTAAGAGGTTCCCTCCTAGGAGGGAGCAGATGACGTACCCCCCGCACAAAAGTGCTAACCAAAGAATCAGATGCCACAGGCCGTCGAAAAAGAACGGCCAAAGCAGACACCTGACCCTTGATCGTGGCCAGCGCCAGACGCTGGTCAACACCCGTCTGAAGGAAGGGCAACACCCTAGACACCGAATAAGTGTCAGGAGAGAAACCCCTGGATACGCACCAGGCAAAATACGCCTTCCAAGTACGGTAATAAACCTTCCCCGAGGAAGACTTCCTCGCATTTATTAAGGTGTGAATGAACTCAGGGGAAAGACCCCTGTTCTTCAGGACTTCGGTTTTAACAGCCAGGCCGTCAAGGCCAGCGACTGTAAAGCAGGATGGAAGATCGGTCCTTGCGACAGAAGATCTTCTCGAAGAGGCAGACGCCACGGGGCGTCGATTGCCAGATTTACGAGGTCTGCGTCCCAGGACCGGCGAGGCCAGTCCGGTGCCACAAGAATCACCGTGGTCGGTTCCGCGAAGGAACCTGGACAGCAATTGAATCGGCGGGAACGGATACATCAGTAGGTACTGATGCCACGGGGCAACCAACGCTTCCGACGCGTCTGCCCGAGGATCGCACTCCTTGCCACGAACCGTGGTACTTTGTAGTTCAGACGAGACGCGAACAGGTCTACCTCCGGAAGACCCCACCTCGCGCACAACATCTGGAAGACAGCCGGGTGAAGGGACCATTCTCCCTGGTCCAGGGTTTGACGGCGGCAAATAATAAACCGCCTGCCAAATTTTCACCCCCGGAATGTGACCTGCCGATATTGCCGGGACATGCGTCTCGGCCCAAGACAGAATCGCGGCCACTTCTCGAGCCGCCCGGGCACTCCTGGTGCCCCCTTGGTGATTGATGTAAGTCACCGCCGTGGCATTGTCCGTCTGCACCCGAACCGGGTAGCCGTGAAGATTGTCCGTCCAACGACGAAGACAGAGGAGTATCGCTCGCAGTTCCAGAACGTTGATCGGAAGGGAGGATTCCTCCGTCGACCAAACACCCTGGGTGGACAGAACGCCCAGAACACCACCCCAGCCCGACAGGCTGGCGTCCGTGGTGATCACCGTCCACGAAAGGGGACGAAAAGACTTGCCCCCCGATACTGAGGGGGATAGAAGCCACCACAGAAGATCCCTTCTGGTCTGAGAACTCAATGACATCTGGAGATCCAGAGACTGCGGACGCCCGTCCCACCTGGACAATATCTCCGCTTGGAGAACCCGCGTGTGAAACTGGGCGAAGGGAAATCGCCTCGAAAGCAGAGACCATCAATCCCAGACACCGCATGCACGTCCGAATGGACGAAGATGGAACGTCCCTGAGGGACCTGACTGCCTCCTGAAGAGCTGTGAGTTTTTCTTCCGGCAGGAAGACCTACGCCTGGACAGAGTCCAGAATCATACCCAGGTAAGAAATCCGAACCGATGGGCACAATGTCGACTTTGGAAAATTGATCGTCCAACCAAACTCCTGTAGAGTCTGCAACGTGACGGACAGATCCTTCTCCAGACTCTGGCTGGTCGCAGACCGAACCAGAATATCGTCCAGATACCCCAGAACCGAAATGCCCTGGGCCCTCAACAAAGCCAGAACCGGTGCCAGCACTCTGGTGAACACCCTTGGAGCAGAGGCGAGACCAAAAGGCAACGCCACAAATCGGTAATGATCTTCCGCTATGGCGAATCGAAGGTACCTCTGGTGACCCTCGAAAATCGGGATGTGAAGATACGCATCTTGCAAGTCGATGGAAGCCATGGACTCCCCCGGAACCAGGGCAGCCACCACCGACCGCAGGGATTCCATGCGGAACTTGCGCACCCGCACAAGGCGGTACAGCGCCTTCAAGACCAGAATCGGACGCACCTTGCCCTCCTTCCTGGGCACGGTGAGCAGATTGGAATAGAACCCCCGAAATCTGTCCCGATGAGACACCGGGACCACCACTCCCTGAGCCCTCAGGTCCTGCACCGCTAGATGCAGGCCCCGCAAACGCTCCGGGGATAACAGAAGACTTGAGGGAAAAAATCTGCTCTCCGGCCGAGAGAGAAACTCGATCTAGTGGCCAGATCGAACGATTTCCTGTGAAGTGGGTGAGGGCGCCCCTTCAGGCCGCACTGTAGTGGGCCGCAGAACCGGATTGGCCGGACCTTTGCTTACCTGCCCACGGCTTCTTGCGGGAGCCTTGACCCTTGGACAGCTTGTCCCAAAAATGTGACCGAAAGGCACGAAAGGACCCCTGAGGGGGCCGAAAGAAATCATTCTGTTTTCCAGGAGCCGTCTTAGTCTAGTGGGATTGAGGTAAGAGCGTGCTCTTACCCCCCATGACCCCTTTAATTAGGGCATCCAGGGATTCGCCAAAAAGGCGAGAACCATCAAACGGCAGATTGGCCAAGGTCCTACGTGAAGATTGATCCACAGACCAACACTCCAACCAAACCAGGCGGCGAGATAACACCGCCACACTGTGTACACGTGCAGCCAACGGAACCATATCCAGGTCCGCATCACACAAATACATGACACCCTGGTGGATTTGATCCACCATATCCAAAGTCGCCTGGGGGGCAGAATCAGCCCCCAGGACACGCCTAAGCACCTGCGTCCAGTTCGCGACCGCCTGGGCCGCCATAAGTGAAGCAATAAAGCTTTCAACATAGAACCCATAATAGAATAGGTACGACGGGCAAAGGACTCCATCCTCTTGTCCGCGGCATCCCGGAACACCGGGGTGTCTGCAGCAGGAATCGCAGTGGACTTGTACAAAACTGCTAACGCCTGGTCCACCGGAGGTGGGACACACCAACGCCCATCAGTAGCGGGCGTAAAAGGATAGCGCAGCTTAAACCTACTTGGCACAGCAAAAGGTTTGCGTATATTACGCCATCGTTCTTTCACAGCGCGCTGAAAATCATCAGTGCATGGAAACATCTGCGATGATATGCGCCTTTTCTGCGTCCCATAAGCCGTCAAGGCAGCAGGAGGACATGTTTCCTCCTCCAAACGCAGAGTTTGCTTGATAGAAGCAACCAATTCATCCATGAGCGCAAGCTCTTCAGACGAGCCAGGGGGAGAATTATCAACCCCCTCTACCTCAGCCTCCATTACTGACCCTATAAGGTCCCGGGAGGAACGAGACCCCGATAAGGAGATCTCTGCCCCAGCAGCCCCAGTACCATCACCCTCTGGAAACAGAGGAAATTGAAAACTCTGGGCCTTTTAGAGGATTGAGCAACCACCAGCATTTGCACCTGAGTCACAAGGCTAGCCACAATCGCAGCCAAATCCCCCCCCCCGGGGGGGGGGGGGGACCGCAGTCCCCTGGCTTCCCCCTAAATTGGCAGGAAACTAGTATTCCTGAAAATCCATGCCCTTGCAAAAATAAATGGGTGACCGCCCCTTTAAGAGAGCGCTGCGATCGTAGCCCACTCACACTAAGCATCCCACACAAGGGACCCCCACAGGGACAAGTATACCAAGGCAGGATACAGGGAATAAAAAGAAATGAACCTGGAGAGATTGGTGCTGCTGCTGCTGCCTGCGGTGCTCCTGAAGGAAAGGAAATGCTGGCATACAGGGCGCTCTATGAAAGCCTATGGAGGCTACAAGAAAATGGCCGCCATGCATGTAAAACATGCGGCCGGAGCGATCGCAGTCAAAATGGCGCCGTTTGGCGCCGAAACTGCCGCTCCCACACCCCATGAGGGAGAAGTAAAACACACCATCTGCCCAAAAAAGGAACATGGTAAACCGCCGCAGCGGCGCTGTAATGTGCCCCAAGCATGAGAAACTCAAGCCCCACAGCACACAGCCGTTCACACAAACAGAAAACTGACACAGAGTGCAGCCAGCCCCCCCTCCTGCAGCCCACAGCTTGCAATGTGAGAGATAGGGAAAACGTAATAGTGTGAACACAGGGCAAGGTACACAGTCCCAGACTGACACCCCCCAGACAGACAGGTCCCCACATAAATGCACTTACCTCTCACATGGCCCGCACAGGCGAACAAACCGCTGCACATGAGGCAGGGAGAGTCGCATCCAGGACGCATCAGAAGGTGGGTTGAGAAACCGCACAGCGTCCAGTGAGGTAGCCACCTCACCTAGCATCCCTGCACGGAACAGGGATGGGTCGTTCAGATAACTCAGGAGCGATACCTGACTGAACGCTCGATGGCGGGCTAAGAAGCCACTGACCCACAGCCTGCTACCAGGGGGGTCAGCCCGAGACGCAGCCCGCATGATCCTCTTCATCAGAAGAACTAACTAACGCTGGTAAAATAACAGCTAACAAGAAAGAGAGAAAAAAACTCAAATAAAAACCAAAGAAAGGAAAGAGAGCTGAGACAAGGTGCCCCAGCACAGAAACTTCCAGCTACTCCTGACAGCTAGACAAATGAAACTGAGTTGGATACAGGAAGTGGAGGGTTATGTACTGAGGGGACCACCCCCTGGGGGTGGGATATGTTAAAAGTCTTTGTACTAACATATTCTATTGCCTAGCTACTCCTACGGAATAAAGGACATAACCCCATTGGTGATGAATATGAAGTGGGCGGCGACTGTCGGAGGACGTAAGAGAAACTGAAATATCACATGGTCCTAAGTATTCAGACCCTTTGCTCAGTATTTAGTAGAAGCCCCCTTTTGATCTAATATAGCCAGGAGTCTTTTTGGGAAAGATGCAACAAGTCTTTCACACCTGGATTTGGGGATCCTCTGCCATTCCTCCTTGCAGATCCTCTCCAATTCTGTCAGGTTGGATGGTAAACATTGGTGGACAGCCTTTTTTAGGTCTCTCCAGAGATGCTCAATTGGGTTTAAGTCAGGGCTCTGGCTGGGCCATTTAAGAACAGTCACGGAGTTGTTGTGAAGCCACTCCTTCGTTATTTTAGCTGTGTGCTTAGGGTCATTGTCTTGTTAGGAGGTAAACCTTCGGCCCAGTCTGAGGTCCAGAGCACTCTGGAGAAGGTTTTTGTCCAGGATATCCCTGTACTTGGCCGCATTCATCTTTCCCTAGATTGCAACCAGTCGTCCTGTCCCTGCAGCTGAAAAACACCCCCACAGCATGATGCTGCCACCACCATGCTTCACTGTTGGGACTGTATTTTACAGGTGATAAGCAGTGCCTGGTTTTCTCCACACATACTGCTTAGAATTAAGGCCAAAAAGTTCTATTTTGGTCTCATCAGACCAGAGAATCTTATTGCTCACCATCTTGGAGTCCTTCAGGTGTTTTTTTTAGCAAACTCAATGTGGGCTTTCATGTGTCTTACACTGAGGAGAGGCTTCCGTCGGGCCCCTCTGCCATAAAGCCCCGACTGGTGGAGGGCTGCAGTGATGGTTGACTTTCTACAACTTTCTCCCATCTCCTGACTGCATCTCTGGAGCTCAGCCACAGTGATCTTTGGGTTCTTCTTTACCTCTCTCACCAAGGCTCTTCTCCCCCGATAGCTCAGTCTGGCCGGACGGCCAGCTCTAGGAAGGGTTCTGATTGTCCCAAACATCTTCCATTTGAGGATTATGGAGGCCACTGTGCTCTTAGGAACCTTAAGTGCAGCAGAAATCTTTTTGTAACCTTGACCAGATCTGTGCCTTGCCACAATTCTGTCTCTGAGCTCTTCAGGCAGTTCCTTTGACCTCATAATTCTCATTTGCTCTGACATGCATTGTGATCTGGAAGGTCTTATATAGACAGGTGTGTGGCTTTCCTAATCAAGTCCAATCAGTATAATCAAACACAGCTGGACTCAAATGAAGGTGTAGAACCATCTCAAGGATGATCAGAAGAAATGGAAAGCACCTGAGTTAAATATATGAGTGTCACAGCAAAGGGTCTGAATACTTAGGACCATGTGATATTTCAGTTTTTCTTTTTTAATAAATCTGCAACAATGTCAACAATTCTGTGTTTTTCTGTCAGTATGGGGTGCTATGTGTACATTCATGAGGAAGAAGAATGAACTTAAATGATTTTAGCAAATGGCTGCAATATAACAAAGAGTGAAAAATTTAAGGGGGTCTGAATACTTTCCGTACCCACTATATATAAATATATATATATATATATATATATATATACATATATATATATATATATATATATATATATATATATATATATATACACACACACACACACACACACACACACACACACACCATATAGGCATGGCTGCCATGTGTGGAATGCCTGGCTAATCTCTTTCTTCTTCCTGGAAAGTCTGATAACAAGTGGATTAAATTAAGATAAGGAGGCGACTCCCATTGAAGTATATGGGATAAGTCGGATCACAGGTCGCCTCAAAGTAGTACAGGACCCTTTTCTGAAGTCGGAGCAACTTCAGTAGTGCCAATTAAGACAGCACTGATTGATTAACATTGCTTATGTTATGTCAAGCGACCTGGGGCGACACAAGTTGCCTCACAAGTCGCGCTAGTGTGAATGGGCTCTAAAACATTCTGTTTATAGTTATCTAGGAGCCTTAACAATGTTGATAAACATTTGGAGGCTTTTTTTTTTTTTAACTAATCATGCAGCTCTAACACACATACATATACAGTAGTTTGCGAGTAACTTTGTTTACGAGCGTTTTGAAAGGCGAGCATTTTTTAAAAAAATCTGATATACGAGCACTGTCTTGATATACGAGCAGTTTAGTACACTATAAGCATGCCATCCCCTCTGTTACATACCATTATGTGTCCCAGTGCTTGTACTGTATATAAAGATGCCGATTTATACTGTTTCAGAGTGTCTCCCTGCGCTTACTGTATATGACTCCTCGTCCCTCTGTCGCTCTCTCTCGCCTCCTCTCTGCTCTCCCCGGTGGGAGGGGCCGATCACTCCTGTTGACGTCATCTGAGGAGGAGGGGAGGAGAGGAGCAGAGCAGGGCTGAGGAGTCACACAGCAGCCAGACACGCTCTAATACAGTATAAATTGGCATCTGTTATATACAGTACGGACACAGAGCTCTTGCTTTGATATACGAGTGTTTTGGTTTACAAGCAAACTGCTGGAACTAATTATACTCGCAAACCAAGGTATTACTATATACACACACACACATACATACACACACACTCACCGCCCATTTTTTATAGTTCATTGCTTTGTAACACAAATTGTTAATCAGCCAACCACATGGCAGCAACTCAATGCATTTAGCCATCTAATGTGGTAAAGACAACTTGCCGAAGTTCAAACCAAGCATCAGAATGGGGAAGAAACAAGATGTAAGTGATTTTGAACATGGCATGGTTGTTGGTGCCAGATGGGCTGATCAGAGTATTTAAAAAACTGCTGATCTACAGGGATTTTCCCGCACCACCATCTCAAGGGTTTACAGAAATGGTCCGAAAATGAGAAAATATCCAGTGAGCCTTGTGTGGACAAAAATTCCTCGATGTCAGAGTATGGGCAGACTGGTTTGAGATGATAGAAAGGCAGCAAGAACTCAAATAACTACTCGTTACAACAAAGGTATGCAGAATACCACCTCTGAATGCACAACACATTGAACCTTGAAGCAGATAGGCTTCAGCAGCAGAAGACCACACTGGGTGCCACTCCTGTCAGCTAAGAACAGGCTCGCCAAAATTGGACAATCGAAGATTGGAAAAACGTTGCCTGCTCGGATGAGTCTCGATTTCAGCAGCGACATTTAGATGGCAGGGTCAGAATTTGGTTTAAATAAAACAAAAAGCATAGATGCATCTTGACTTCTATCAACAGCCCAGGCTGGTGGTGTATTCACTGTACTCAAATGGCCTCCACAGTCACCAGATCTCAATTCAATAGAGCACCTTTGGGATGTCGTGGAATGGGGGATTCGCATCATGGATGCGCAGCCAACAAGTCTGCAGCGACTGTGTGAGGCTATAATGTCAATATGGCCCAAAATCTCTGAGGAAAGTTTCCAACACAGCAGTTCTAAAGGCAAAAGGGGGTCCAACCCAGTACTAGCAAAGGTGTACCTAAAAAAAAGTGGGCGGCAAGTATATATCTATATCTAATAGAAAACCATACTTAAAAAAAAAAAAAAATACTGCCTTCTGGGTATTCAAACCACTTTCTTGAATCCAAAGTATAGATCATGAATCCAAAGTATAGATCATGAATCCAAAGTATAGATAATGTACTACTATCTAGGAGTCCCAATGCAGCCAGCTGAACCACAGTAGGTAAATGCTGCGTGAAATCTGGAAAGTACAGCATAGAGAGAGATCTGACAGTGTAGTAATTAGAAACAACTTATTGTTTCTTACCAAAGGAAATATTTAAAAATCTAAATAACCAAATAATAAAACATAATAGTTTTATATAAAAAGGAGCAAGCAACAACTTACCCATAAATAGTGACCAATTCTATGAGATAAAATGGAGATAAGATGACCTCACACACTAGGAGATGAATATATTATACAATACAATCTCAATGATCAATTCCTTCAAAATTAAAGCAAACCCAATGTTGAATATATATAGTAAGACTGAATAAAAAATAAAATACCATGAAACTAACAAATAGTATATAATGCATGGCATACCAAAAAATCAATATACAGTTGTGCTCATAAGTTTACATACCCTGGCAGAATTTATGATTTCTTGGCCATTTTTCCGAGAATATGAACGATAACACAAAAAAATGGATTTTTGTAAAATCTTACCGTAAAATCCTTTTCTCTTAGCTCATTGACAGACGCAGTCCTCTTTGATTAATATCAAATTGGGTTATACTGCCCTCTACAGGAGTTGGACACTAGGCAGAAGAAAACGTTCTGGCCACACCCTAGGGGCAGTCCCAGAGGGTATATCCTCTCACTTCCTGCTACAGGATGTCAGTTCCATCACAAAGCAGTGTCAAAGAATTTAACCCAACTCAAAGATAGAGGGGCGGGTACTGCGTCTGTCAATGAGCTAAGAGAAAAGGATTTTACAAAAATCCATTTTTCTCTGTCGCTCATTGACAGACGCAGTCCTCTTTGATTAATATCAAATTGGGATGTCCCAAAGCAGTGCCACAAATGAGGGGTGGGAACAGAAATCAAAATCCAGAAGGCCCAACCGGAGCCAACCAGAAGCATCAAGGGACTCATCGAACAAAAAGATGAGACCCAAGTGAGAAAACCCAACAAACCCTCGAGGTAGACCAACAGTCTCCTCAAACAGCGGCCTGCAGGAGCCTTGCGGCCAAAAGAGGCATCTGCCGATGCCAGCACATCAACCTTATACAATTTTGTAAAGGTATGAACCGACGACCAAGTAGTCGCCTTGAAAACCTGAACCACTGACGCCTGATGGCGGAAGGCCCAAGAAGCACTAAGCGCCCGAGTAGAGCGTGCCTTACCAGGGAACGGGGGATCCCGACCCTTAAATAGAATAAGCCTATACCACCGTCTGTCTGATCCATCTAGAGATGGTCGCGGCAGAAACAGGCAACCCCTTCTTAGGGCCATCCGTGATCACAAACAGTGAATCCGTCTTACGCAATGAATCCGTAGTATTCAAGTATACCCTGATCGCCCGAACTACATCCAAGGAATGCAACGCGAATTCTCGAGGGTGACTGGGCTTAGGACACAGGGAAGGCAATACAATGTCCTCATTCAACTGAAACTCTGAAACCACCTTAAGCAGAAAGGATGGATTCGGACGCAAAACAACCTTATCCCTATGAACCACCAGATATGGGGAACGACAGGATAATGCAGCCAGTTCTGACACACTGCGTGCAGAAGTAATGGCCACCAAGAAGGCCACCTTCTGGGATAAAGTAAGCAAGGGAATCTCCCTGATATCTTCAAAGGGAAGTTTCTGAAGAACCGACAGCACCCAATTAAGATCCCAGGGCGGTAAGGGTGCGCGCACTGGTGGAGCCAGGTGTCGCACTCCCTGGATGAAACTCTGCATCAAGGAATGAGTAGCCAGAGGCTTCTGAAGGAAGATTGCTAATGCTGAACCCTGACCCTTGATAGTGCTCAGGGTCAGTTTCTGCTCAACCCCCTTTTGCAAAAAAGCCAATATTCGGGCCACCGAATAAGAACGTGGAGGGAACCCAAGGGATTCACACCATGCAATATAAGACTTCCATGTGCGATGATAGACTTTTCTGGAAGTCGCTTTCCTTGCTTTAATTAGAGTAGGAATCACTGAAGTTGACAACCCCTTGTCCTTCAGCACCTGGGTCTCAATAGCCAGGCCGTTAAGCCAGCGATCGTAAAGCAGGATGGAAGATCGGTCCCTGCGACAGCAGATCCTCCCTGAGAGGAAGTCGCCAAGGAACGTCTGCGACCAGCCTGACCAGGTCGGCGTACCAGACCCGACGAGGCCAGTCTGGAGCTACCAGGATAACTGGCATACAATAGCTGATACTGCCCCCACGGGGCGATCAGTGCGTCTGCGGCGTCTGCTAGAGGATCGCGGGAGCGAGCCGCAAACCTCCGCACTTTCCTGTTGAGCCGAGATGCCAACAGATCTACATTCGGGGTGCCCCAACGAAGGCACAGTTGGTGGAATACCTCTGGATGAAGAGACCACTCCCCTTGATCCAGAATCTGATGGCTGAGATAATCTGACTGTCAATTCTCCACCCCCGGAATGAATACCGCAGAGAGAGCTGGAACAATCCGTTCCGCCCAACGAAGAATGCTGGCCACTTCTATGGCCACCAGGACACTCTTGGTGCCCCCCTGGTGATTGACGTAAGCCACTGCTGTGGCATTGTCCGACTGGATCCGCACCGGGCTGCCCCGGAGCTGCTCGGTCCAATGAATCAGACAAAGTCTGATCGCTCTTAGTTCCAATACATTTATCGGTAACCTGGATTCTTCCAGGGACCAAAGCCCCTGAGCAGATAATTTGCCGAGAATTCCTCCCCACCCGGATAGACTGGCATCCGTGGTAACAATCGTCCAGTATATTGGAAGATCCTTACTCCTGACTAGACAGAAAAAAACTGACATCCCGTAGCAGGAAGTGAGAGGATATACCCTCTGGGACTGCCCCTAGGGTGTGGCCAGAACGTTTTCTTCTGCCTAGTGTCCTACTCCTGTAGAGGGCAGTATAACCCAATTTGATATTAATCAAAGAGGACTGCGTCTGTCAATGAGCGACAGAGAAAATAGAATTTTTGTAAAATCTTACCGTAAAATTATTTTCTCGGAGTCCTCTGACAGTCGCCGCCCATTCATTCAGTCTTCACGATTGGGACGTCCCAAAGCAGTGTAGATGTGAGGGGGGGGAAGACGCAACCTTAAAATAGGCAACGCAGCACCCAGGTCCGAAAAAAAAACTGAACTGAACCAGTGGGGTTAAGTAAAGCTCAACAGGAGCTAACCCAGGAAAAAAATTAAATAAACCCCATAAATAAGAGACATTAAAAAAATAGCATGTCTCTTTAAACCACTGCCGCACTCAAATTCTTGCGGCCAAAAGAAGCATCCGAGGATGCCAACACATCAAGTTTGTAAAACTTATGCCCCATACACACGTGCAGATTATCTGCAGACTTTTGTCTGCAGACTTACCTTTTCTATGTAGTGCAAGGGCCTGCCGGATTGCATACAAATTGAAAGTGTTTAGGTTTGACCTCATATTATATGGTTTTGGTAAGTCTGCAGACAAAAGTCTGCAGATAATCTGCACGTGTGTATGGGGCATTAGAAAAGGTGTGTACAGACGACCAGGTCGCCGCTTTGCACACCTAAGCCACCGACGCCTGGTGGCGAAAAGCCCAAGACGCACTAACCGCTCTAGTGGAGTGCGCCTTAACAGGGAAGGGAGGAACCCGACCCTTAATCGAATAGGCCTGCACAATCGTCTGTCTGATCCATTCGGAAATGATTGCCGCAGACGCCGCTGTACCCTTCTGAGGTCCTTCAGGAAGGACAAACGGACAATCTGACTTCCGGAAAGAGTCCGTGGCGGAAAGGTAAACCTCAGACCAAGTCCAAGGAATGCAAGGCAAATTCCTTCTGATGCTTAGGCTTCGTACAAAGCGTTGAGGTGGTAGGCTGAAACCACCTTAGGAAGAAAAGACTGATTTGGTCGCAGGACCACTAGAGATTGCAGAAAGATTCTGGTTCTATCAGCGGCAGCAACAGCCGGGTGAAGATATATGCTGTGAATCTTTCTGCAATCTCTAGTGGTTTCGGCTGGAAGTGATTTCCTAACAATGTCAGGAGCTCTGCCAAAGTCTTAGTTGCTGGTTTTTCAGGGAAAAGGAGATCCCTAAGAGTGTCATATGTCCTAGCACCAACCACTGTCAGAAATACTGCTACTTGCCTGTCGCCTGGGATGGCATTTGCACCAAAATACTGTTCCAGTCTCTCAACCCAGGAACTCCAGGATGTCTGTTCTCCATCAAATTCACTTAATGTCCCGATCAATGACATTTTCCTGCTGGGCTCTGTGCGTGTTTGTATCCAGGTGACAATCCAGAGTTTTTTTTTTTTTTTTTTTTTCTTTTCTCACACGGATAATAACCTTGTAAATCCCATCCTCGTAGATACTGTTATATTCTCCATGTTGTGAGAGACACAGGACTCTGATCTGGAACGACGGATGTTTATTCAGTACTCACTGTACACTCCAACATGCATTACAGGACAGCTCGGTATCGATCAATGCATCTCTTACATGTGTCTAAGATGGCCACACTGCCCCTTGACCCTTGTCATCACTCCTGAGTGGAGCCAGCCTTAAAGTAACAGTACATGTGAAACCCTTCAGGTATAACAGGCATCCTCATTCCTTGGAAAGTAGGATCTCTTTGAGCCCCCAAGTCAGAATAAATCTTCTGTGGTGGCTCCAGTCTCCGGCTCTGACGGAAGGCAAATCCTTTTGGCCGTTGCTATGGACTTCTGATCCGAACAACTGTCCGTCCAACACCAATCAAACTGCAGACATACTCAAAGCAGATACTCCACCCACTAGGTTACGTGAAAGTACAGGTATCCTACAAGGGTCAGATGAAGAGAATGCCATTATATATCCTAGAACATGGGGGACCCCCTCTCTTTGGGAGAGACTGGATTGCTCACTTTGGCATGCCAGACATCACCATTAACCCCTGCAACACCGTGACCATCCCATCAAGAGATAAAGAGGGGATGGGTGGAATCCCTGAAACAGCGATTCCCACAAGTCTTTGATAACCATTTGGGGAAAATAAAGCATGACTGTGTGAGACTCAGGCTTAAACCCAACGCCCAGCCTAGGTTCTTCGAAGCTCGGATGGTACCTTTCGCACTCCGAGCAGGAGTGGAAGCTGAACTAAGCCGGCTGGAGGAACAAGGTGTCATCTCAAAGGTAGAGCACAGCGAGTGGGCATCACGGCATGCGGACCAATTGCATCCTCGTTCTCAGCTGCCCGAATCCCTGACATCGGCTGCACCTCCAGTGTCTCAAGGATCTGCTCCTACCGGATCAGGAGGCATTGAGACTGATGCTTGGGGGGACTCTGATCTTTTGAACTGAGCTCCAACAGAGCCCACCAGCCCTGGTCCAGAGGTCTGTTCACGACTGCAGACAGGTGTGAGACTAAAGGGGCCTCATCCAAGGCCGCGTCAGACAGGTATAAAACAGCCTCAATAATTTGATCAACCATTTCCAGAGTAGCAGGAGGGGCGGAGTCAGCAATAAGGGTGCGTTTAAGCACCTTGGCCCACTCCACAACAGCCTGAGAGACCATTACGGAAGCGAAAACGGGTTTCATAAAGGAACCTGCTACCAGGTAGATGTGGCGGGTATGGCGGGTAAGAGATTCGAACCGCCTATCTGCTGGGTCTTTAAACACCGGAGAATCCTTCGCATGCATTAAAGTGGCTTTATTTAACCTGGACACAGTGTGGTCCACCTTAGGAGCCACAGTCCAGCGCGAATACAGCGGAGACGCAAAGGAAAAATGGTACTGAAACCGCTTGGGCACCACAAAATTGCGCTTTAAATTACACCATTGTTCAGTCACTGTCTCGTGAAACTCCGCGGGGCACAGAAAAACCTGACCTGACTTCTGGGCTTTGCGGGTCCCAAAGGCAGACCACTTACCCAACAGGTGGGGCTCATCCTCTAAATTTAGCGTGTCTTTCACAGAGCTAATAAGCGCAGACATTGCAGCGCGTTCTCTTGCTGAACCGAAGGGGGAATCTTCCCCCTCCTCCTCTTCCCCATCTGACTGTGAGGACTGAGACCCCTCAGGGGGTACACTGTCCGTGGCAACCATATCTGGCTCTGAATCAGAAGACTGAGAAAGCCTGGGCCTTTTCTTAGGAGCCAGGTCAGACATCAACAAATACACTTTTGACGCTAAAGTCGCAAGTGCAGCAGTAAGTGAGACTAAAGCAGAGGATTCAGGAGTACCTGAACCCTCCACCAGAGCTGGGGGGAATTTGCTATCCTGGGACTCCATCAGAGCACTTCAGATTTTAAATGGTTGCCAATACAAGTCTATGGAGAAGGCTCTGGGAAAATGGCCGCTGCTCACAGAAGGAACATAGTGCCCACACTAAAGATGGCGCCCAAAGGGCGCCAACAGCATTGCAGTAAAATGGCTGCTGCCCTCACAATGAGGCCAAACAGCCTGCCCACACCTAAAATGGCAGCCCCCGCAGTTTTTCACCGATTACGGCCCCCACACACCATGTCCGTACCCCCAAAATGTTGCCGAAGCACCATAGGGACACCAGCGACCCCCGCAACCCCCCACACAGCGGTAGAACCGCCACAGCGCCCCCACAGGGACCGGGAAGGGACACACTGGGACCGCACTGACAGACATTAGGGGGATATCACAGACTCCATGTGCACTGCCATCCCCACAACAGAGGGCCCACATACACACCCCGACAGATAATGCCATAGACAGAGGGGTAGCATGGTACTCACCGGTCCAGCGAAACGTGGGTACCGCTCTGTGACAGGAAGCCTCCCACTTTGGGTGGTGGTGCCGTCATCCGAAAAGGACACTAGCAACACGCGGCGTACCGCAGTTGAGACATCCCAGCGAAGTAGCCACTTCGCAGGCCCGTCCCTGAGGACAGGGACATGGTCGTTTGAGAGGCCTGGGCGTACGCATAGCCTGCTAACGCTCGATGGCAGGCTGGGATTTCAAAAGGCTCTAGGACAACCAGTGCGATTCCCAGCCCACAAACGCTGTAGTCTTCCGAAGTCTTACTAACTAAGCGCAGGAACAAATAAAAAGCTATTAATGTAAAGAAAAATCACTTTTCCAGAGATAAAAAAATAATAAGAGGAAGAAAGGCTGAGACTGCAGCCCCAGCCAGGGAAAGCCTGCCTACTCCTATGCTAGGCAAGGACAAACTGATTTGGGAATGCTGCTAGCTGGGGTATTGGACCAGAGGGACAGCCCCTTGTAGGTGTGTCTATACAAAGGTTTTGTGAATGTTTTCTAACAAAATCTTATGCCTAGCTTACTCCTGTGTATAAGACCAATACCCAGAAGTGCAGACTGTATGAGGCAACTGGGCGGCGACTGTCAGAGGACGCAAGAGAAAGACCCCCCGTTTGCCTGAAAGGAGGGACCCTGCTTAGCGTAGGGAGATTTACCTTTCAAGACTTGAGGCAAGAGAGTACTCTTACCCCCAGTAAGCCCCTTGATCAGCTCATCCAGAAAGTCCCCAAAAAGACGATCCCCCGCATAAGGGATATCAGACACTGTCTTCTTAGAAGCGTGGTTGGCCAACCAGCTTTTCAGCCTAATAATCCGGCAGATTGCAATCCCGACCGCAGATAGACGTGCGACCAAAGAAGACTCGTCCAAAGCCGCGTCACACCAAGGCCTGTGCCATTTGATCCAACATGTCCAGCGCAGCAGCAGAAACCGACTCTGCTACCAGAGTGCGCCTAAGCACCTTGGCCCATTCTGCGTTAGTCTGAGAGACCATCACTGAGGCGAACACCGGTTTCATCAGGGAAGCCGCCACCATATACATGTGGCTGGAAAGCGTTTTCACCCGTCTATCTGCTGGGTCCTTAAACACCAGGGAGTCTTCCACGGGCATCAAGGTGGATTTATTCAGTCTGGAAACAGTGTGGTCCATTTTAGGAACCATAGTCCAGCGAGTATCAACCGATTTCCGCAAAGGGATAATGGTACTTAAATCTCTTAGGTATTACCAGCGTCTGCTTAATGCGACGCCATTGGTCATTTACCTTTTCCTGAAACTCCTCGGGACAAGAAAAAAACCTGACCCGACTTCAGGGCCTTGCGGGTCCCGAAGGAAACTTTAGTTCAGTTACTTTAGGTCCAAAATCGGACGCACCTTGCCCTCTTTTCTGGGCACTGTGAACAGATTGGAGTAAAACCCACGAAACCTGTCCCGCAGAGGGACCGGCACGATGACCCCTTGGGCGAGAAGATTTTGAACCGCCCGTTGTAGATCCCGGAAAAAAATCAGGAGTCAGATGGAGATTTGATGGAAAGAATCTGTCTGCGGGGCGAGATCGGAACTCGATCTTGTACCCTGAATGAATGAGCTTGCGAACCCACTTAATGCGACGTCATTGGTCATTTACCGTTTCCTGAAACTCCTCGGGACAAGGAAAAAACCTGACCCGACTTCAGGGCCTTGTAGGTCCTGAAGGAAACCCGCTTACCTGTCATGGAGGGCTCATCATCAAGATTTAAAGCCTCCTTAACCGAGCTAATAAGCGAGTCTACAGCAGCGCGGTCACGTGCTATCCCAGAGGAAGAATCCTCCTCCACATCTGACTGAGAAAACGGGAACCCCTCAAGGTAGACGTAGCCCGTGGCAACCAATTCAGGCTCTGAGTCAGAAGACTGAGAGGACATAGGCCGTTTCTTTGTAACTGGGTCAGACATCAGCAGATCAACTTTTGACACTAAAGTCGCAAGTGCAGCAGATAAAGAGGCTAAGGAAGTGGGATCAGGAGTATCTGAACCACCAACTAGGTCTGTGGGGAATTTGCTATCCTGGGACTCCATATTAGCAAAGTGCAAAAAAAATGACACTGGTCCTTTAAAACGGCGGTTCCCGCAGGCCCCTATCACAAACTGCACTACAGGTGGAGACCCTTCTCTTAACTAAAGCTAAACTCACAAAAGAGTGCTAGCAGAAATATAGCCAGAAAAAACCAGTAAAGTCCCCCCAGTGTCCCTATACTTGCCACGCTGCTTTTGAGAAAGCGGATTATAAAGAGGAAATGACCTCACGCCCCTAGAGGCAAAAGCCAGCCCTGAGCCACAAAAAAATGGTGCCTGATAGAGTCAAATGGAGGAAAAGCACTTAGAAAATGGCCACTGCCCAGACAGGCCCACACTAAAGATGGCGCCCGATCGGCGCTTGCAATGATGATGGAAAATGTCCCTCAATCTGAGGCCAAACAGCCAGCCCTTACCAAACATGGAGGCCGGGCGAAACAGCGCCAAACGAAGCAGAAAACGCCCACACTGGCCCCCACCGGGATCTGCACAGAGCACCCCACGGGGAGAAGGAAGCCCCCACACCCCCCGTATGGCGGTCTGCACCGCAGGAGCGCCCCCATAGGGACAGGGAAGGTAAGACATAGGGGGCCATCCCACGGCCATGAGGGGGATATTACAGCAAACTTTACATGTACCGCAATCCCCAGAGTGGGCCCACTCAATACCCCCTCAAAAACCTGTTCCCAGGGACAGAGGGGTAGTAGTACTTACCATACCGCGAACGTGGGCACCGCTCAGACACGGGAGACCTCCCACCTGGGTGGGGGTGCCGTCAGCCAGGAAGGATGCTAGCAACCCCGGACGTTCCGACGTTGAGACATCCCAGCGAAGCTAGAAAAACTTTGCAGGCTCGTCCCCGCTTCTAGGGGCACTGTCGTTGCAAGGCCTGGGCGTACCAAAAGCCTGCAACGCTCGATGGCACACTGGGACTCCCTAAGGTTTTATATTAACCAGTACGAGGCCCAGTCCTGCTGACGCTTGTAGTCCTCCAAATTCTGACTAACTAGCATAGGTGAGAATAAAAGGCTATTCTTAAAAGAAAAAAACACTTTTCAGAAATAAAACAAGAAAAAAAAACGACACTAGGTCCCAGCAGGGAAAACCTAGCCTACTCCTGACGCTAGGTAGCAAAGAACTGCATTAGAGTGGTACTGGCTGGAGGATAAAGGAAAGGGGACGGCCCCCTGTGGGTGTGTCTATATGTTAATGTTTGTTGTATTGACAAAATTACTGCCTAGCTTGCTCCTGCGGCGAAGGCCAATACCCAATCGTGAAGACTGTATGAATGGGCAGCGACTGTCAGAGGACGTAAGGTAATCATTACTTTCACTCATGGTTAGTGTTTGGCTGAAGCCATTTATTATCAATCAACTATGTTTACTCTTTAAATCATAATGACAACAGAAACTACCCAAATTACCCTGATCAAAAGTTTACATTCCCTGGTGATTTTGGCCTGATAACATGCACACAAGTTGACACAAAGGGGGTTTGGATGGCTATTAAAAGGTAACCATCCTCACCTGTGATCTGTTTGCTTGTAATTAGTGTGTATAAAAGGTCAATGAGTGTCTGGACTCCTGACAGACCCTTGCATCTTTCATTCCCCATGACTCTAGATTCCGAGTCATGGGGAAAGCAAAAGAATTGTCAAAGGATCTGCGGGAAAAGGTAGTTGAACTGTTCAGAACAGGAAAGGGATATAAAAAGATATCCAAGGAATTGAGAATGCCAATCAGCAGTGTTCAAACTCTAATCAAGCAGTGGAAAATGTGGGGTTCTGTTGAAACCAAACCACAGTCAGGTAGAACAACTAAAATTTAAGCCACAACTGCCAGGAAAATTGTTCGGGATGCAAAGAAAAACCCACAAATAACTTCAGGTGAAATATAGGACTCTCTGAAAACATGTGGTGTGGCTGTTTCAAGATGTACAAAAAGGAGGCACTTGAAGAAAGATGGGCTGCATGGTCGAGTTGCCAGAAGAAAGCCAGTACTATGCAAAATGCCACAAATTATCCCGCTTACAATGTGCCAAACAGCACAGAGACCAGCCTAAAACCTTCTGGCACAAAGTCATTTGGAGTGATGAGACCAAAATTTAGCTTTTTAGCTACAACCATAAACGCTACATTGGGAGAGGAGTCAACAAGGCCTATGAAAAAAATGTACACCATTCCTACTGTGAAACACTGAGGTGGATCACTGATGTTTTGGGGATGTGTGAGAGCTACAAAAGGCACAGGAAATTGGGTCAGAATTGGTGGCAAGATGAATGCAGTATGTTATCAAAAAATACTGGAGGAGAATTTGCATTCATCAGCCTGGAAGCTGCGCATGGGACGTTCTTGGACATGCCAACAGGACAATGATCCTAAACGCAAGGCCAAGTCAACCTGTCATTGGCTACAGTAGAATAAAGTGAAGGTTCTGGAGTGGCCATCTCAGTCTCCTGACCTCAATATTATTGAGCCACTTTGGGGAGATCTCAAACGTGCAGTTCATGCAAGACAGCCCAAGAATTTATAGGAACTGGAGACTTTTTGCCAGGAAGAATGGGCAGCTTTACCATCTGAGAAGATAAAGAGCCTCATCCACAAATACCACAAAAGACTTTAAACTGTAATCGATGTAAAAGGGGGCAATACACGGTATTAAGAACTGGGGTATGTAAACTTTTGATCATTTGGGTAGTTTCTGTTGTCATGATTTAAAGAGTAAACACAGTTGATTGATAATAAATGGCTTCAGCCAAACACTAACACTCTGAAAAATGGGCAAGAAATCTAATTCTGCCAAGGTATGTAAACGTATGAGCACAACTGTGTATATGTGTGTGTGTGTGTATATATATATATATATATATATATATATATATATATATATATATATATATATATACACACACACATATACATATACACACACACATATATACACACACACACATACACACACACACGTATGTGGAGGGGTCTATATTACAGAGAGAATAACATCACTAAATACAGTCAATACGAATTGGTTATCAGATTTTTAAATGTTTCCTTTGGTACATATGGCTTAACCTGCTAACCACCTATGTCTTTCAGATTACAGGGTTTGCTAGACTGAGGAAGAGGAGGTACACCACAAAAACACTCATTTCTGGTGGTGAGGAGGTTAGGTCAGGTACATGCCACAGTCTCTATTGAGTCTAACACAGAGCAGAAGCTCTGTGCAGCGCAGGTGACAGCTTCTGACCACCAGTATCTGTCAAAAGGAAAAAGACCATGACTCCGTGCCAGTTCACTCCATAAAAACATTGTCCAGATCCGTTCCAGATGCTTTTTTTGCAGGCGTGTTTTTAATGCATTTTACCACTTTCCAATACAGTTCTGTGCAGGAAAAAAAATGGATTTTTTTACTTACCGGAAAATCCTTTTCTCTGAAGTTCATTGACAGACACAGTTTCATATCTTCTTGATCATTGGGCTATGCTGCCCCCTACAGGAGTAGGACACTAGGCAGGAAAAATCTTTCACGACGCCTATGGGGGCTGTCCCTGCAAGGCATAACCCCCCACACTCTGCTACAGCCCTCAGTTTCGTTGCAAGCAGTGTTTAGAAGACCATAACCCCATTCCACTCATCATAGAGGGGCGGGTGCTGCCTCTGTCAATGAACTTCAGAGAAAAGGATTTTAGGTAAAGTAAAAAATCCTGTTTTCTCTATAGTTCATTGACAGATGCAGCTTCATATCCTCTTGACAAATGGGATGTCCCAAAGCAGTACTAACATGAGGGGTGGGAAAAAAACAACGCAAGGAAGAACGCAATTTCCCCAGGCTAAACATAGCTTACCAGGTAACAAGGAGCTCAACCAGCAACAACTAGAGCTCACCTAGAAAAAAAAACATACACCCTCAAAGAGAATAAAAATTCACTTTAGAAAGCCGGCAAAAACTTGCAGCCAAAACGGGCATCCGAGGATGCCAACACATCTACCTTGGAGAATTTTGTAAACGTGTGCACCGTCAACCAAGTTGCCGCCTTGCAAACTTGCATCACTGACGCCTGATGGCGAAAAGCCTAAGAGGCACTCAGCGCTCTAGTAGAATGTGCCTTCACCAGGAAAGGAGGAACCTGACCCTTTAGTGAATACGCCTGAACCACCGTCTGCCTGATCCATCTGGATATGGTCTCAGCAGATGCAGTCATTCCTTTATGAGGTCCTTCGGTAAGGACAAAAAGTCTGATTTCCTGAAAAATTCAGTAGCCGCCAGGTAAACTCTAATTGCCCGAACCACATCTAAAGAATGCAAAATGCAAAGCAAATTTCTTGGGGTGCCTGGGCTTAGGACAAGTGAAGGCAGCACAATGTCTTCATTCAAATGGAAATCAGAAACCACCTTAGGAAGAAACAACTGATTAGGTCGAAGTACCCCTTTATCTCTGTGGACCACCAGATAAGGTGAACGGTAAGACAACACCGCCAATTCAGACACCCTGCAGGCAGAAGTGATAGCCACCAAAAAGGCAACCTTCTTAGATAATGTAAGCATGGGAATCTTCCAAATGTTCTCAAAAGGAGGTTTTTGAAGAACCGATCACACCAAATTCTGATCCCACAGAGGTAACAGGGATCGCCTCAGAGGCGTCATATGACGCACCCTTTGAATGAAAATGCGACTCAGGGCATGCGTAACTAAAGGACGTTGGAAATAATTAGCCAAAGTTGACACTTGGCCTTTGATGGTGCCCAAAGCCAAACGCTGTCCATCCCCTTTTTGAAGAAAAGTCAAAACCCTAGCTACCGAAAACAAGCGAGGGTGCACTTTCAACAATTCACACCATTAAATGTATGATTTTCCTGTACGATGATAGATCTTCCTGGAAGTAGACTTCTTGGTGTTCAATAGTGTAGGAATCAGAGTCAGAAAGACCTCTATCCTTCAATACCTGGCTTTCAACAGCCACGCCATTAAAGCCAGTGACTGTAAAGCAGGATGGAAGATCGGCCCTTGAGACAGCAGGTCTTTCCTGAGAGGAAATCTCCAAGAAGCATCGGAGACCAACCTTACCAGGTCGGCATTCCAAGACCAGCGAGGCCAGTCTGTGGCAACTGGAATGAATGAAATCCCTTCCACCTCTATTCTGCGCAGAAGCTTCGGCAGGAGTTTCAGCAGAGGGAACGCATAGATCAGCCGATACTGACTCCAAGGAGCCACCAGCGTGTCTGTGGCGTCGGCCAGAGGGTCCCTTGACCCGGCCACAAACTTCTGAACCTTCTTGTTGAGTCGAGAAGCAAACAGGTCGACAATCGGGTGTCCCCCACTGGACACACAGGAGGGGAAACCCCTCCGGGGGTAGAGACAACTCCACCTATGCGTTCCCCCTGATCCAACACCTGACGACTCAGGTAATCCACCTGTCAGTTCTCCACACCTGGGATGTGCACAGCAAAGAGAGCTGGAACAAACTTCTCCACCCAATCCAGAATCTCGGCCACCTCCATGGCTGCCAAGACACTCGTGGTGCCCCCTTGATGATTGATGTACGCCACAGCCATGCATTGTCTGATTGAATCCGGACCGGGCAACCTTGCAGACGAGCCATCCAATGACTCAGGCAAAGCTTTATCGCTCTGAGGTCCAAGATATTTATCAGCAGCTTGGACTCTTCCATCGTCTAGGATCCCTAAACGCAGAGTTTCCCCAGCACATTGGATCCAGGGAGGATCCAAACAACCTTTCCCGCATAAAGGGAAGGTCAGAAGGAGCTTTTTTGTAAGCCTGGTCCGCAGACCAGCTTTTTAACCACACTATGCGTCTAATAGCAATCCCCACAGCAGACACACTGGCCACCAGGAGAGCTACATCCAGCGACGCATCACATATATACAACAGGGCTTGAGCCATTTGATCCATGAGCTCAATCAGCCCCAGAGAGAGCTGTTCGGTTTCCAAGACACCCTTTAGTAACTTCACCCATTTAGTGACGGTCTGTGACACCAGGGTGGTCACAAAAATTGGTTTCAATATTGAGCCCGCTAACACATGTAAATGGTGGGACAGAGACTCAATTCATCAACGGAGTCCGTAAATGCCGGGGATTCTTCCACCGGGACCACGGTAGACTTATTCACTGTTCATTGACAATATTGTCAAAAAGTTTCGGACAGTGGAACACTTTGCCTGATTTCTGGGATTTGCGGGTGACAAAAGACAGCTGCGTTCCTGACACTGTAGACTTATCCGCCATTTTTAAAAAGTTTCTCACACTGAAACTATAAGTGCTTCCACCAATGCGCTTTCCCGAGGGTCCGACTATTCCAATGAGGAGGCCCACATCCACGCCGAGACCGCCAGAGAATTGGGGGGGGGACACTTACTCACCATACCACAGTATCAGGGGGGCGCCACTCCGAACAGACTACCTCCCACACGGGATGGGGGTGCTGCCAGCCAAAGGGTACACTGCGACTTTCGTTTCCCAGCGAGACGGTCCACTGGCGGGCTCATTCCCATCCCGAAAAAAAAAAAAAACTTGGCTACCCCTATGGGCACTCCTAGGTTATATACATCCCCCTTTCTGCTATAGGCCTTCAGTTTAGTAACAAGCAGTGCCCGAAGTATCAAAACTCCATAGAGGGGTGGATGCTGCATCAAAGAACTCAGAAATAAATTTTACGGCAAGTACAAAAATCCTATTTTCTCTTTCGTTCATTGACAGACACAGCTCTCCATTATTCAGAACCACAGGGACGTCCCCGAGCAGTGCCAAACATGAGGGGTGGGACAACAAAAAAATCCTAAGGCTAAACACAATAGCCAAGCAGGTAAACAGGGGCTCAACAAAAAACTGGAGCCCAACCTGAACAATACACCCCCAAAGAGGAAACAGACCCTCTAGACAACAGCCTGCAAACCCTTGTGGCCAAAGGAAGCATCCACAGATGCCAACACATCCACTTTGTAGAACTTGGTGAAAGTGTGCAACGACGACCAAGTGGCCGCCTTGCAAACCACTGACGCCAGATGATGGAAGGCCCAAGAAGCACTAAAGCGTCCCAGTAGAGTGCGTCGTTACAGGGAATGGAGGAACCTGACCCTTGATAAAAACAAGGCCTGAGTCACAGTCTGTCTGATCCATCTGATCCATCTGGAAATGGTCGCAGAAGAAGCGGACAGCCCTTTTCTTGGTCCGTCCATGAACACAAACAGTGAGTCTGACATCCGAAAAGACTGCAAAATACATCCGAATCGCCCGAATCACATCCAGGGCATGCAATGCAAATTCCTTTAGGGTTGAGGGTTTAGGGACACAGGGAAGGCAACACAATGTCTTCATTCAAATGGAATTCAGAGACTACCCTAGGAATGACAGACATGAGCAAAGAACCACGTTATCTTTGTGGACCACCAGATAGGGGGGTATGATAAGAGAACGCCTCCAGCTTCAACACCCTGCGAGCAGAGGTAATAGCCACCAAAAAGGCCACCATCTGGGACAGCATAAGCAGGGGAATCCCCTGAATAATTTCAAAGGGATGCTTCCGGAGAATCGAAAGCACTAATTTTAAATCCCACGGCGGTTGAGGAGACCGCACCGGTGAAGTCCGATGTCGAACCTCTTGAATAAAAGTACTCACTAAGGAGTGAATGGCCAGGGGTCACTAAAAGAAGACCCCCAAGGCCGACACCAGGCCCTTGATGGTACGCAAGGCCAACTTCTGCTCAACACCTTGTTGAAGGAAAGGCCAAATCCGAACCACCGAAAAAGAACGAGTGTGAACACCGGTCGACTCACACCATGAAATGTATGCTTTCCATGTACAATGGTAGATCTTCCTAGAGGTAGATCTCCTAGCCTTTAGCAGTGTCTGAATCACCGACCCAGGCAAATCTCTATCCTTCAGCACCTGGCTTTCAACAGCCAGGCCATCAAAGCCAGCGACTGTAAAGCAGGATGGAGGATTAGCCTTTGGGACAGCAGAGAGAGAGGCAGTCTCCAAGGGACGTCGGTGACCAATTACGCCAGGTCGGCGTACCAAGCCTGGCGAGCCCAGTCCAGGGCCACTAGAATGACCGGAATATCCCTTCGGCCCTGATCCTGCGCAAAAGCTGCGGCAGAAGCTTGAGAGGAGGGAAGGCATAGATGAGACGATACTGGCCCCACAGGGCCACCAGAGCATCTGTGGCATCTGCCAGAGGATCCCATGACCTTTCCACAAATCTTGGTACCTTTCTGTTGAACCGAGATGCCAACAGATCCACCTCAGGGGTGCCCCACCGGAGACATATCTGATGAAACATGTCCGGATGAAGGGACCACTCCCCCTGGTTTAACAGCTGCCGACTGAGATCGTCCGCCTGCCAGTTTTCCACTCTTGGAATGGGTACGGCCGGAAGTGCCGGAACGAAGCGTTCTGTCCACTGGAGGATGCTAGCTACTTCCTGGGCTGCCAACACACTCTTTGTTCAGCCCTGGTGATTAACATAAGCCACCGCTGTGGCAATGTCCAAATGGATCTGTACCAGGAGCGCCCGGAGCCGATCTGTCTAGTGATCCAGGCACAGCCTGATCGCCAGAAGTTCCAAGACATGGATCGGTAGTCAGGACTCCTCCAGTGTCCAACAACCCTGAGCGGCGCTCAGTCCCAGGACACCTCCCCACCCGGACAGACTGGCACCCGTGGTGACCACTGTCCGATACAAGGGGAGAAAGGATTTGCTCTGCCGGAGAGTGAACCAACGAGACCAGGGACCCCCTGGTTTCCTGACTCAGCCGAATCGGAATGGCCAGAAAACTTGTCCCATTTCACCAGGATCTCTCTTTGAAGGGACCTTTTATGGAACTGTACAAATAGAACTGTCTGAAAAAGGTAGACCCCATGAGGCCCAGCACCCACATGCAAGTCCGGAGGGAGGGCCACCTGCTGGACAGCAGTAGATGAATCGCAGCATGCAACTTCTGGAGTTTGTCCAGAGGAAGGAACACTCTACTCTGGCTGAAGCTGAATCCAGAGTCAGACCCAGATAATCCAATTTTCTGGATGGAATCAGAGCAGACATCTGGTAATTTAGAAACCAACCAAACTCCTTCAGGGTCTGTATAGTGGTCTCCACGTCGTCCATCAAGGCAGCAGAGGTCTCCAGGTAGCCCAGTACCGCGATCCCTCACTGATGTAGAAATGCCAGAACCAGGGCAACACTTTTGTGAAGACCAGAAGAGCGGAGGCGAGACCAAAGGGTAACGCTACGAACTGATAGTGCTCTTCTCCCACAGCAAAATGAAGGAAGCGCTGGTGTCTGGCACATAATAGAATGATTGATGTCGATAGAGGCAAGAAAGTCCCCCTGATGTAAGGATACCACCACCCTGCGAATGGATTCCATTCTGAATTTCTATACCCGCACAAAGCAGTTCGGGGCCTTGAGGTCAAGAATCAGACGTACCTTACCCTCCTTCTTTGGGACTGAACAGGTTCGAATAAAAACCTTGAAACCGTTCTGATACCGGAACCATCACACCCTAAAGCAACAGGTCTTGCACCGCCCCGAAGAGAATTTGCAATCAGTCCAGGGACAGGCGCACACTGGAAGGAAATAATCTTTCCAGAGGGCAAGAACGAAACTATCTTGTAACCGGACAGTATCATTGTCATTTACTAAGGAGGTCCACGGGCCCGGAAACCAGCGAAGACATCCCCCCAGCCCAGGCATGGAGTATGGAGACCCCAGGAGCCTTGTCTGCAGGTCTAGAGAATTCCGCTCTCCGCTTTCCAGACCAGGGCCACTTGGAACCTCCTGAGTATTGGCAGTGGACCCTGGAGGGACGAAAAAAAACTTCTTGTGAGCCGAGAAAAAAAGGGCCACCTCTGCAACTTCTTTTTCCTTCTCAGACTGTGAAAGAAAGGTAGTCAACCCCCCCCCCCCCCCGTGAGACTCCTAATGATGTCATCCAGGGTAGTCCCAAACAGGCGATCGCCTTGAAAGGGTAAATCAGTCAGAGTTTTTTTTAGAAGTCTGGTCCGCAGACCAACACTTAAGCCACAACACGCACCTAAGCACCACTGCTGAAAAAGATAGCTTAAAAATCAGGGGAGCCGCATCCAAAAAGAGGCATCGCAGACAACCTGCAGCCCCTGAATCTGCTCACCCTCTAGGTCACGGCACAAAGTTTAGCCCACTCAGTTAGCGGTTGCGACACCAGGACAATGGCCAGGACTGGCCTCAGTGCTGAACCAGTAAAAGTGAACATATTACGGGCCACAGACTCCACCTTCCTGTCAGCCGGATCTTTAAAAGCCAGAGATTACTCAACCAGAATCATGGTTGCCTTGTTCAATCTGGAGACAGGGGGGGTCCACCACTGGTGGGACAGTCCACTTCTTGAGAAGTGACTCCTCAAAAGGCGTACCTTACAGCAAAGCGTTTAGGAACCACAAAGGGGCGTTTTGAATGCTCCTAATTTTATAGACAAACTTGTCAAATTAGGAGGGATAAGGAAATACGACGGCTTGTGGGTGCCAAAGGGAACAGGCACCTCCGCGGCAGTCTAAGCTGCATCCTCCATTTTTAAAGTCTACCGCACAGATGTAATCAGTGCGTCAACTAGCGCCTTCTTATGCGCAGCTACAGGTATGGAGAAATCATCCTTACTAATCGGAGATATCAGGGAGCATGGCTATAAACCCCACAGGGTGGGCCATGTCCATGGCGGCAGAGTCAGAGTCAGGATTTGATGAGACAGATTAGGGCAGGGGATGTTTTTTCCTAGCCCGCTGCCCAAAGGCCACCTCCACCCAGGAAACAAAGGACTCCAAGACCACCGTCAGCACATCAATGGATGGCTGGGACCTTGAGCGACCTGCTGCCTTCGAGAGGGGGTCAGGTGAGGAAACATGCTCCAAAGACTCCATAAAGTAAAAAAGGGGGAACCCACCACAAAAAAATGTCTAGCACCGCCAAAGGCCCCCTCACCTCACCTATAACACCCCACTAGGGCACCAGCAAGTGGAGCACATCACAAACTGCAGCAGAGAGGGGGAGGGACCCCACCAGAGTAGCACTGTCGACACCAGGATATCCCACAGCCAAAATCACCACCCAGAGGCTCCCACTGTCATGGCCATCGCTCCACATGCACGCCAGACCAACCAAACATAGTCGCCGGTCAATAGAAACACACCAGCCCCAAAAAAATGGTGCCGACCATGGCAAAGTTCCCGCCACACGTGGCAGCCATAAGGCTCCCAGGAGAGATATCCGGAGCCCTGGCAACAGCCACCATGGAGAGGGGGGATCTGGACAAAGGATCACCATCAGCAGCCAGCACCCCCCCCCCCCAGATGTAAAGCCCATCCACTGGCGGCATGCCCCCCACCCATACATGGCACCACACCATCCCCTACAATCTGTCCACGACCACCCCGAATCACATCTAGGGGGAGAGGGGTGACAGCTACTCACCACACAAAGAACCAGGCGGGCACAACTCCACACAGATACAGAGTTCTGGTCTGCACACGCTCGCTGGCCAGACTTGGGGGACCAGTGGATCTAGATATCTGGCCAATCGCCCAGTCCGCCAGTTGATTGTAGATCTCACAGGAAAAAAAAAAAAAAAAAAAACAACAACAGGAGAAAAAAAAAAAATGCCATGAAAAAAGAAAAAATGCCAGGACCAGAAAAACTGAAGGCCTTTAGCAGTGACGGGGATATATACCAACTAGGACTGTCATAGGCGTAGCCAAGTCTTTTTTTCTGCCTAGTGTCCTACTCCTGTAGGGGACAATATAACCCTGTGGTTCTGAATAATGGAGAGCTGTGTCCGTCAATGAATGAAAGAGAAATACCTGTCTCCTACAAACATAACAGTCAGTACAGTATAGCAGTCTACTAAGATCAGGGGTCTCCAAACTATGGCCCTCCAGTTGTTTAGGTACTACAATTCCCATGATGCCTAGTCATGTTTGTAAATGTCAGAATTTTACAATGCCTTATGGGACGTGTAGTTCCGCAAAAGCTGGAGGGCCGTAGTTTGAAGATTCCTGTATCTAGATATAGAACAAATTTAAACTGAAGGTGGATGAGGTAGAGGAAACCTACATGAACATGAACAAAGACAAAACGTAAAGCATATAATCCGATCAGTCATTCAATATCCAGCTATGCGAGAACTGATATGTCAGATCTTCAGAAACATTGCAAGCCTGAATGACAGCAATGTCCATCCAATGCCTACTCATTTAGGCTCTGCTCTTCAGTCAGAAAACACAATAGGGTGCAGGGGCAGACTGACCGCTCAGGCACTTCAGGTTTGTGGGCCCAGACACGGAAGGGGGCCTGCCGGCGCCGCCTGCTGGACCTCTCAGGGCCGGTCCAGGGGAAAAAAAAAAAAATCGGATTTTTGTAAGATCTTACCGTAAAATCCTTTTCTCTTAGCTCATTGACAGACGTAGTCTTCTTGATTCACAAGAACTGGGTTACGTTGTCTCCGCAGGAGTAGGACTAGGCAGAAAGAAAAAACGTCTGGCTCCACCCTAGGGGCAGTCCCAGAGGGTATATCCTCCCTCTCTCTGCTACAAGGCATCAGTTCTGTCACAAAGCAGCAACAGAGAATTTAACCCAACCCAACTCAATGATAGAGGGGTGGGTACTACATCTGTCAATGAGCTAAGAGAAAAGGATTTTACGGTAAGATCTTACAAAAATCCGATTTTCTCTGTTGCTCATTGACAGACGTAGTCTTCTTGATTCACAAGAACTGGGACATCCAGAAGCAGTGCCACAAATGAGGGGTGGGATTGACAGAAATCAAAATCCAATCTAGAAGGCCCAACCGGTGCCAAACTAGAAGTTTTAAAGGCTCAATATAAACAAAGAATGAGACTCAAATAAAAATTCCAACGGAAAAAAACCCTTGAGGTAGACCACTGGTCTCCTCAAATGGCGGCCTGCAAAACCTTGCGGCCAAAACGAGGCATCAGACGATGTCATTACATCAACTTTATAATGTTTTGTAAAGGTATGCATCGACGACCAGGTAGCCGCCTTGCACACCTGGACCACTGACGCCTGATGGCGAAAGGCCCATGACGCACGAAAGTGCCCGAGTGGAGTGCGCCTTAACAGGGAACGGGGGCTCCCGACCCTTAATAGAATAAGCCTGTACCACCGTCTGTCTGATCCATTAGGAAATAGTCGCGGCAGATGCAGGCAACCCCTTTTTGGGTCCATCCGGGATCACAAAAAGTGAATCCGTCTTGCGAAACGAGTCTGTCGTTTTCAAGTATACCCTGATCGCCCGGACCACATCCAAGGAGTGTAAAGCAAACTCCCGAGGATGACTGGGCTTAGGACACAGGGAAGGTAATACAATTTATTCATTCAGATGAAATTCTGAAACCACTTTTGGTAGGAAGGATGGATTCGGACGAAGAACCACCTTATCTCTATGAACCACCAGATATGGGGAACGACAAGATAATGCGGCCAGTTCTGACACCCTGCGTGCAGAAGTGATAGCCACCAAGAAGGCCACCTTCTGGGACAACGTAGGTAGAGGAATCTCCCTAATATCTTCAAAGGGAGGTTTCTGAAGAACCGACAATACTAAATTAAGATCCCAGGGTGGTAACGGCGCGCGCACTGGCTGAGCCAGATGTCGCACCCCCTGGATGAAATTCCGCACCAAGGAATGAGTAGCCAAAGGCTTCTGAAAGAAGATAGCTAATGCTGAGACCTGACCCTTGATAGTACTCAAGGCCAGTTTCTGCTCAACCCCTTGTTGCAGGAAAGCTAATATTCGACTAACCGAATAAGACCGTGGACGGAACCCCAGAGGTTCACACCATGCAATGTAGGACTTCCATGCGCGATGATAAATCTTTCTGGAAGTCGCTTTCCTTGCTTTAACTAGAGTAGGAATAACTGAAGCTGACAATCCCTTGTCCTTCAGCACCTGGGTCTCAATAGCCAGGCCATTAAAGCCAGCGATCGTAAAGCAGGATGGAAGATCGGTCCCTGAGACAGTAGGTCCTCCCTGAGAGGAAGTCTCCACGGGACGTCCGCCACCAGTCTGACCAAGTCGGCGTACCACGCTCGGCGAGGCCAGTCCGGAGCTACCAGGATTACTGAATTCCTTCCTCCTCTATCCTGCGAAGAAGTCTTGGCAGTAACCCGAGAGGAGGGAAGGCATACATTAGCTGGTATTGCCCCCACGGGGCGATCAGTGCGTCTGCGGTCTCTGCTAGAGGATCGCGGGAGCGAGCCACGAATCTCTGTACTTTCCTGTTGAATAGTGATACCAACAGATCCACATCCGGGGTGCCCCAACGTAGGCACAACTGGTGGAAAACTTCTGGATGGAGGGACCATTCCCCCTGATCCAGAGTCTGACGCCTGAGATAATCTGCCTGCCAATTTTCCACCCCCGGATTGAACACCGCAGAGATCGCTGGAACAAATCGTTCCGCCCAGGGAAGAATGCAAGCCACTTCCTTGGCCGCTCGGACACTCTTGGTGCCCCCCTGGTGATTGACATAAGCCACGGCCGTGGCGTTGTCCGACTGTATCCGAACCTGGCTGCCCTGGAGCTGCTCGGTCCAGTGAATCAGACAAAGTCTGATCGCTCTCAGTTCCAATACATTTATCGGCAACCTGGATTCTTCCGGGGACCAAAGTCCCTGGACAGATAATTGACCGAGAATTCCTCCCCATCCGGATAGACTGGCATCCGTGGTCACTATCGTCCAATATATTGGCAGAAATGACTTTCCCTGGCTGAGCATCGGAGACCGAAGCCACCAGACCAGAGACTCTCTGGTCTGTTTGCTCAATCGGATCCGATTGTCCAGGGATTCCGGATTCCGATTCCATCTGAGAAGAATCTCTTGCTGAAGAATTCGGGTATGGGACTGGGCAAATGGGACTGCTTCGAAGGAAGCCACCATCAACCCCAGAACCCTCATGCAAGTTCGAAGAGAAGACCAGCTGTTGGATAGTAACAACTGGACTGCTGATTGAATCTTCCGGAGTTTCCCTACCGGAAGGAAAACTCTTGTCCTGACTGTGTCTAGAATTAGACCCAGATATTCGAGCCTCTGGGTGGGAACCAGAAATGACTTTTGCTGGTTCACCAGCCACCCGAATTCCTGTAAAGAAATTATAGTAATTTCTATGTTTTGTAGCAGGGTCTGAGGAGACTCTGCATGAAGTAGGAGATCGTCTAGGTAACCTAGAATCGATATGCCTCTTTGGCGCAGTAGTGCCAACATTGGGGCCAACACCTTCGTGAAGACCCGAGGAGCCGTGGCGAGACCGAAAGGTAACGCCACAAACTGATAGTGGTTCTCTTCTACGGAAAAGCGTAGAAGCCACTGATGTCCTGCGAAAATGGGAATGTGAAGATAGGCGTCCTTGATGTCTATGGACGCTAGGACATCCCCTGGATGCAGGAAGGCTGCTACTGTGCGAATGGATTCCATCTTGAATTTTCTTATGTTGAGAAAGGAATTGAGTGCCCTTATGTCCAGAATTGGACGCACTTTGCCCTCTTTCCTGGGTATTGTAAATAGGTTTGAATAAAACCCCTGAAAACGTTCTGTCCAAGGAACGTGGACTACCACTCCTTGTTGTAGTAAATCCGTGACTGCTCTCCGTAGATCTTCTAGACGATCCGGGGATAGTCGGATATTGGAAGGGAAGAATCGTGCCGGTGGGAGAGATCGAAACTCGATCTTCTACCCTGACCTTATGACTTCGCAAACCCACTTGTCCGGGATTCTGGAAAGCCATGGATCCGGGAACCGGCGAAGACGTCCCCCCACCCCAGTTATGGGTGGGGGCGCACCTTCAGGCTTTGGACGATTTATCTTAAGGTCTGGAGGGGGCGGGCTTTTGCTTGCCCGACCAACGTCCCCTGAAGCCTCCTGAAGGAGCTTTGGAGGACTTAATTTTTTCACCCGCGGGACGAAAAAACTTTTTGTGAGCAGAGAAAGAAGGCCCTCGTCTTTGACGAGGTCCTTTACCTTTAACATTTTGCGGTAAAAAGGTGCTCTTTCCTCCCGTGAGATCCTTAATGATCTCATCTAAGTTGGCTCCAAATAGACGCTCTCCTAAAAAGGGGATATTAGCCAATGCTTTTTTGGAACCTTGGTCGGCTAACCAACCTTTTAGCCACAGTGTACGCCTGAGAACCACTGCTGAAACTGATGCTCGCGCCAATAATGGAGTGGCGTCTAACGCCGCATCACACACAAACTGTAACCCCTGTATCATTTGTTCCAACAAATCTGATACCGCCTGAGGGACTTCTTCTAAGTCCCGGCGCAACCACTTGGTCCATTCAGTTACAGTCTGCGAAACCAGTCCAATAGCAATTATTGGTCTGAAAGCTGATCCAATCAAGGAAAACATGGTGCGAGACATAGCTTCTATCTTGCGATCCACTGGATCTTTAAAAGACGGAGCGTCTTCTAAAGGAATAACCGTGGCTTTATTCAATCTAGCAATTGGTGAATCCACCACAGGTGGTTCTGTCCATTTCTTAATGAGGGTTTCCTCAAACGGATAACGCCTGTTAATGCGTTTAGAAATAGCAGAAGTGCGTTTTGGCAGACTCCATTCTTCTTTGATTGGATTGCCAAAACATTTGGGCAATGGAAAAACCTTCGCTACTTTAATGCGTTTTTTAGTCCCAAAGGGGATTTCAGTTTCAGCTATTTCCGACGGAATACCCTGTAATCTTAAGGTTTCTTGAACAGATACAATGAGTGCGTTTACCAACGCTTCCTCTCGGGCTATGGCTGATGCCGAAACATCCTCCTCACTGTCTGAAGAGACAGTACCCAAGACACCAATCCCAGATGAAGTACCTGCAACTGCAGAAATAGGCTCAGATTCTGAATCCGAAGTTTCAGATAATAAGGGGTTAGGCGGGGGTCGCTTTCTTGCGCCCTGTCCCTGACAAGCCACTTCCACCCGGGACACAAAAGTTTCCATAATAGCTGACAATGATTCAACCGTCAGTGGGGTGCTGGATGATCCTGCAGACACCTCGAGGGGATCCGGTGGAGAAACATGAGTGGCAGGGTCCATGTTAATTCAGGACACCTCTGCCAGAAAAAACAAAAACTTTTTTTTTTTTTATGTGTATCCCCCTAGCGCAATAGCGCCCCTCAGAGTACCTGCTTCTCGATCCCCACAGAGAGAGAGAGGGACCCTCAAGGCTCACCACCCGATGCAGAGGAGTTTCCAACCAACTGCAGTCAGCGTCTGTCTTTTACAGACTGGAAAGAGCTGTGTTAGTTTTCCCGGGTAGAAGGGTGTGGCTCCGCCCCCTGTGTATGCCTTCCGGCGTTCCCAGCTCTCCACGAGGTAGCTGGGCTCATCAAACATGGCCGCCCCCATACAGGAGACAATAGACTCCAAAAACATGGCGGTCGGCGTGACCTGAGGACATTCATGCACCCGGTCTACGGCAAAATGGTGGCGGACTGCCGAAATCGTTTTTCCCAGCACATCCACCTGCATGTCTGCTAAATGGCGGTTTATCGATCTGCAGGAGGTACACTACAATTAAGGTAGGATTATACCTCCTATGTCTGCTGTAATACTACAGTCTGCAGGGTAGAGTGTTAGCTCTCAAACCGAGTCCACTTCCCACCAAACACATGCTGTATTTACAAGGGGGACTTTTAGTGTCAGATATATACTGACCATGTATGGAGGGGCCCATAATTCATACTGCCTCATAACGAGGAAAAAAGGGAACGTTTACTCACCATACCGAACCGACAGGCACCCTCTCTTCACAATACCCTCTCCACCGGGGTGGGGGGTTGTGGACCACTCCGGACGCCTCGACTCTCTGGTTCCTGGCGTCCAAGCGAGACTTTTAACTCGCAAGGTCAGTCCCTCCAATGGGACTCCGTCGCGGCCGACCCAGCGCGGAGCTCTGGTCTGCACGCGCTCGTAGGCAGAAACCAGGGTGACCACTGGATCTCAACATCCAGCCCGTCGCCCGGCCCCGCATACTTACTTGAATGTGTCGCGGACGACCAAGCGCAATGCAATGGTCTGCGCGCGCTCGTAGGCCGGCTGGGGTGACCACTAGTGTCGCCCAGTCCGGCGTATTTGCTTGAAGATCTCACAGGAAAAAACACTGGAGAAAAAACTACCTAAAAAATATTTTTTCTAAAAAAAAAAAATCTTGCCAGGACCAGAGATCCCAGCAAGGAACTTAGGTCCTTACTCCTGACTAGACAGAAAAAAACTGATGCCTTGTAGCAGAGAGAGGGAGGATATACCCTCTGGGACTGCCCCTAGGGTGGAGCCAGAACGTTTTTTCTTTCTGCCTAGTCCTACTCCTGCGGAGACAACATAACCCAGTTCTTGTTAATCAAGAAGACTGCGTCTGTCAATGAGCGACAGAGAAAAAAAAAAAACTTGTGGCCGCGAGCCCACGGCGACCATCTTTTTTTGGGCCCGACCGGGCCCAAAAGCGCATGAGGATCATCAAAGGAAGGGGGCCCCCGGCCCGGGCAGAAGTAGCCAGCCCAGGACTCATCACGTCATTACATGTTGCGCCGCACACCTACGTGCCCTGGGCCTGCTGCAAACTCTTCTAGTTCTACCAGGATAGGGCAAAGGCCGCCGCCTCCCTCAGAGTCCCTTGGCAAACAGTGCCCGAACAGCGGAAGAGGAGAGGACACACCAGCTGGCCCCCCACAGAGACCCACCTACAGCAGGGCCAGGGTGCCAGCCAGCCCCCCCCCCCCCCGGTGACCCACCCACGGCAGGGCCAGGGTGCCAGCCACCTACCCACGGTGACCCACCCACTGCAGGGCCAGGGTGCCAGCCATCCACCCACGGCAGGGCCAGGGTGCCAGCCACCCACCCTCGGTGACCCACCCACGGCAGGGCCAGGCAGCCACTCACGGTGACGAACCCACAGCAGGGCCTGGTTGCCAGCCACCCACCCACGGCAGGGCCAGGGTGCCAGCCACCCACCCTCGGTGACCCACCCACGGCAGGGCCAGGCAGCCACTCACGGTGACGAACCCACAGCAGGGCCTGGGTGCCAGACATCCACAGCCAGGTGCATCGCGCGTGCCCGCCACCTACCCACCCACAGTAGGGAGCCTGGCCAGCCAACCACAGGAGGTGCACCATCCGTGCCAGCCAGCCACCCACACACACACAGTAGGGAGCCAGCCAGCCACAGCACCCTCAGTTAAGCTAAGAGGAGCGCTACACAGTGCTACTTTGAGAGGTTGGGGCAGGGGTGAGAGTCATTGCACAAGGAGGGGGTCCCATGAGGACCGAAGTAAATGAAGGTGTTCACTGTACACTCTGTTAGAAAGAGACCCCCTCCAGGTCCCATTATATTCCTTTTTAGTCTCTAATGGGATCTGGAGGGGACTCTAACAGACTCTATAAAGGAAACTGAAAGGGCCTGTTAGAGACCCCCCCCCCCCCCCCCCTCCAGGTCCAATTAATTAGACTCTGCTGTAGTCTCTAATGGGGCCTGCAGGGGATGCTTTCTAACAGACTCTCTAATGGACACAGAGAGGGCCTCTGTTAGAGAGAAACCCCCCTCTCAAGGTCCCATTCGGACTCCTTTGTAGCCTGTGTTGAAAGATTCTATTAAACAGTGTTTAAAAAAAAAAAAAAAAAAAAAAAAAGGCAGAAGTTGTACTTTGTGCAAAATGTAGAGGCGGGGCCTGACAGGGGGGCCTTGCTTTATTTGGTCTGGGGGCCCTAAGTGTTGTTAGTCTGCCCCTGCTAGGGTGCACAAAAATGAATACATGACTGCAAATTTGTTATGTATGCAGCACAATCACAAAGGAATAATAAACGTGAGAACCTACAGGAGTTAACAACCAACTTGTGTTTCATTAGTGATTCTTACTCTTATTCTCATTTTTAGGACCTGGTTTCAATCATGTAACTGGTCAGTGCACTCAACACCAGTATTTGTATCTTTTCCAGAAACTAACAGGATAAACGTTCCACTTTTGCTATGCCTTTCTCACAGGCACCTGAAAGAGCCCTGGCAGAAGGATCTCCCACTCATTACAGAGAATGTAGTGGTGATTGAGAAGTTTTTAGCTCTGAAAGTACAGAGGAGAAAATAAGCAAGTGTGGAGATTTTGCTGCAGGAGTCTAAACAGAACTACAAGAAACTATTTTGGAAAACGTAATTTTAATATTAAAAACTGCACATCATGCACAATATTGGCATGCACTCACCGCTGTGGTATTTGGTAAGTCATCATGACATTCTCATCTGCATTTGCCATTAGCAGCCACATGGGGTCTTGCAGGACATACTTCATAACAGACTCCCCAGTTGATGGTGTTGGCCCTCTCCCTTTCTGATTGTTCTCTGAGGAATCCACGCTGCCAAAGTACTTGCTGCTGTGGCTTGTCTGACTGCTCCCTGAAACAAACATACTAGTTATTTATCACAAAGAAAATATACAAGCAAAAAGAGCTGTAACAAAAGCAGAACTGTAACCCTGCTGTAGTAATCAACCAACCTGTTTGGCTCCCAGAGGTACCATTTCCATTAGATCCACAGGTGAGAGACTCCGATACTGCAGAGGAGGCAGAACAAGTTGCGGACAAAGCATCTTCCTGCAACAATACATCCATAAAGTCACTGCCGGTGGACAATGCATCACTGTTGTGAGCATCCGCATGAGATCTTGCTTGCTGGATACAGAGAGGGATTTAAGAAGTGATATACAGATCATACAGCTTTGTATTACACATCTGTTTTAACAGGTAATAAAAACATAAAAGGATCAAGTACCAGTTCAGGATCTTCACGTGTCTGTGGCATGAACGTACAGTTTACAGCACCACCTGTGCCTCGCTCTGACTGGTCAGTCTTCTGGGACTCTTCAAGCTGCAACAGGTTTAGTTGTAGGGGTGAGCTGCACCGAGACTGGAACAATGGAGGAGACTGAGGATATCGTGGGGTGGAGGAGCAGGAGAAGCCTTCCCTTATCTTTGGTTCGTTTGGAGGAACTGGGTAGGAGAATGGCTGCACAGAACAAGGGCCCTGTGCAGACAAAGGAGCTGAGGGTGGTGGAGGAACAGGGAAAACATGCGGTGCAGGTGGACATACTGATGGTGGAACAGGGAAAGTAGGCTGTGGAACAGAGAATGCAGCATTTGAAAGTGTCATTGTCGGTTGTGGAGCATATGATGGCTGTACAGGGAATGGATGCTGAGGTGCTGTTCCAGGATAGACACTGGGTGCCATTCCAGGTGGATACATATAGTTAGGCAGGACAAGAGCAACCATGGGGGAAAGCAATGGAGTAGGAATAGGCTGCATAGGGAGAGTGGTGGAGGCGACACCATGAGTAGTTTCTGTTGGCACTGGGATTTGAGGAGAAGGAAAAACAGGCAATGGATAAGCAGGCAACATAGGATATGGCAGGGGATGATAGCTGGCATGTGAGGTATCAGACTGGGACCAAGCTGTAGTATTGAGCCCAGGAAGAGGGGGGCGATGAGCTTGGGGGACACCGGAGCTACTGCTGTCCCATGATTCTGGTCGCACGCGTTTTACTTTAGCTTTCCGTGCCTTTCCACTTCTCCGGACAGCATTATCATTTCCTGGAGGAGCAAGGGATCGTAAAGTTGTTGAGTACAACATATAAAAAAAAAAAAGGGACATAATAATGCTACAATTTGAATTTGTTCAATAGCCATTTTAAAACTGTGTTCAGCTCTACTGGGTCTATAGTAACTGTCATGCTCACAGGGCAGAGGTAATTAGGAATAGTTTTAGGGAAATAGGTATTCTGGAAGCAGAGATGGGGGGAACTGCAAGGTTGAACCAGGTAATAAAGTTGTCATATGACTGGCTGTGTAGTGAGGTAGAGCTTTTTAAATATATAATTAACTCAACAAAAATTACATATTTTCCAGGTTCCAGTTTGAGTAGAGTACATCTCTCTCTCTCCTACTCCAGTGCTCCAGCCCCCCTATACTGTTGAAGATCTGACCACCCTCCTAAAAATTACTACTTTTCAATGCTCCACAGAGAGCTTTGTGTGTACATCTTCTCTCAAACCACTGGCCAAGCAAATTTACCACAGAGAACAAAGGGCTCTCTGCATTAGGTTACACAGAGTGTGTCTGAAAAGCTTTATATTATATTAATGGTTTACTACATTTGTAAGTTCTATTTACTGATCCATGGTAACGCTGCATGTAGCCCAAAGATTGCAGGAAATGCTTGTAACTTTCAGTTTTAAAGGTTTTTTGTGGTCACATTTATATAGGCAGCACTCACCTCCTGGACGGTCATGCATGTAGCTTTTACATCTAGTCTGGAAGGCACTCAGCTTCTTGCTTTCCATGAAGCCACTGAGGAAGTCATTCTCTTCTTTCTGTGTGTGCGCCACCAGCACTTCCTTTGTTAGTCCAAGCGGTTTGTATGGCTCTTTCTCTGTGCTAGCTGGTGCCGATGGCAGAACTTCACAATGTGACAGCCCATCCTCTAATTCTAAGAACAGGAAAATGTTGTCATATGGGTTGAGCTGAGCAACAGGCAGAACAAGAATATGTAAAAAGCAAGTATGGCTATTCCTATGTAGATGACTACAAGATATGCATAATACAATCTATGAAATATTTGGATGACCACAGCTTTCCTTTTATTAGACCAGATCTATATAAAAATTGTACATGGCAACCTAAAGCTAAAGTCCTAGGTTCCTCCTGGTGCACAATGCCTGGCCTCATGTGGCTCGAGTATGCAGCCAGTTCCTGGAGGATGAAGAAATTGATACCATGGAATGTCCCCCCACGCTCGCCTGACCTAAATCCAATAGAACATTATCGGGGCATTAGGTTGTGGTCCAACTGACGCCACCAAGTTGCACCTCAGTCTGTTCAGGAGCTCAGTGATGGCCTGGTCCAGATCTGGGAGGAAATACCCAAGGACACCATCCGTCGTCTTATTAGGAGAAGGCCCCAACATGGTCAGGCATGCATACAAGCACATGGGGGCCATACAAACTACTAGTACCACTTTGAGCTGCTGCAATGAAATTTCAGCAAAATGGACTAGCCTGCTGCATCATTTTTTCACTTTGATTTTCAGGGTGTCTTTAAATTCAGCTGTCTGTAAGTTGATAATTTTAATTTTCATTAAATGATGTGGTATCCTTTCGTTCCTAACACATTACCAAGTCCATATCAGTATAGATATCCAGCATGGTATTTTTCCCTATTGAGATCTAATGGATTTTCAAAGTGTTCCTTTAATTTTTTTGAGCAGTGTATATACAAATATAGAATTTCTAAAAACAGCATGTACCTGTCTCTGGTTGCAGCTTCTTGTCCCCCACATGTACAATTGTGCTGCTGTAGCTGCAGTGACTGGTTAAGGATGCCACACTCTCTGCCTTGGCACCCATAGAAAGTTGCGTAATGGCAGCACCAGAAACAGGCAAGGAAGTGAGGGACGGATGTGGTAAGGAACCTGATACAGTCTTGCAGGTGGTGGCAGGTCCAGGAAGAGATGACTGCAGAGAGTGAGCAGTGCTTGCCATCCTAGTTTTGGGGTTAACTACAGGATCTGCAGTAGAATCTGAAAAACGAGAAGGTTTAGGAATAGACAGGGAAGGGCGATGTAGACAATATTTGTGCCATAACTGTTTATTATTTATTTTTTTTTAATTTGAATAGAAACAAACACAATGACAGAAATATGAAATGGTGCATTCCTCAGCTTTCATACTCATTGAAGTTTGGATTTTATGATTGAAACAGAGAAGATTCAATCAAAAACAGTAAATCACCATGGGATAAAATCAGCTGTAACCTACACATATTGGCATCAAGATCTACATTAGACACACTGGAACATTAAGCCAAGCCATTTTCTATTATGCCACAGAGATAAAGTGGGCTAGGCAACATATAAAACTTCTAAAGGCTGAAGTCCAGGTACCCGCTCATACTCCAGCTTACCTCTTTGGCCTTGCATTTGAAATTGATCATTAGAAGCAAAGGATGCCATGCTGTCAGGTGAGACAAATGTATTTTGTTCAGAAGACAGAACACTGCAGCTTTCTAGGTATCTAAGGACCAAGGGAGAAAAAAAAAAAAAGAAAAAAAGTACACATTACTATACATTGCAAAGTTCCTCTTTTGTCTTGACCTGAACAACAGAAATCTGAACACAGAACCACTTATGTCAGTCACTCACCACATTGTCTCCCCACATACATTTCTATATATTTATTATAAACTTAAAAGAAATGAAACTTTAGGCTATGCAATAACCTCCCCTTTTGAAAACATATCAAAATAGCAGTGTAATCAGATGTGTTCCAACACTAACACACACCACTGACTAAACCTAATTTCTACACAACACACCGACTTCTTTTAACCATCAAACTCCTAAATTAAACAGCAGTGGTTTTAGCTCAGGGTCCACTTTGCTTTGTGTTTAAAACCTATTTTTAAAGAATAATTTCACTTTAGAACATGTTACATGTTCTACCCATTTTCAGGGTGGAACATGTAACATGTTTAAGCATCTACAATGTCAAACAAACCATTGGTAACACAATACACTGCCATGGATGAAATCTTGCAGCACCCGCAAAGTCCCCCTCCACAAGAAGGCCCGTGTACAGGCCTGTCTAAATCATTTTGATGTTCATTGGCAAACTTCAGAGAAGGATTGGGAGAAAAGTGCTGTGGTCAGATGAGAACAAAAATTGAGGTCTTTGGCATTAACTCGGCTCGCTGTGTTTGGAGGAAGAAAAATGCTGACTATGACCCTAAGCACACCATCCCTACAGTCAAGTACGGCGGTGGAAACATTATGCTTTGAGGCTGTTTCTCTGCTAAAGTATAGGCCAACTTTGCACCATTGAAGGGTCAATGGATGGGGCCATGTATTGTAAAATCTTGGATAAGAACCTTCTTCACTCACCAAGAACACTGAAGATGGGTCATTGATCTTTCAGCATGACAATGACCCAAAACATACCACCAAGGCAACAAAGGAGTGGCTGAAGAAAAAGTACATTAACCACTTGCTGACTGCCCACATTAACATTACTGTGGCAGTGCGGCTCCCCTGGGACCAGTCACATAGTACTACGTGACTGGAGGGGAAGGGGTTTCGGCGGCGTGCTCCCGCTGTGTTTAGACACAGTGGGAGTCGGGCCGGGGGAGGAGAGGCGGCGATTGCCGCCTTCCTCCCCCGATCTTCCGGGAAACGGAGAGAAGACCCGTCTGCTTATGTAAACAAAGCAGGCGGATCTTCTCACTGACCGACAAGGACAGATCAGCAGTTTCAGCTATGCTGAAACTGCGATCTCTGTGCCTGTCACAGAACCCCCCCTCCCACCCCCACAAGTCAGTAAGCATTAGACATACACTTAACCCCTTGATCACCCCCAGTATTAATCCCTTCCCTGCCAGTATCATTATTACAGTAACAGTGCATATTTTTAGCACTGATTACTGTAGTAATGTCACTGGTCCCCCCAAAAGTGTCAAAAATGTCAGTTAGGGGTCCAAACTCTCCGCCGCAATGTGCAATCCCACGAAAAAAAAAAAAAAAAAAAACAGATCGCCGCCATTACTAGTAAAAAAAAAAAAATTAAATAAAAATGACATAAATCTTTCCCGTAGTTACTAGACACAATAACTTTTGCGCAAACCAATTAAAATACGATTTTTTTTACCAAAAATATGTAGCAGAAAACAAATTGGCCTAAAATGTTAAATTTTGATTTTTACATTTTTCTTTTGAGAATGTCATATAGTAATCGCACAGGTGATCAAATACCACCAAAAGAAAGCTCTATTTGTGGGGGAAAAAAGGACGTAAATTTAGTTTAGGTAAAGCGTTGCACGACCGCGCAATTGCTTGTTAAAATAACGCAGTGCCAAATTGCAAAATAGGGCCTGGTCAGGAAGGGGTCAAATCCTTCCAGGCCTAAAGTGGTTAAAGTGGAACTTTACACACATATTAAAAAGTGCACCAAAGTAAAGCTCACTGCATTACAGTATAATGTGTGGTCCTTAGGCGCCTCATACCCCCTTCAGAGTGGAGGAATCCTCAAATATGTGCACAGCAATCTTTACTGTGCACGTGCAGCCGGATGAGTTTTTGGCATGTGAAAGACTTTCCAAATTTCTTATGCCCGGATGTTAAACGGTCATCGCGATAATATAGCTGCTGTCATTTTCAGTGCTATCCCTGCGTTGTTCATCCTTGATCAGACACCTCAACAGGAGAGACAGGTTCAGAGTTGGGTATGGATGTGGCAGCCATGAAATTAGCACAGAGAAGGTGAAGTGAGATGCTACAGAGGGGGTTTAAGAGCCACAGGCAGAAAGCAGAAAGGTAGGCTGATTTATTACCACATAGCCTTTACTCTATTGTTTACATCTGTTCAGCTTGAAAGTGAGCAGGGAAAAGAGCGCCCCTGCAGGACAGTTGGAAATGTATTTGACTTAGCAGTTAATGCTGGAGTTGAATGCTAGCATGCGCATTGAGATTTGTGTGGTGATGGAAGTACTTTTTATCTCTGAAAATCTTAACATTTATTTTTATTTTGGGGGGGGGGGGGGGGGGGATTACAGTTCCGCATTAAGGTCATGGAGTGGCCTAGCCAGTCTCCAGACCCTAATCCTAAAGAAAATTTATGGAGGGAGTTGAAACTTCGAGTTGGCAAGCGACAGCCAGGAAACATAAGGATTTAGAGAAGATCTGTAAGGAAGGGTGAGCCAAAATCCCTCCTAAGATGTGTGCACACCTAGTAAACTATAAAAAAAAGTCTTACCTCTGTGCTTGCCAACAAGGGTTTCTCCACCAAGTAGTAAGCCATGTTTTGCTTGGGGATCAAATTTTAATTTTTACTCACTGAACTGCAACTCAATTTATAAATTTGCATAATTTTTTTTTTTTCTGGATTAGTTACATAGTAGTTGATGTTGAATAAAGACAACAGTCCATCCAGTTCAACCTGAGCAGGTGTGTGTGTTTGTGTGTGTGTGTGTGTGTGTGTGTGTGTGTGTGTGTGTGTGTGTGTGTGTGTGTGTCAGTGATGTGATCATTTCCCATAACCCTGAATGTTGTGATCTATGAGATGCACGTTCAAGAGTCTTTTTTAAAGTAGCCATTCTCCCAGCAGTTACCACCAATTGTGGAAGAGAGTTCCACATTTTCACCACCCTTACAGTGAAAAACCCCTTACACAGCTTAAGGTTAAACCGCCTCTCCTCTAATCTCATTGTGTGGCCACCTGTCCTCTTACAATCCTTGAGACTAAATAGTTTTTTCCCTATGCTGGGATCACCACTGAGGTATTTGTAAATCACTATCATGTTCCCTCTCAGGCGTCTCCTCTCCAGGGAGAATAAGTTAAGTGCTTGTAAGGCCCTCCAATTCCTTTATTAGTTTAGTTGCCCTTCTTTGCACTCTCTCCAGTTCCAGCACATCCCTTCTGAGGATTGGCGACAAGAACTGGACAGAATACTCCAGATGTGGCTGGACCATGGTTTTATAAAGTGGCAGGATTATAGATTTATCTCTGGAATATATCAACTTCCTTATGAATGCTAATATTCTGCCGGCTTTGGCAGCTGCACCTTGACATTGCATGCTATTGCTTAGTCTATCTTCTACCAGAACCCCCAGATCTTTCTCCATCCTGGATTCCGCCAGAGGTTCCCCCCCTAGAGTATATTTCTCAATATCTTACATTTCTCTACATTAAACCTCATATGCCATGTATTTGCCCACTCTGTTTTTTTGTTCAGGTCATTCTGTTCAGGTCAACCCTTTGGACACGCCCATGAAACCAGTTTTCTATCCAAGAACAAACCTTGTGATCGATGCCTGCAGACCTTAGTTTGTAGATTAAGCGTTTGTGGGCAACTGTGTCGAATGCCTAAGCAAAATCCAGATACACCACATCCACAAGTCTCCCCCCATCTAGCTCACAGCTCACCACCTCATAAAATGTCAACAGATTGGTTCGGCAAGAACGTCATTTTGTAAACCCGTCCCGATTACTGCAGATGATACTGTTGTCCTTAGCAAATTCTTGGATATAGTCCCTTATCATCCCTTCCAATAATTTACATACTATTGATATCAGGCTGACCGGCCTATGGTTGCCCGGAATATGCCTCTGCCCTTTTTTGAATATTGGTATCATATTGGGTTCCCTCCAATCACCTGGTACAGTTCCCATCAATATACTGTCTGCAAAGATTAGGAACAACGGTCTCAATATAACCCTACTAAGTTCCTTAAGTACTCTAGGGAGCAAGCCAGCCAGTCCTGGTAATTTATTTGTGTTAATGTAATCAAGTCCTTCCTTGATTTCACCCTCTGTTAGCCACAGCGGCAAGTCCCGTGATGTGCTGCTAACCATACAGTCATGATCAGTATACCCCTCCTTTTCATGTGTAAAAACGGAGAAGAAAGTATTTAGTACAGTTGCCTTCTCTGTGTCATCTGTAACCATCCTCCCATCATCATTAATTATGTGTGCAACATGCTCTGACCTTCCTTTTTTGCTATTAATATATTTAAACAATTTCTTAGGTTTTTTTTTTTCTCTCCTCTATGTGTCTTTCGAAGTATTTTTTTGCTGTCCTGATTTTTACATTTCTTATTCGATTCCTTGTATTGGTGGAAAGCCGATAATGTCCCCTCCGATTTATATTTCTTAAAAGCCATTTTTTTTCCTCTAATAAGCATTTTTACATTACAGTTTAGCCACCCTGGTTTGACCTTGGCTCTTCCATATTTATTTCCCAGTGGAATGCACTGTGAGATATTTTTGTTTAATATGTTCCTAAAGATTTTTGGTTGCTATTCTGTCTCTAGCATTTAAAATACACCTATATAAAAATTATAGTCTCTTAATTTCTTTGTAAGTGGGCAAACTTACAAAATCTGCAGAAGATCAAAAAATTATCTTCCCCACTGTATATGGAAAAAGCAAAGTGTATGGTTCTGTAAAATTAGACTTTCTCTTTACATAATTATAGCCTAGGAAACGCTTAGAGGATCTTTTCATTTCTATGTAAAGGACTACTAAAGCAAGACTGTATTTTCCTTGCACAACTCATGAAACCTAACAGAGTATATACAAAAATGTGAATAATTTCACACTTATGGTATGACGTTAAAGTGATTGTAACCCAAAAAAATGCTCCTGTCCCTTAAAAAGGCACAAGATATAGCACAGTGCTTTTGCCATGTCAATTGTCCATTTCAATGTTGTACAATACCTGGTGGATCCTGCCTGTTCCTGTCTTCCCCTGTGTACTGACCATGCTTATCATGGCTGCTGATCCGATAGTGTGGCCAGATTACTTGCCCCCATCATTCCGCTGTGTATTCAGGGTCTCTGCATCTCCCCCTCCCTGTCATTTCCATAGTCTGTGTGTAAACTGAAGTCGATCTCCTCCCGCCCCTCCCCTTCTGCCTTGATTTAGTATTCTGCTGCAGCTGTTCCTCCCTTTTGGTAAAGTGGTTGTAAAGTTGCATCCAGTGGCGGCTGGTGCTCAAATTTTTTTTTTTGGGGGGGGGGGGGGCGCAAACAGAGAAATGTAATAGGCTTTGCTGCAAAAAACGCTGTAAAAAAATTGCGTGACTTTGAGGTCGCAAAAGTGTGAGAGGGGCCTTCAGTAATTAAGGTATAGTGTGCCCCCTTTCAATGCACAGTGACCAGCGTGCCCCCTTTCAATGCACAGTGACCAGCGTACGTGCCCCCTTTCAATGCACAGTGACCAGCGTACGTGCCCCCTTTCAATGCACAGTGACCAGCGTACGTGCCCCCTTCAATGAAGTGACCAGCGTACGTGCCCCCTTCAATGAAGTGACCAGCGTACGTGCCCCCTTCAATGAAGTGACCAGCGTACGTGCCCCCTTCAATGAAGTGACCAGCGTACGTGCCCCCTTCTATGCAGTGACCAGCATACATGCCCCCAATGCAGTGACCAGCATACATGCCCCCAATGCAGTGACCAGCATACATGCCCCCAATGCAGTGACCAGCATACATTCCCCCAATGCAGAGATCAGCATGCGTGCCCCCTTACTTACCTGGAGCAGCAGCGGCAGGTGGCTTCTCCTCAGTGTCCCGGTGGCGCGTCTTCTCCAGTCCTCCCACTCCCGCCTCCTCCTCGGCCAATGGCATGGGGTTTACCTTGCGGCCAATCAGGAAGCGCGTATCAGACTCACTTCCCGATTGGCCTGGAGGAGGATCGGGTGTGAAAAACTTAATTTTTGGAAAATCTTACCTGTAAAATTCCTTTCTCTGAGTCCTTCGACAGTCGCCGCCTCCTCTAAGTCATCACTATTGGGTATTGTCCACCTATCCGTAGGAATAGCTAGGCATATAGACTTAGTCCAAAGACAAAAGGCATTAGCATATACACACCCACGGGGGCTGTCCCATCTGGTCAATACCCCCCCTGCATCACCACTCCCAACTCAGTTTGGTAGCATAGCAGTAGGTAATAAGAACCCCAAAAGAGGGGCGGGGGCGGCGACTGTCGGAGGACTCAGAGAAAGGAATTTTACAGGTAAGATTTTACAAAAATTCAGTTTTCGCTTACGTCCTCCGACAGTCGCCGCCTCCTCTAAGTCATCACTATTGGGATGTCCCAAAGCAGTATAGACATGAGGGGTGGGAGACGCAACTGTAGAAAAGGCAACGCAGTACCCACATCAGAGAAAGGAATCTTACATGCACCGTAAGAACCAACTGGGCAACCGAAAAAAAACAATGCTCAACAGGAGCAACAGCCCAGGAAAGCAAATGCCAACAGCCAGGGACCCAGAGAAAAAATGCAAGGGTCCATCATGGCACAGCCGCACTGAGAACTTTGCGGCCAAAAGAAGCATCAGCTGATGCCAGAACGTCTACTTTGTAGAACTTGGAAAAAGTGTGCACCGACGACCAAGTCGCCGCCTTGCACACCTGGGCCACCGAGGCCCGATGCCAACAGGCCCAGGAAGTACTCAAAGACCTGGTAGAGTGCGCTTTAACAGGGAAGGGCGGAACCCGTTCCTTCAAGGCAAAGGCCTGCTCAATGGTCTGTCTGATCCACTTGGCAATAGTCGCTGCCGATGCAGCCATGCCCTTCCGAGGTCCCTCAGGAAGGACAAAGAGAGTCCGCCTTCCGAAAGGATTCCGTAGACTTCAGGTAAACCCTGATCGCCCTGACAACATCCAAGGAATGCAAAGCAATCTCCTTTGGATGTTTAGGCTTTGTACAAAGCGAAGGCAGGACAATTTCCTCATTAAGGTGGAACTCCGTGATCACCTTGGGAAGAAAGGACGGGGTGTTCTCAACACCACCTTATCCTTGTGAATTATCAAGTAAGGGGAGCGGCAAGACAACGCCGCCAGCTCCGACACTCTGCGAGCCGAAGTGATCGCACCAAGAAAAGCAACCTTTTTCGACAGCAGAGGCAACGATATCTCCCTGATATTTTCAAAAGGAGCACGCTGCAATGCGGACAGGACCAAGTTCAAGTCCCATGGAGGTAAAGGCTCCTTCCTAGGAGGAGCCAAATGTCGCACACCTTGAATGAATGTGCGCACCAAGGAATGAGACGCCACAGGGCGTTGGAAAAGGACCGCCAGTGCTGACACCTGGCCCTTTATAGTGGCCAGCGCCAGGCGCTGATCCACTCCAGACTGGAGGAAAGCCAAGATTCTCGACACCGAGTAAGAACGAGGGGAAAACCCCCTGGACTCACACCAGGTGAAGTAGGCTTTCCAGGTACGGTAATAAATCTTACCAGAGGAAGATTTTCTAGCCTTGATCAGGGTAGGGATAACCTCAGAAGATAGACCCTTGTCCTTCAAGATCTGGGTCTCAACAGCCAGGCCATTAAAGCCAGCGACTGTAAAGCAGGATGGAAGATCGGACCCTGAGACAGGAAATCTTCCCGCAAAGGCAGGTGCCACGGAGGTGCCACTGCCAGGTGAACAACGTCGGCGTACCAAGACCGGCGAGGCCAGTCCAGCGCCACCAGAATCACCATGTGCGGTTCCGAGATCAATCTGCGAAGGAACCGGGATAGTAACTGAATCGGAGGAAAGGCATACATCAGACGATACTGATGCCAAGGGGCCACCAACGCATCCGAGGCGTCCGCCAACGGGTCGCGCGTTCTTGCCACGAACCTTTCCACCTTTCGGTTTAGCCGAGATGCGAACAGATCCACGTCTGGGGATCCCCACTTTGCACACAGCATCTGAAAGACCTCCGGGTGTAGGGACCATTCCCTGGTCCAGGGTCTGGCGGCACAGATAGTCTGCCTGCCAATTCTCCACACCCGGAATGTGAACTGCCGAAATAGCCGGGACATGAGTCTCGGCCCAAGACAGGATGTTGGTCACCTCCCGGGCTGCTCGAGCACTCCTGGTGCCCCCCTGGTGGTTGATGTAAGCCACCGCGGTAGCATTGTCCGTCTGTACGCGAACCGGCAGGCCCTGGAGACGGTCCGACCACTGGAAGAGACAGAGTTTTATCGCTCGTAGTTCCAGCACATTTATCGGGAGGGAGGATTCCTCCTCCGACCAAGTGCCCTGGGCAGACAGGGTGCCCAGGACTCCACCCCAGCCCGACAGGCTGGCATCGGTGGTAACCACGGTCCACACCAACGGGTGGAAGGACTTGCCTTCCGCCACCGACGGGGACTTGATCCACCACAGAAGAGCCAATCTGGTCCGGCGACTCAAGGAAACCTCCAGATCCAAGGACTGAGGAAGTCTGTCCCACCTGGCCAGGATCTCCGTCTGGAGAGCCCGTGTGTGGAACTGGGCAAAGGGAATTGCCTCGAAGGCAGACACCATCAAACCCAGGCCCCGCATGCAGGCCCTGAGTGACGAGGACGGATTGTCCCTGAGGGACCGGATTTCGTCCCGCAAAGTCCGGAGCTTGTCCTCCGGCAAGAATACCTTTGCCTGAGCAGAGTCCAGAACCATTCCCAGATAGGGAAGGCGAAGCGACGGAGACAACGCTGATTTTTGAACGTTGATGGTCCACCCGAACTCCTGGAGCGTCTGTACCGTGATGGACAGATCGCGCACAAGGTCCTGACTGGCACGCGATCTCAGAAGCAGATCGCCCAGGTACCCCAGGACCGCAATGCCCTGGGGCCGCAGCAGGCCCAGAACCGGTGCCAACACCTTGGTAAATACCCTGGGTGCCGAAGAGAGACCGAACGGTAATGCCACAAACTGGTAGTGGTCCTCTGCGATAGCGAACCGAAGGTACCGCTGATGACCCTCGAAAATGGGGATGTGCAGGTACGCATCCTTCAGATCTATCGAAGCCAGGAATTCTCCTGGACTCAAGGAGGCCACAACCGAACGGAGAGACTCCATTCGAAACTTCCGAACACGCACGAAGCGGTTCAGCACTTTCAGGTCCAGAATAGGACGCACTTTGCCCTCCTTCCTGGGCACAGTGAACAGATCCGAATAAAACCCCCGAAACCTGTCCCGATGAGGCACCGGGACAATCACCCCCTGAGCAAGCATGTCCTGCACCGCTTGATGCAAGTCCTGCAGACGCCCCGGAAGCAGATAGAGATTGGAGGGAAAGAATCTGTCCGCCGGCCTGGAAAGGAATTAGATCTTGTAACCTGATCGAACGATTTCCTGGACCCACCTGTCCGAGATCCGGAGCAGCCAAGGTTGGAGGAAACCGCGCAAACGTCCCCCCACCCCAGAAATGGGTGAGGGCGCCCCTTCAGGCAGAGGCGGAGTGTCCCGCCAAACCGGCATTGCCGGTCTTCTGCTTACCCGCCCAGGGTTTCTTCTGGTTGCCCTGGGCCTTAAAGGGCTCGCCCTTGGATTGGTTCCGAAAGGCACGAAAGGACCCCTGATTAGATCTAGGCGCAGAACCCCGCTTGCCACGGAAAGACTTGTTCTTCGGGTTCTGGGGTAGCATAGTGCTCTTACCCCCCGTGACGCCTTTCCCCAGGGTATCCAACGCCTCGCCAAAAAGGCGAGAGCCAGCATAGGGAAAATCAGCAACAGTTTTCCGCGAGGACTGGTCGGCCGACCAGCTCTTCAGCCATATCAGTTGCCGGTTAAGTACCGCAACACTCGAGAGGCGATCCACCCAGGGGGCCTCATTTAGGGCTGCATCACACAGATACATGACTCCTTGATGGATCTGGTCCACCATTTCCAGTCGTGCAGGCGGCACGTCATCGGACACTAGGTTGCTTCTAAGCACCTTAATCCAATCAGCCACCGCCTGAGCCACCATAACGGACGCGAAAACGGGTTTGAGCAACAAATCCGCCACCGTATAGGAATGGCGGGCTAGAGACTCCAACCGCCGGTCCGTGGGAACCCGGAAAACCGGGGTATCCTCAGTAGGAACCAAGGTGGCCTTGTTCAGCACGGCCACAGTGTGATCTACCTGTGGAGGCACACACCATCGCGATTCCGTAGCCGGCGCAAAAGGATAAAGCAATTTGACTAGGTACCAGGAATGGACGTTTTAAAGTGCGCCACATTTCATTAACAGTGTAATGGAATTCCGCTTGGCAGGGAAAAACCTGCGCAGACTTGCTGGTCCTGTGCGTCCCAAAAGAGGACACAACGCCCGGAGGACTGGGTATCCTTAAACAAAATAATCAACTCATCCATGGTCGCCCATTCTTCGGGTGACCCTGGGGAGGATGTATCAACACCCTCCACCTCAGCCTCCCCCTCAGACCCCGGGGGGGTCTAAGGATGAGCGGGACCCTGAAAAGGGCACACTCGCAGCAGCAGCATCCATATCCCCATCTGAATCAGAAGAGAGAGACAGCCTGGGCCGTTTTCTCGCAGCCCATTCAGACATCAGCATTTCCATATTTGCCACTAAAGTCGCAACCACAGCAGCCAGATCAGGTCGCAGCGGGGCCACAGGAGAACTGGGGCCCCCCACTAAAGCTGGTGGAAACTTGCTTTCCTGAGAATCCATGGCTCAAGATATTAAAAAACTACAGTGCAAAAAAGTAGTGTACTGTCCCCTTAAATAGCGCTGCGGAGTACGCAGCCCACCGCTACTGTCACAGCTATGAAGACCCCCAAAAGGAGAAAGAAACTGAGCCAGAAGCAGTATACAGAAGACAGAGAGATAAACTGCAGAGCCCACAGATCGTTGCTACCTGTGTCCTTGCTGTCTGAGAGGAAAAGGAAATGCTGCTGGGGGGGGCTGGCCATAAGCCAGACCCCAGGGAAAATGGCTGTCCCATAGGGATGCATAGGAGGATACGCCAAGATGGCCGCCGACATGCGGCCGAACCGATCGTTCCACCGCCCACAAAATGGCGGCGGATGGCGCCAAAATGAGCTGTATACTCGCCTCAGAGGGGCTATACACGTGTGCATAGTAAAAACATGGCGGACCGCGCGATTTTACCCCCACAGCGGTCGCCGCACAACACACAAGTCTGTACCCCCAAACATGCACCTAAGGTGACACAGGGACAGGGACCCCCGGCAAACATACAGATCTGCACACAGCGAACCCCGCAGGGATCGCACAGGGAGTCACACAGGCACAGATATGGGGACACACAGCAACACAGACTGCCACCCCAGGCAGAGGCCCCACACAGAAAAGCACTTACCTGTACCCGATGGCGTGGGGGAGCCTCTATGCACGGATAAACCTCTGTCCTCATCTGACAGGGAGTGCCGTGAGCCAGGGACATGACGATGCAGTACCGCAGACGAATCCTGTGAGGTAGCCACCTCACGGCTGCATCCCTGCAGCAAACAGGGATGGGTCGTTCTTAATGCCAGGGCGAACCATAGCTGAACGCTCGATGGCGGGCTGGGGGTCCATCTGACCCTCTGTGCCCTGGAGAACCAGGGCGGCCAGTCCGAATCCCAGCACCGCATGATCCATCTTCATCCGAATAATAAACTAAAACTAAAAGCTGACAAAATGAACAGCTAGTAAAGTGAGAGAAAAAAACTGACATTTAAAAAGAAAATCAAATAAAAGATTTAGGAAGGCTGAGACTGAAGCCCCAGCACAAGGTAGCCTGACTATTCCTGATGCTAGGCAAACTAAAACTGAGTTGGGAGTGGTGATGCAGGGGGGGTATTGACCAGATGGGACAGCCCCCGTGGGTGTGTATATGCTAATGCCTTTTGTCTTTTGACTAAGTCTATATGCCTAGCTATTCCTACGGATAGGTGGACAATACCCAATAGTGATGACTTAGAGGAGGCGGCGACTGTCGGAGGACGTAAGAGAATTTTCATTCGCTATTGTCACACAATGGGTGGACTCGGGCGCCACTGGTTACATCTGTTATATACCTTTATCCTCTCTGCTTCAGGAACATATTAAGTGCAGTGTGTGTATTTTTTTTTATTATGAAGCTAAACAGTTCTGCTGTGTGGTCACATGTCCTCCCCCTGCTAGCTTGCATACATCAGAGGAGAATCTTAGCCCCTCCCACTGTACTCCTTCGATCAAGAAGGAGAGAAGAGGGAGGACATGCGACCACATAGCAGATCTGGGCGAGGGAGATTTAGCTTTTTTAATTAAAAAAAAACAAAAAAACAAACAGACACACTGTATTTAATATGTTCTTAAAACAGAGGAAAAGAATATTCATTCTTTTAATATTAAAATATGAGTAATAGATGTGACTTTACAACCCCTTTAGGATGTTGGTGAAAGGGTGAAAAACCAGCAAGAAAACACTCTGTACGAACTCTGTACATCCTGCTCCAAGAGGACTGAGAACTTGCGGTGGGAGGGAAAGAAAAATGAATACAGCAGGAGACTTAACTGAGGTCAAAAGTCAATAGGTGTTTCAGCATTACAGTTTCCACCTCTAACTGAGACGTGTTTTAGAACACCAGGTCGGTGTTTGTTCAATGTAATAAACAATAAAATAGGTATACCGTACTGGACTGTTATACAATCCTATATATAAATATTCTTGAATGCTTTTTTGGGTGTGCTCTTTAAAGCGGAGTTCCAGCCATTTCACTCACCTGTCCAACGGTCCAGCGATGCGGCCGCCCGAAGCCTCGATCCTCTCCCTTGGCGCCGGCATCACTGCTGTGGGCACCCGGCTGTGACAGTTTGCGGCTTCAGAGCCGGGTACGCACTGCACATGCGCGAGTTGCGCTACGCGCCGTGATTGGCTGGCAATCTTCTGGGACCTTTGACATGTCCCAGAAGATTGCAGGGAGGGAGGGGGAGAGGAGAACTTCCGCTCAGGGCGCCGCGGCGCTCCGAGCGGAAGTGGGAGCGGGTACCTGTCAAAACTAGGTACCCTCTCCCCCCCCCCCCCCCCCAAAAATGACATGCCAAATGTGGCATGTCAGGGGGTTAGGACCACCTAAAGCGGAAGTTCCACTTTTGGGTGGAACTCCGCTTTAAGGACATACTTAACATCTTTGATAGAAATAACTTAGCAAGCTGTTCAAGCCCCAGATTAAGTCTCACCTAATGACACTGTCCAGGCAGTTGATTTGCTGGTAAGAGTACGGAGGCTGTTTTGCTGGTAGCGGGTCACTCTGTAGAGGGCAGGCAGCCATTCCTGAGCCCTTGCTATCGACATCTTTGCACCTGTTCACTTTATCTGTGACACCTGTTAGTGAGATGCTGTAGTTAATTGTAGGCAGTATATTAATCTTTGTAGCCACAACATTCTCAGTAGCAATTACATTAACAGCTTCTGATTCTCCCATCAGGGTTTCCTAGAAAAACTAACAGAGGAAAAAACACTTAATGTACACTTGTTACAAATCTGAGATGGCCATCGTTTCCTGGAAAAATTACACTTTAGTTATAGTGGACTTTACAAGATATTGAATTGCTATCACACTATATAATCAAAAAAGGCAGTGTTATTCACAGCAACAGTTTATGCACTTTTTATATTGGTAGAAAAACAAATTAGAAATATTTGGCAAGCACTGCACAATAGACACTGCTTCCTACACCTAAGTTATAAAAAAAAAAGACTGAATTCAAAACAATGTGTTGCCCATAGCAAACAGGTTTAGCAGTTATTCTTTAAACACAGACGAACAATAGAAACCGCTAAAGAAAACACAGTGATAATAAGAACCAGAACGCCAAGAAATCTATACTGGTAGGCTAGTGACTATGGAAAGCTCAGTGCTGCAGAAACTGCTTCTCCTCTGTAACTTCGGCCAGAGAGCCATAATCTTTTATGCAGGAAGTAAAAGATGCAAAGAAGTCATCAGCCTTTAAAATTATAACTTCTGATGAATAGGCCTTTTTTAAGTCAGGGTGTAAAAGATAATAGATGACCATTATCGAATAACTGAAATTGGGGTTTCCAAGTCCCAAGCACAAACTCTCGACCCAGACTGTAATGAATAGATCGGGTTAGATTGTTAGCCTAATTCACTTGCGCCAATTCACAGATGTTAATCCTGCATACCTGTAGGATACCAGTGAGTGTTCCTGAATAATAAGGTTTGCACTCACCGGGAAATTCTATATCTCAGAGTCCATTGAAGGACAGTTTGATCATAATAAGCAGTACAGGATTATGCTGCCATCTAAAGGACAAACGGACACTAGGCCAGCCCCCTTAGGGCTACACACACCTCATGTAGCAAGTAGTCTAAAGAGGACAAGAAGCAGTATCCTTCAATGGATCCTGAGAAATAGAACTACAACTACACCTCCAGGTGGAAGATCATTCTTTCATGTTTAGCCATCATCTGCTGAGAAAATCTGTCTGCCAGGTCTACAAACAGTAATGTGCACGAGGAGATCGATAGAACATGAAATTAAATGCCACCTAGGACAGGATAGAATCTATCTTGATCACTGCCGCAACACACTGGCTGCCCCCTGATGACTTATGTAAGCCAAAACTGTGCCATTATCAAATTGAACTTGGTCCAGATGATCATATAGAAAAGGGGGGCCAGTAAAACATAGGAATAGCTTTTAACTTTAGGATGATATTTGAAAGCTTCAGTTCTCTGTCAACAACCCTTATCAACAAATGATTAACAACCCTGAAAAGATGGTTCAGAACTTGGCCCCAACCAAGAACAATGTCTGTCTGTCGTGACAATCTTCCATTGCAAAGGGATACAAAAATCTCTGCACTTCAATACCAGGAACAAAAGCCTCCATGACAAAGCCATCTTGAATCAGTGTACCTAGATCATCTTTGTCCACAGAAAGAATACATTTGTTCCAGCGATGAGAATTTCCCATTGCAAATATCTGAGGAGGAATTGTACAGCTCTACAAGGAAGACCCATGTTGGGATTGAAGATGCTAAACCTGAGGCAGAAAGATCTTGGCTTAAAAAGGTTTCAGGAAAAGGACAAAGTACTGCAAGCAATCCGACAGAATCAGAGATGATTTCTCAAGGTTCAGAATCCATCTGAAATCCTCCAAGGTCTGAATCGTAATGGACTCATTTGAGACCAAGGACAGAAAACTCTGCTCCCATAGCAGGAGTGTGTTGAGGTATCGGATGACTGGGATGCGTCTGAGATGAAGAAGGTCCAGAACTGGTGCAAGGACCTTTGTGAATACTTTCAGAGATAAGGCAAGGTCGTCCGGAGGAGCCACAAATGCACAGTGAATGTTGCAAAATGAAGAATTTGCTAAAGACTTGGAAAGATGGGAATGTGTAAATAAACATCCTGCATGCCTATTAATTCTAAGAAGTCTCCACGATGAAGGGAGGCAATAACAGACTAGAAATTTCAGAATAATTGTTGCTACAGGTGCTGAAACCTGACTAGGAGAAACCCCCCCTCATCACTGCAATGATATCACCCAGTGAAGAGTATAAAAAGATGATTCCCATGAAGGGGAGGTTCAGTAAGGCATTACATCATTGCTCTGCCAGCATTTAAGGAAGAGCACCCTGCGGATTTAAGCAGAGGAAAAGGTTACCATAGACCTAACCCAGTTACCATACAGTGCTAGGGTCACACACAAAGTTCAGCATGACAATCATCTGGTCAAGCCAAAGTCTGCAAAATTTCTTCTAAGATTTTGACAGTTTGGTCTTAAAGCGGTATTTCATCCAAAAGGGGACGTTACCCTCTTCCTCTCCCCCCTGCCTTATTTGGATATTATTTTGGTGAGTGGAGAGCAGGCGTCGGCTCCTACTTCTGCTCAGATCACCTATCAAAGCTCTCCACCTCTATGCCCTGCCTGCAACCTTGTTGCAAATGTCACAGGTCTCAGGGACATACGCGCAGTGCAGCTCACATACAGTCAGCTGTGAAGCAGCAAGGAGTCACAGCCTGCTACTCACAGTTAACATGCCGGCCCAAACCGACAGCTTCAGAAACCGGCCCAATTGAGGGTGGCGCTAGATCCCTGGACGGGCAAGTGTAATAAAAGTCAGCATCTGCAGTTTATTGTAGCTGCTGACTCTCTAAATTTTAAAAAAATTACTGAAAAACCTCTTGAAAAACTGAAATATCTTCTATAGGAACCGCCAAATCTTTTACAGGGCATAATAAGGCCAAAAAGCATTAAAGGGCCAGAAAGCATTAAAGAAGCCAGTAATCCTAGAAACTGAACTCAAAATCAGCTTGTTGAGATCCCCTCCTCTAAGGAAGGGAGGGACTCAGCATCCAAAAAAGAGTCCCCAGAAGAACCCAAGAGAATCAGAGCTAAGTTGTACTGAAGTCATAAAACTTTGTATAGATCAAAGTACCTACCTCCACTGGAAGACAGAAGTGAAATGAACAAACAAGGAAGAAAGATGGGTATAAGAAATGATTGCCAAAGTAGGCAGTTTGGACTCAGACCTTTGAGAAATGAAAAAGGCACAAGATTTGCCATTGCCAAGCTTATCTTTGCACAGAGTAAAATAGGTCCTAACAGAAGAATCACCTGCAGTCACAGGGTGATCACCACTTCTGCCAGACAGGTTTCCATTGAGCAAAAAAAAAAGGTGTGCACCTTTAAGAAAAACAAAGGAGGTATCCATAAACCCTAGAAATACTCTTCAAGCTTATCCAGTTTCTCTTTCTTGCTGCTTTCTGTCCAGTCAGGCGCTGTCCAAAAGCCTGCCCTTCACCAGGTTGTCTCTCTCCATCTATGGAGAACTCAGTGGTACCACAATTACGGCCGGGTCTGCAGATAAAGCTGCATCTAGACATCTTTGCACTGCCCACTGGATGGCAGAGACACAGTAATGACATTAGTCAGGACTACCAAAAACTTCAGTATGCTAGGTCACACAAGATACACTGTATGGCTGAAAGGAACTAGCTGGTGTGTGCATGCACATCTCTTGTGGCTGCCTGAAGTCCCAGCCAAAGAGAAAGTCGCAGAAAGAGATTTATACTTACCAGGGCCATCTTTAACACAGAGCAAAAGGGGAAGCTGCCCCGGGCCCAGTCATTGTTGTGGGGCCCAAAGCAGCTGCCCCTTGAGCTTGCACTGCCCACAAATAGTTGATAAGTTGATTTGAGAGGCCCAAGAAAATGTTTGCCCAGGGTCCAATCAATATTAAAGACAGCCCTGATACTTCCCCTCACATATTGCCCAGCCACATACTGCAAATTCTGTAGAATTGCACACAGCTTTAGGCTTCATGTACACTACAGCTGCTAAACTTGAGTTTAGGAGCAGTTGGTGTTTTTTTTTTTTTTTTTGCCAAAGCTACTAAACTCAACTCCATAAAAACCTATGTGTCCATGTACACATAGGATTTTAGGATAGTTAAGGAGCTGCTGAGGTTAGGGGAGGATCAAACTCCCTCAACCCCCCTCTCCTTAAATGGTGAAGAATCATATTCAGGAAAGGAACATTTTGACCGCCGGCCGCATTTTGCATGTTCCCGCGGCCAGCCGTCATATTAGTCTATGTGTACATGAAGCCAAAAGCAGATGAAGGTTAAAAAAATAAAAAAAAAATAAAACTTAAACACAGCCATTAGCTTGCTAATTAAACACAACAAACAGTGAGTCTTCAGAGATGGGGAACTGCTATAGATGCAGATAATCTGCAAGGAATCCTTAGGGTAAATTGGCCTGGCCTAAACTGCAGCATTTTGTTCTAACTCTTAACAGTTCTGAAGACTGTAGGGCTGTCACAGAGATTACACCAGTATATGAACTAAGAAAATATGTGCTTGTAGGCTAAATGGTGAAACTTCCAAGATTTCCAATATCCAACTTGAATCTACCAGTAAACTGTTAATGTACAAAATATTCCAATTCATGCAAAAAAATATAACTGAAAAGGAACACAACATACATGCTCTCAAAGACACTAAGCAATACTAGACAGGTGTGAGGTGTTAAAGACTCAAAGAGGCTAGCCTTCAGCTTTTTTTTTTTTACTTACCTAATGTCTATTTCTCCTGTAGGCAGCAGTATTTCCCTTTATTAAGAATGATCAAGCAGTGTCCCCCGGTGGATGAAAATCCTCTTTTAGATATTATATTTCTACCTACTGACCACTGCCTTACATGAGGGGCCAGATAAGTAAAATACAAGCCAAATACGTTTTTTTTTTGTTTTGTTTTGGCGCATTATTTAGATTGATCCAAGTGTAATGCAATAGCTGCCATCATTGCTATAGCCAAGCTAAAAAAACTTACCAAAAACTCCACAAAAAAAAAAAAAAATCCTAACGTGGCATTAATGTTGTAGTAAACAAAAGCTTTTAAAAGGGAATATATATATTCCCGCATAAATTTTTTAGTAGAATTAGCTTAGAATGTCTAAACAAAAAATTGCAGCACTCCTAGGCAATCATCTATAATGTATACATAAGTTCCAAAAGTGGGAGATTTTGTCAGATTACTATACAGGCCAGAAAGGAGCATGCACTGAAATAATAGAAAGTCCTCTTTCAAACGCGTTTTGCCTATTTTTGCTTCATCAGGGATTGAGGAACCATATAGTACTCATCTCTGCACATTAACCACACATGCATAAAGTCTCCCTGGGCAGGTGCTGAAATATGAAAGGAGAGATTGACTGGAGAGAGGGATCAGGGAAACCTAAAGTGATATATAGGAGCATACTGAAAACTATTTGGTACTTGATGTGCCCATCAAGTGGTTGTCACCTCCACCTTAGTGGACCTGGGCGCACTAGGGAATCGATGTAGTAGTGGCAGGACCATTGGGACAGCCTATGTACTTTAAGTTCCAAAGGAGACCGACATATAGATTAAAACTGAGCAAAGATAGATGTGAAAGTACCACATAATTCTTAGCAAACCTGACCCTGTGGATGCCTCCGATATTTTGAGGTCTCAGATCTCTGAGGATTCTGGGTTTTGGTGATTTATATATCCCCTCCATGACTCAAGTCACAGTTTAGGATCTGTCCAGTCAATCTCTCCTTTTATACTTCAGCGCCCGCCCAGTGTGACTGTGTGTATGTGTGGTTGTTGTGCTGAGATGAGTACTATTTGTTTCCTCAAGCCCTGATGAAGCAAAAATAGGCAAAACACGTTGGAAAAAGATAACTCATTCCTTTAGTACTCCCTATGTAGCTATGCAACTACTCGTTCACTAACTCATGTTATGTACTTGGTGTTCTTTTAATGAGACGCGCTACAGCGGCATAACTTTTTTTTTTATATATACATGTTCAATAATAAAGTTTGGAATTTTTATATTTTAGTACATGCTCCTTTCTGGCCTGTACAGTCCGACAAAATCTTCCCCTTTTTGTATCTATGTATCTTAGATGTTTAGTAATGATATCTTCAGGTTTTAAACAGGGTCAGTAGATTTCAGAATACAGGCTTTTTGAGGAGATTTTGTTATGCTGGTAATGCAGAGAAGTCAGGACCTATAGGGGGGGTTGAATAAGATAGAGAAATAAAGTGATGAAACTTAGACACACAAAAACAAAAAATACACAGTCACACTGTCATCTCATACCCGTTTTAGGTGTGATCTTCAGATTAGGGTGATCTTTTGTTCCTAGACTGGTAGATCCCTGCTGTCTCTTTCGTCCACCCACAGGTGGAGTTCCCTGAAGAACACAGAAAATTATTATATGCAAACCTGCAGCTCTACATTAGCACCAACACCACACACATCTGTGAAATAATATTTGCTGGCTACTTTAGTATACAGGGCAGTGTTGGGTGGTAACTGTGTGAAATTAAGGTCTGGGATAAAGTTGGGGATTGTTCGCTGCCGACATTAAGACCATAAGGAGCTTATGATTTTTAGCTATGTGTGAGGTAAATTATTGCCGCAAAATATTAGCTGCTGTACGAGAGTTGGAGTCAAAAGCGGTTTGGCAACTGACAGTAACCCAGTGATTTGCTCATTTTTTTTTTTTTTTAAATAAACACAAATCGCAAACTTTATAACTTTTGATGGTTTTATCTGGCAACATGTACCTGTGTGCAGGACACAGGACAGGTTTTTTTTTTTAGAGATCAGGAGTTATTTGCTGCTACCTTCAAGCAGAACTATTTTCTCCACTCCAGCGCTGCGGTGTCCCACAGCTCCTCACCAGCTGCTGACATCTTCAGCCAGTCTTCCAAGTTCTGATCTGTTATTTTCTATTCATCCTGGCAGATGCTGAAATTTGTTACTGAGCTGTGTGTGTGCACCTTAGTGTACAGTGTGGACAGTCAGGTCAGAAACCTTACTGCAGTAGAGACTTAGAATGACCCTTCTGCATTAACTTTAAACCTGCCTGTTAGCAATTTTATTTTTTTAAATTAAAAGTGTAACACTGGAAACTTGCTAGGACTGCCCCCCAGAGTGTACTATATAAGCCCCACCTATAAGCTCCAGATTTTTAGCAACCGAGCATTTGAACAAGACTCAGAGGGGCAGTGTCCTGTATATTACAGGAAGATAAAGGCATTTACAGTTGTGTCAAAATTCCTATATCTTAATCGTACAGTACAGGATACAGAAATGGCATTCTTAGACAATTAGACAAACCCAAGCAATAAAATGGAGGGGGTGAGCAAAAACATAGCAACAGAACTGCCAACAGGCTCACAGAAAGAACCACCCAAATACTCCAACAACAGCTTGAAGCAACTTGCGGTCAAAGTTTGGATCAGCTGAGGCCTGAATGTCCAACTTGTTGAACATATGAGGATCAAGCGGTGACCTTGCAAATCTGGGATAGATGCTTGATCCTGAAAAGCCTAGAAGCCAACAGCAGCTATGGTGGAATGGGCTCTGATGGGAAAGGGAGGAACCTTTCCCCTTTAGGGCGTAGGGCACTTGGAAAGAAGTGGTATTATCCACTTAGCAATGTTGTAGAGGGAGGCAGGGTGACTGCTTTGAGAGTCCATGGGCAAGACAGACTCTTGCAAAAAGAGATTGTAGCTTTCAGGTAGACCCTGACAGTCTTGTCCACATCATGGCAATGTAGGACAATGTCTCATGTCTTGGCGCAGAGCAAAGGGAAGAGAGGACAATATTCTCATTGGAGGTGAAAGTAGAGCTCCCTAGGCAAAAAGGAAAGTTTTGAGCTCAAAACCGCTTTGTTGCTGACCAAAACAATAAAGGGTTCATCAGACTTGATGGGGACCAAGAAGGCAACCATAAAGGTGCATTTACACCTGCGAATGCATCCACAATCTTTTTAGATGCAAAAAACACAGCAGGGGTTTCCGTAATTAGGTAGCTGCACTGAAAGCAACAAAGCTGCTGGCCACTCACATTTAATCACTCATGCAGAAATCACATGGGAGCAAACAGCCCTATACAGAGAACACCAGGCTGAGATCCCAAGGTGACACAAGAGGTCAAGTTGCAAAAGTCACGATTAAGGACTGCTAGGCAAGGGGTTTTTGGAAGAGGATGGACAAGGCAGAAGCTTGCCCCTTGAGGTAAGTATTTGTCCACATCTGGTTTTCTCCATCTGACAAAGATTTTGAAAGATCTATGAGTGCAGAGCCTAGTTTCCCAGGTCTAAGCATTTACAACTTCGAAAATTTGCCTGTTAATTGTTAATTCCCAGAATGTGGACTGCTGAGAAAGCTGAAATGGAAGTTCCTGCCCATGAGACTTGTTTCTTTTAGGGCATCTAGGCTGCTGCTACCCTCTTAAATTCATGAATGCACTGCTGTCACACTGTCCACTGTGCTCTGTGAGTGACCTTGTATAAAGGGAGGTTAGAGACAGTCTGATGGCTGTTTCAAAATGTTGATGAGTAGTTGTGTTTGTGGGGTCCACACCCTCTCTCATGGAGTCAGTCAGGAATTTGTAAACTCGGCTCTCCAGCCTGTACGTTTTGAGAAGGATTTTATTCCCCAATTTCACGGCAGGCTTGGAGATCCACCATTTTAGGGCGCTCTTTGCTTAACTGGACAGAAGATTTGGCCAGCCACAGATTGGATTTTTCCACATCCTGATGTTGGACTGAAAGGGGCTGGAGTGAAACTGGGCAAAGGGAACTGCCTCAAAAGGCAATCATGAGGTTCAGAACCCTCACGCAGAAGCAAAGGGATGTTGTGACCAGATGGCCCAAAAACTGGAGCTTAGGAAGACAATCTTCACCTGAGGGAGGAAGATTCTTGCTTGGGCTGTGACCGGATGCCTCTGCTACATAATCAATGTCCTAAATACTTTCCCTTTGCATCTTCAATTAACGGAGGTTCCAATTCCAATTCCTGAACAGGGTCAGGAAGAAAGAGGACCTCTAGGATTTTTGGTCTAAGGAAACTGCTGAAAACTTTCCAAAGAACTCAAGACCTAATGGCAGATAAATCTAATTTATAAGCCAGCCCATTTATGAACTCTCCTCTACCCAGCATATCTGAATTCTATAAGCCCCCATTCATAATAAAATGAGGTTTTGAAATCGTGCTACTTCAGCTCTATTTCAAAGCCACCAGTCAGTGCGATTTCATGTGTGGCTTGCAGACATCAGTACGATTTAATGTGTGGCTTGCAGACGTCAGTGCGATTTCATGCACAGATGTCAATGCAAGTTGCACATGAAATTACCAAAAATAGTGCAGGAACCTTTATCAAATCAGTGCAAGTCGGAGTCACAGCGATTTGAATGGCTCCATAGGCACAAATAGGGTGCAACTTGTCATGCGATGCGGAGTGAATGGGGGCTAAGCCACAGAAAATAGTGTGGGGCACCCATGTTCCTCAATTGGCTACACAAAAAATATTTTAAAGTACAAAATCTTATCTTTACTGTACAGGACACAGGACCTGGTATTTGCAGTCCATTGAGAAACACAGGAGTTATTTATAGTCAGGACATCCAAAAGCAGCCGAACTAAGATGGGCTGCTGCCATTGATCAGACCAATAAAAGGAAAGAACTATCACTTGGCAGAGTTATCTGAAGGAACAAAAACCCAGAATCAAGGATAGATGGTGTGACGGTGTTCATCGTCACTGGGAGTGAAAGACCGATAATTCGATATGAATTGCTTCAGATGGGACAGTAAAATTTGTCAGCAATATCTTCATATAGAAATATAAAGATTTATTCCCACTTCACACTAGGAGACAGACTGTTATAGACCATTGCCATGAAGTCTGACTCCTAAATAATGTGTGTATTCCATGTCCCTGCATGCCAGACCGGCTTCCCTATTGTTTGTGTATTGAAATGGAATGTGGATTGTGCCTGTCCCATTATTAAATGTTAATGACCTCACATTGTTCTGTCCAGATGGCTAGATAAATGGATTTTTGTAAAATCTTACCGTAAAATCCTTTTCTCTTAGCTCATCGACAGACGTAGTCCTCGGTGATACACCACCTTCGGGTTATGTTACCTCCGCAGGAGCAGGACTAGACAGGAAATTAAAAAGCTCTGGCCACACCCTAGGGGCAGTCCCAGAGGGTATATCCTCTCTCTCTCTGCCTCAGCAAATCAGTTATGTGAAAAAGCAGTGCTTAGAGAATTTAACCCAACCCAACTCCAAAACAGAGGGGCGGGGACTACGTCTGTCGATGAGCTAAGAGAAAAGGATTTTACGGTAAGATTTTACAAAAATCCATTTTTCTCTAGCGCTCATCGACAGACGTAGTCCTCGGTGATACACCACCTTCGGGACGTCCCAGAGCAGTATCACAACTGAGGGGTGGGAAAATGGAAATCAAATCCCAATCTAGAAGGCCCAACCGGTGCCAACTAGAAGTTTACAATGCTCATCCTTAATGATGAGACTCAACAAAAAAATTTTTCAAACAGAAAAAAAAAACCCTCGAGGTAGACCACCGGTCTCCTCAATTTGCGGCCTGCAAAACCTTGCGGCCAAATGAGGCATCCGCCGATGCCGTCACATCAATTTTATAGAATTTAGTAAAGGTATGTACCGACGACCAAGTGGCCGCCTTACATACCTGGACCACTGACGCCTGATGGCGAAAGGCCCAGGAAGTACTGAGCGCTCGAGTGGAGTGCGCCCTAACAGGGAACGGAGGACTCTGACCCTTAATAGAATAAGCCTGTACCACCGTTTGTCTAATCCATTTGGCAATGGTCGCGGCAGATGCAGGCAAACCCTTTCTGGGCCCATCCGTGATCACAAAAAGTGAATCCGTCTTACGGAATGATTCCGTAGCTTTCAGGTATACCCTGATTGCCCGAACCACATCCAAGGAATGCAACGCATGTTCCCGATGATGCTTGGGCTGAGGACACAAGGAAGGTAGTACAATATCTTCATTCAGATGAAAATCTGAAACCACCTTAGGAAGAAAAGATGGCTTAGGATGAAGTACTACCTTATCCCTATGAATCACTAGGTATGGGGACTGGCATGATAATGCAGCCAGTTCTGACACCCTGCGAGCAGAAGTAATAGCCACCAAGAAGACCACCTTCTGGGATAAAGTAAGCAAGGGAATCTCCCTGATGTTTTCAAAGGGAGGTTTCTGTAGAACCGACAAAACCAAATTAAGATCCCAGGGCGGTAAGGGCGCGCGGACTGGAGGAGCCAGGTGCCGCACCCCCTGGATGAAATTCCGCACCAAGGATTTGGTAGCTAAAGGTTTCTGAAAGAAGATTGCTAATGCTGAAACTTGACCCTTGATGGTGCTCAAGGCTAGCTTCTGCTCAACCCCTTGTTGCAAAAAGGCCAATATTCGAGACACCGAATAGGTACGTGGAGGAAATCCTAAAGATTCGCACCACGCAATATAAGTCTTCCATGTGTGATAATAGACTTTGCTGGAAGTCGCTTTCCTTGCTTTAATAAGGGTAGGAATGACAGAAGTAGACAAACCTCTGTCCTTCAGTACTTGGGTCTCAATGGCCAGGCCATTAAAACCAGCGACTGTAAAGCACGAAGGTAAATAGGTCCTTGAGACTACAGACACTCCCTGAGACGAAGTTCCCACGGAACGTCTGCGACTAACCTGTCCAAGTCGGCCAGGCCGGCTTGAAGAGGCCAGCCTAGAATTTCTAGGACCACTGGCGCTGATTGGATCTGAACCAGGCGTCCCTAGAGGTATCTGGCCCCGACCATCCGAGAAAGTCTGGTCGTTTTCTGTTCCCACGCATTTATCAGATACCTGATAGTTATCAGGCAAGGTGATCTTTTCTGGTTGAACCTCAGGGACCAAAGTCACCCGACTAGAGGCTACTTGGCCTATCTGGTCAATCAGATCCGATTCCTGTGAGGTATCGGGACTAATCTTAGGAAAAGGTAAAGGAAAAGATCTATACAGGGAACGGTAACTACCGCTTCCTGTACTTAAATGTTGGAAGGGAAGAATCGCACCGGTAGTAGTGGTTGATGCTCGATCTAATGTCCTAAATACCGGTGAAAACGTCCCCCCACCCTGAAATTGGGTGGGGGCGCACCTTCAGGCTGTGTACTCCTTTACTTCGGGTTTGGCTGGGTTGGTCCTCTGCTTGTCCGACCAGCCCTTCTTGAACCCTCCTGGAGGAGTCTTGCCTTTCCCGGAAGTACCAGCCGGGCGTCCTTTATGGGCGGTAAAGAAAGGTCCTCGCTTGTTGCGAGGTTCCTTAGCTTTTGCAGCCTGTGGTAAAAAAGTACTCTTGCCCCCGGTGGCATCCTTAATGATTTCATCTAGGTTGGCTCCAAATAGACGATTCCCCTGGAAAGGGAGATTGGTCAAAGTCTTTTTGGAACCTAGGTCAGCTGACCAGCATTTTAACCACAGCACACGTCTGAGGATCACTGCTAACTTAGATGCATGCCCTAACAAGGGAGTAGTGTCCAAGGCTGCGTCACAGATAACCGTAGCCCTTGTATGATCTGTTCTATCAAATCAGATGTCTCCTGGGGAATATCTTTTCCCCTAAGATCTTGGCGTACCATCTTCGCCCATTCTGTAAGTGTCTGGGAAACTAGACCAATAACAATTACTGGTCTAAATGCTGACCCTATCAGAGAAAAGATAGTGCGGGACTCCGCTTCTATCTTTCGATCCACCGGATCCTTAAAGGACGAAGTGTCCTCCACTGGAATAACCGTGGCTTTATTCAGCCTGGAAATAGGCGGATCCACGACTGGTGGTACCGTCCATTTCTTAATGATGGATTCCTCAAACGGATAGCGTCTAGCAATACGCTTGGAAATAGTAAAGGTACGTTTAGAATGTTCCCATTCTCCTTTAATCTGATTTCCAAAACATTTAGGTACAGGAAAAGCCTTCGCCGTCTTGATGGGCTTATTAGTCCCAAAAGGCCTCTCTGTTTCAGTTGCCTCTGCCGGTAAAGCCTCAAGTTTTAAGGTTTCTTGCACTGCCACAACTAGTGCGTCCACCAATGCTTCTTCCTGAATTATAGCAGGAGAAGAAGCGTCCTCCTCACTGTCTGAGGGGGCTTTACCTGGGATAGCAGCCCTTGCAGAGGAACCTGCAACTGCAGTGACCATCTCTGAATCAGAGTCAGAGGTGTCAGATAGTATAGGGGTAGGCGGGGGTCGCTTCCTTGACCCCCGTCCCTGACAGGCCGCCTCCACCCGAGCCACCATAGACTCCAAAATTGCTGTAAATGACTCTATACTCTGTACACCGGCGGGTCCCGAGGCCCCCTCGAGGGAAACAGGTGGGGGAATCTGTGTGGCAGGGTCCATAATAACTCCAGTTACTACCTGGATGATATAATTCAAAGTAAAGAAAAACTTTTTTTTTTTTTTTTTTTTTTGACCCTCAGCGCCACAAAAAACCCCTTAGTGTTACCTGCTAGGGATCCCTATCGATCGAGAGAGAGAGAGATAGACCCCCAGGCTCACCACTTGATGTTCAGAGTTGAACTGCAACAGCTTACAGCGCTGTCTTAGACAAACAGGAAGTCTTTTGGCTGGCTGCCCAGGAAGAAAGGAGGCGGCTCCGCCCCTCTGTACGCCTTCCGGCGCCTCCCCCAAGCTCCACGAGGTGTAGAATCACCTAAAACATGGCCGCCCCCATGCTGGAGACACGAGGCTACGCCAAAATGGCGGCTCGTGCGATCCAGCAAAAAACATGGCGGCGGCCTGTGCTGACTAGCGGTGTGCTGCAGGCACACAACACTCTCTCTGCATGGGGATATGGCGTGTTTGGCGGTACCGGCCCTGGCGGACCGCATGGTCGTTCGGGAGGCCTGCTATTAGCTGGAGATCTGACTTGGAAGGCAGTCTACATGTCCATGGCTTCTGACTGGTAGGTAGCTTATACTTAACCCATAAGATTCCCAGCATGCCACAGATTACATCTTTGAAACATGTATACAATAGATTGTTAGCTCCCAAACCAAGCCTCCTGGCTTTTGCACACATAAAATCACACTCAAAGTAGGAGGATTTGTGACATGTTATAGGATAGAAAGAAACTCTTTCTTACCATACAGAGAGGGGCCCGCGTTCACCACAAAACCCGTCAGGGAAAACAGGGGGAACATACTACTCACCATACCGGAACCAGGCGGGCACCAACTCCTGACAGTACCCCTCTCCACCGGGGCGGGAGGGCTGTCGACCGATACAGACGCCGTGACTCATGGTCTTTGGCGTTTCAGCGAGACGTTTAACTCGCGGGTTCAGTCCTTTAATGGGACTTTGTCGCGGCCGACTCAGCGCGGAGCTATGGCCTGCACGCGCTCGTAGGCTGAACTGGGGTGACCACCGGATCTCAACATCCAGCCCGTCGCCCAGTTCAGCTTTCTTGCTTGAAGATCTCACAGGAACACTGGAGAAAAAAAAAACTGTCCAAAAATCCTTTTAGAAAAAAATTTCTTGCCAGGACCTAAGATCCCAGCAAGGTATCTAGGTCCTTACTCCTAACTAGACAGAAAATAACGGATTTGCTGAGGCAGAGAGAGAGAGGATATACCCTCTGGGACTGCCCCTAGGGTGTGGCCAGAGCTTTTTAATTTCCTGTCTAGTCCTGCTCCTGCGGAGGTAACATAACCCGAAGGTGGTGTATCACCGAGGACTACGTCTGTCGATGAGCGCTAGAGAAAATTAGTTTAGGTTAATTCTCTTCATATATACACTTTCATCTGCATATGCTACTGTAATCAGGCAGATGGGAGGGATTGTGTACACTGTATGGGAGTGTAAAACTCTGTTTTCATTGGATTGTGAATGTCGTCCTGTCCCCAACAAGGTCCACCTGGGCGGTAACCTTGTGGGGGAAAACTGTATAAAAGAGCAGCTGTACCATTAAAGTTTGAGTGCCATTTCACTCTCAATCTTGAGTTCTGTCCCTTATTGGGGGAAGCTGCTACAAGGGATTGCTATGCTCTTCATAATCCCTTGGATAATCACTAAGCTCTTGTAAGAGCTTGTTCCTGCTTCACTCTCTGGGCAAAGAGAGGGTCACCCAGGGGAACCTGGAGCCTTGTCATAGGTCCAGGGTGGGTAGAAGACTGTGAGACCCAAACCAAGCTGCGGCAGTTCGTGGGGTCTGAGGTGGTTATGGTGTCTGGTGGAGTGCTTGGAGCATCCGTCAACAGAGGTACCCAGTCGGGTGCCGGTTGACCCGTTACAGATGGGGAGAAGCCTGCTGCAAGGCAGAGGAACAGTCACAATCTTGGGGGCGAACAGATGATCAACCTGATGTTACAGAGCAAGACAAAAAAAAAACACAGCCCTGGGGAAGCTCTGACTAAAGGAGAAATGAATCCCACCAGTGAAAATTGGACAGTCAATTATCAATTCACCAAAACAACAAGAGGGAAAACCGCAAACAAAAACTGGAGACTTACATGTTGGAAGCTTAAAAGAAGAAAAAATAAATAAATATGGGCCCAGACCCAAACAAATCATATAAGGAAGTTTGGACAGTAAAAAAAATCCAAAAGATAAAGAAAGCAGCCGATAAAAGTGAGCTGCATACCCTCAACCTTAATGGATAGAGGCTCCGTGATTAGGAAAGGGCTGCTTTTCAGGCAACCAACCATTAGGCAAGATACTAACGTTAGAGAGCCCTCACAATAAACCAATCAAATGGGTTGATAAAAAGAATCTAACCATCCCACAATTATAAAAAAAAAAAAAAAAACTGGAGAGAACCCTAGGGGGATCAGCCCTAAAATTATGGAAACTGGGCAGGACCTATTAAAAAAACAAAAAGGGTGGGGGGATAGGCAGGACCAAGGATACCTCACAACACAACTTTTGCACCAAATCATACTGCCTGTAGGATAAACTGAAATCCTTCCCCTCAGCAGCTAAAGCGTACCAGAAGATGGACAGGTAACACTGTATAACTGATCAACTAGTTCCCCAAAACATCATTCAAGAAATCAACCACCTTGTCTTGAGTCCACACCACATCTCTCACAAAGGAGCGATTGGCAGGCATCTCAGGCCCCCTTTTAGGGACTCTACCTGACTGGGAGCAGGAATGAGGCAGGACACAGATTAAACATAATCCAAAGGTTGCAAAACAGCCACAGACGAAGGACTTAACTTCTGGATATCAGGTCCCATGAAGACCTCCAGACTGACACTATCCCCCATAGACGGATACTTGCAGCATCATCCTGTAATATAGCTTTCATGAATACAAAGCTTTATATGAAGTGAGGATGGGCAGATGAATGAAAGGTCTGCCTCCTCCATTTATAGAGCATCTTTCATTCATGGAAGCATCAGTACAGCTTCTACGAATGGAGGAGGAGGTGGAAAGAATGGATATAGTTTTTGATAAGTGCCTGTGATAGCATTGGAAGATTACGGCTGAGGAATATAGAGGACAAAGAATTTAAACTTTGACAGCTGGCACCAACAAGGGACACATTGGCTACAATCTAAGCACTGTCCCTTGTGCTTGTTTTTAATAGTGCAGCAGTGAATGAGTCCCCTGTACTTCAGCCCAACTGGGCTTACTCACTGAGTGAGTCATCAGAGACAGGGTCACACCAAGGGCTTTGCCACAGAGCTGTACCTGGAAAATACGCGTCACTCAAGTCTAGAACCTGCCACAATGCACAATCATGTGCCTGAAGGCCACATTACAGGCTAGTCCCACACATCCAGTCCAGCAGGGTAAGGTCTGAAAAGCTACTGCTGAGTAGCAGCCGACCTGGATAGGTGCTATGCAGAGAACAGTTCAAGCAGCAGTATAATGAGAAATCTTAACTGAAGTAATTGAGGAAAAAAAACACCAGGAGTGTAGCAAAAATCTTGACTGAAGACCCCAAGGTTAGAAGGATAGCAAAAAAGAGATTGGGCTTCTTTTCAGGTGAGCTGATGAGAAAGTATCCAAACTAGGACACTAGCAAAAAACAAATATAGAGGAGGGGGTTGTGCACAGGCTGGCCTACAAATGTTCCTGTTTCCCAGTATACCACCTCTTAAAAGGTGATAGCATTACCAGACTGCAATAGAAACCCCATATCTCTTATACACAATCCCTAATCTCTAATGAACAAGAAAGAAAGTGGTACTAACAAAAACAGGCCACTCTTTACACACAAGCTTAGGAGCCATATATACATTACTGTAAGCGCAATGAGCCAATAAGGCTCATTCAATAAAGAGTGCAAACTGCAATGCACACAGGAATTCATTAGAAGTGATTGTGGACTAATCTGACTTCATAAAAAAGGGTTGATTTACTAAACACGAAGAGTGCAAAATCTGGTGCAGCTGTAAGTGGTAGCCAATCAGCTTCTAACTTCAACTTATTCAATTAAGCTTTGACAAAGCGGATTGGTTTTTATGCAGAGCTGCACCAAATTTTGTACTCTCTAGCTTTAGTAAATCAACCCCTTCGCTACTTGCAGTGTTCGCTGAACAAGCCCAATTATGTCTATACACCGAGGCTGCACACACTGCATGATCTAGGCACGTCATGTTTTGAAGCTAATCAATCTGACAGAAACAGACAATGACTCATGATCAGCATGCCCACTCAGTCAAATACAGCATAATTTTCTTGAAAATCTTACATACCTGGCACAGTGACGCAACAGGGCCTGTGCCATTCCTACAAAAAAAAAAAACAAACAGGCATACTTCAAGAATGACGCACATTCACACAAGTGACTCTCTTACGCAGGGTCTGTCCTTACACATGAAATATGCTGCATGCTGTTTCCGGGATTAGAGCCCATACTTTCCTTTCTGCCCACACAAGGAGAGTGGGATGACAGCATGAGATGGGGGAAACACAAGGAGGAGGAGAACTCAGGCAGTACCGTGGAATTCATTCAGCCAGCCTGAAAATCAGCTCAATACATGATTATTGTGTGTAGTATCCCCAGAAAGAGGGGCAGGTCGATTCCATCAATCAGCATTCAGCCAATGTCTGCTGTGTGGGAAGAATTAATTAGGGGCTGACCAGAAATAGGAAATGACTGTGAAATGATTATATAATACATCAAAATAATAGTGAAGAGACAGGATGGCTTAAGGGGAGAAAATAAGATTTCAAAAGGGAGAGAGCTGCATGAAGGAAATGGGAAAAAAAAACAATTAAATACATGTGGATTATGCCTATGGCTAGAAGACAAGTGCCAAGCGAGAAAAAAAAAAAAAAAAAAAACACTTGTCTTGGAACATGAAAGTTAAATGTTGACAGGCAATGTTACACAAATATAATTTAGCATATTTATTTACTAACATGTTTCTCTTTCACATCCTCATTAAGGTTCCCATTGCTGTCACTAGACGAGGCTCCACTCATCGGGTTTTCATGCGAACCATGGCTGCCCAAACTTCCGTATCCACTGGAGCCACTGTTATGGACAGGCTGAATGGAGACAATGCATTGATAAACTGTCAATATGCATGATATAAGACGTGTTCACCCCTTCCATTACAGCATTACAAGCTTTTTTTTTTTTTTCGATCAACAACTCAAATTTCCATTGGTTTTTAGAGAATCACCATCTCTCTGTATAATAATAACAATAAGAATAATAATATGTTCATTAGTTTATCACTGGCTATATTGTGCCATACAAAACACAGATATGACCACCAATGTAATATATGATAAACATGTTACTGGAAACATATCAGTAACATGATGTTTTTATTTAATTTTAGCCAATTACAATACTCACAAAAGATAATGTAATACAGCTACTGTATACTTTAAAATGTTAGTTATAATAGCTCTAAAAAACTCATTAACATTAATATTCTGTATTAAATATATGCACTTTGTACACACCTTTGGTATAATTGTTATAAAAGGTTTACCTGAAAGTAATTTTGACATGGCTTTTACAGCTTTGTGTATTTTTCTGACTATTACATTTGGAGTTCCATAAACTCTCACTCTGGAGGCAGAGCAATCAGCATCAATGCTGAATTGAGAAACTGAGAAAATCGAGTACAGGATAAGCCACGTCAGTCTGCTGCTAATAACGGGTGGCTACACCCGACTATTTTAATCATGCTCTGCAGAATGCTATTTTATTCAGTGTAAGGTGACATACCTGCATAAGAAGCTGATGTATTTGCTCTGTAAGCTCTTGAATTCCAGGTTGCAGTGACTGGTCTTCTAAGCATGGTGGTGCAGTAAAAATGTCTTCATTAACAGGGCCCCTAATGACGACAAAGATTGACACCATATGTGTACTAAACAGTTATTGTTTTAAATCACTGGAGCATTCAGTCACAAGCACGTAGTTAAGGCATATTCCGATGTTAATTTGCAGTAGTTCATGATAGATATAGGCAACCAGAAGCCTGTTAGTAACGGAGACAAAACAGGTCTCAGTGCACTAAAAGCAAGCACACCACAATTTGGCGTGGTCTACATTAATGTCCTGTATGGTTCTCTCTTACTAGCAAATAAATATCAGAAATACAAAAAATAATGTGCATTGGCTGTTGGTAGCAAACAGCTTTGCTGGATTATAAAGGGCCCTTAATACATGAAAGCACAGGGTATACTCACATCCTGACTTTGTGCCTGCCAATGATGAAAGATACTTTTCGACTCCAAGGGTTGATGAAACTGGACCAGCTGGTATCGACTGTGATATATTCTCCGTTGCGGGCACAGAACCGAATTGGGGAGAAGTCAAAAGGCTGTCCTCCATACTGTAGAACTAAAAAAATAACTAAATAAAAAATTTTATACACACACACTATATCTATCTTTAACCACTTTAGGACTGCAGTAGCAGCACAGTGGCAGCCCTGTGTCCAGCAACAGACCTACGTTGCTGGACTCCTAGCTGTCTAGACACAGCGGGAGTCAGGCCGGAGGAGGAGAGGCGGTGATCACCGCCTCTCTTGCCAGATCATCGCGGAAAGAGTGAGAAAATCCGCCCGCTTGTGTAATCGAAGTGGGCGGATCTTCTCTGTGACAGACAGGAGGAGATCACAGGATTCAGCATAGCTGAACCTGCGATCTCTGTCACAGAACCCCCTCCGCCCACACGTCAGTAAGCATGAGGCATACATTTAACCCCTTGATCACCAACAGTGTTAACCCCTTCCCTGCCAGTGTCATTATTACAGTAACAGTGCATATTTTTAGCACTGATTACTTCAGCATCGGTCCCCCCAAAAGTGTCAAAAATGTCAGTTAGGGGTCCGATCTGTCCTCCGCAATGTCGCAGTCCTGCAAAAAAAAAAAAAAAAAAAATCAGATCGCCACCATTACTACTAAAAAAAAATAAAAATGACAAATCTTTCCCGTAGTTAGTAAACGCGATAACCTTTGCGAAAACCAATCAAAATACTGTTATTGCGATTTTTTTTACCAAAAATATGTAGCAGAAAACAAAATTGGCCTAAAATGTTAAAAAATTTTGATTTATACATTTTTTTGGGAATGTTATATATCAGAATGTGAAAAATATATATATTTTTTTTTTCCAAAATTGTCGCTCTTTTTTTCAAAAATTAAAAAAAAAAAAAAAAAAAAAAAAATCGGACAGGTGATCAAATACCACCAAAAGAAAGCTCTATTTGTGGGGAAGAAAAAGGATGTAAATTTTTATTTGGGTACAGCGTCGCACCACCGCGCAATTGTCCATTAAAATAACGCAATGTGCCGAATCGCAAAATATGGCCTGGTCAGGAAGGGGGTAAAATCTTCCGGTCTTAAAGTGGATAAAAATACGCTCATTGAGAATTTTTTTGTCAAAGACATGTAGCTAAATACATTTTGGCCTAAATGTATTACAAAAATTAAATATATTGGATATTTTTTAACAGTCAAAGTAGAAAATGTCAATTTTTCTCAAAATTTTTGCTTTTTTTTTTTATTAATATCGCAAAAAATAAAAAAGTGCAGATGTGATCAAATACCACCAAAAGAAAGCTCTGTTTGTAGGGGAAAAAAAAGTACGTAAAGTACAGCATTGCATGACCGCGCAATTGTCAGTTAAAGTCACGCAGTGCCAAGTTGAAAAAAGTGGCCTGGTCATTGAGCAGCCAAATTTTCCGGGGCTAAATTGGTTGTAAACCCTCACAAATACACGGTGAAGCGACTGGCCTCAGGGGATGCACAGAGAGGAAAACAAATCCACCTACACCATTTGTATTGTTTATCATCTACAGCCGTATTCCCCCTACATTCAAAGTGCAGAATTTACACAGCATCTCTGAGCTCTGAAAAGCAGGGATGGAGAGCTGAAGTTACATCGGTGAGAAGAGTTCTGAGAGCTGATTGGAGTGAAGAGAAATACCCACCTTCACACAGCAAACAGGAACAGAGTTGAGGCTGCTCAACTCCAATCAGCTGGATCTCCCTCCCGTCATAATTTTTCTCTTGGTGTCAGTAAAAAACTTGTCAAAAGTGACTCACGCTTATGGCAGAGGAATGAGGCAGCAGAAAGAAATTACACTTAGTGCTCTGGACTGAGACAAGTACACGCTATAGAGGGATAGGGTTTGTTCAGATTTCATGTCTGAGGTTTACAACCACTTTAAAGTGCAACTGTGAGCACAAAACTACAATAATAAACTACAGAGAGAGAGCAACTGCCAAATCAATTCCTTTGCTGGGGTTGACAGTGCTGACAAATCCTCACCAAACTTGTATTTAGCGTTGTCCCTCTTGAACCTGCAATCTTAAGCCAGACTACAGGTGTACGTGCCAGTGCAACCAAAGTTAGCACTTTGTTTTAGTAATAATTAATTTCACCAAGCTTTTTTTATTTTTTAATGGAAAAGCCTTGTTATGACTGCGGTCAGCAGGAACAGTGATGCACGAAGTCTCTGCAACGAACCCTGCTAGAACAAAGTGCCTCAGAAAGGTGTAGATGTGTACAAAATAGGCAACAGAAGATTAATGCTTTATAACCATGGTGGCTGCTCTTCTACACAGGTCCAGTATCTTCGCTAGCAAATCTACTTTGTTAATTGTTAGGCCACTGAGCATAGCAAACTACCTTAATCCCCCTTGCCAACAGCCCTGAGAGTCTTTCGAACATGAAATCTGTGGCCAATATCTGGGGCAAATCTGCTACTATATGGACAATTTTAGCTCAAAGAACACTTATAATCACTTTATAAATACCTATAAAATTCTGGAGGAAGGTAACTCAAGAAATATCAGTGATAAATACCCTACCAGTCCAATTCACCCAAACATACTGGGAGCTGTAGTTCATAAGTAGTTCTAGTTGCGAAGTGAAAGTATGCTCACACATACCGTACTTAAAAATTAACTTGGCAATACCGCAAGATGCCTCAAGAGGAAGAGGTCATTCTCAAATCAGGGGAAAGAAGAAAAAAAAAAAAAAAAGTACTAGTTCTGGTGCTGTGAATCTATTCAGCATTACTGCACATATCAATGACTCAAAACTAGTTTGCACCAAAGAAGGCAAAGAATGTCAGCTTATACCTGAGGTTTTTTGATGGATTTACATCAAGCTTGGGTGGAAGGAAAGAAAAAGTTCACCTTTTCAGCTAGAATTTTAATGAAGCCGGTTCACACATGACCGGGGCAGCCGCGGTGCGAATTCCAAAAGGGTCCTGTGCGTTTTTGGGTCTGATTCAGGTGTATATTCAGGCAAAATTTTTTACCTAAATCACACCTCAACCGGTAAACAGGAACACACTGGACCCCAGGCTGGAAACTGCGGCTGCGCATATGTGAACTCAGCCTTAGATCTATCATCAACTATGTAGTATAATGGCCTGCCTGACTTGAAACAAATTGAAATGATTTTTCGGGTGGGTCCACCTATTCCATTATTTTGGTAATCTAAAGGAAATTGTAAGGAGATTGTTCAATTAGATTGCAAAGTTTATGGCTAGCTTCATACAAGTACATGGGAGGGAGACCTTAAGCTGTCAATGTTGTAATCCAGCTCAGGGAGGCGGAGGGTGTAAACACACAGATTTCACTTTCAGGCCCCATTCATATGCTGTAGTGGGAACGCATGGTTTTTGGTGCAAGTTTCCTGTGATACACATAGGGCAGCTCCTTGATTTTATTGGACTGCCACATGCACAACAAAACTCGGCAAAGTAGCTCATGGGGCATTTTGGTACACTGCGGTTTGCACATTTACCGCAAGTTTTTCACGCATCTGTGCTTCCACCTTAGGGGTGCCGGTACCGATTAATGGCAACGAAAGCGCAGCCAGCTCATTCCAGGTATATAAAGGTGGCCATACTCTACACCAGTGATCCCCAACCCCCGGGCCGCGGACCGGTACCGGTCCGCCCAAAGAACATTACATTATTTCCATTTTAGAAAAAAAACATTTTATAGAAAAGGGTGGACACGGGGCGCAGAGCAGTGCGCCCTGAGCCCACCCATTTGTGTGACAATAGCAAATGAATATTTGCTATTGTCACACGGATCCTCCTCCTGGCCAATCAGGAAGCGGGTCCGGGACTCGTTTCCTGATTGGCCGAAAGGCGAACCCATGCCATTGGCCAAGTAGGAGGAGGGAGGACTTGAGGAGACTGAGGAGAAGCCGCCGCTGCAAATCAGGTAAGTGCACTGGTCACTGTGCATTGATTGGGGGCACGCTGGTCACTCTGCATTGATGGGGGCACGGTGTGGAACTCTGCATTGATTGGGGGCACGCTGTGGCACTCTGCATTGATTGGGGGCACGCTGTGGCACTCTGCATTGATTGGGGGCATGCTGTGGCACTCTGCATTGATTGGGGGCACTCTGCATTGACGTACACACCCACCCCCACCCCCCCCCCCCCTCAGCAGGCCACGGAAAAATTATCAAACGTTGACTGGTCCGCGGCGATAAAAAGGTTGGGGAGCACTGCTCTACACAATCTGATTGTACAATCTCCCTTAGATTTACCATAACTGTATAATAGGAGGACACACCTATCTATATCCAGTGACACATTTCTCCCGTTTTCAATACTACAGCTCTGCTTGACAAACGTTATTATGCAATCTCTCGGCTCCTGCACTCTGCCAAATTAACAGTCTATGCAAGATGAAGGTAACATACAAAACGCTCAGTTAGTAGAGGAAAACAATGGCTAAGTATAGAGGGAGAACAAGGCTCATTGTCATTGCCTGCATTGGAGAAGAATGAAACTGCAGAGGTAGGCTCCTTTCACACGAACCATCCGATCAGATCCGCCTGTCAGTTTTTTTTTTTTTAGGCGGATCTGATCGGATCCTCCATGCATCCCTATCGGGCAGCGGATGTCAGCGGTGACAAGTCCGCTGACACCCGCTGCCATCCTCATCCGATCCTGTACGTGAAATCTGGAAGGATGGAAACCCTATTTTCCATCCGTCCAGGGGATTGGATCAGATGGGATCGGATGAGAGCGGACAGGCGGTCCGCTCTCATCTGATTCCCCATAGAGAGCAGTGTTGCTATGACACATCCCTCTCCACACACACAGTGCGGAGACGGAGCGGTCATCCGCCTGCTCAGCGGGGATCAGGGGATCGATCCCCACTGAGTAGAGAACGGAGCTCATCGCAAGGCGGATCGTGTGAAAGGACCCGTAATCTCCTTAAGGGGGAGGGAAGGTGCATGCTGTGTGCATTAATAAGGTCAGCTGCTGAACTACTGCCATAGTTTAACAGTTTTCCTATCCCAGATACCAAATACCAGGAGGAATATCAGGAAGTAATCGAAGGGCTTTCTACAGGAGACTGGAGGGTGACAGTAAGGCCCACTCTAGACGTTAAGGGAAACTTTTTCTGCAAACAAGATACAGTAATGGAATTCAGGTTAAAAAAATAAATAAAAAAAAAGTGGATACGTAGTGTATGTTGAGCTTTCAGAGGGGAAAAAAAACAAAAACTAGACCAGCATCTCCTTAATGCAGTAACTGTAGAAAGGTTACTGTAGCTATAAGCCTCCTAAATGCAGAAAGTAGCAATATTATATACGTACTCTTCTTGTGTACAGCTAACATGAGTGGGAGGTCACTGGGATGAAGGTGCAGAAAGATGGGACTGCCAATCAAATCCTGGGGCAGGTAACCCAGCAATGGAACAGCCCTGTATTTTAAAGATATAAAAAATGAGAACAGAAAATAAGTTCAACAATTTCTAGGCTGAGGACTATAGTCTTCTCACCTCCTATCCACATCCTGGAAAAGGCAGCTTGGAGTGTGTGTGGTCGTAAAAATGCATTTATCTGCAGGAATCCGAGGAGCTAAAAGAAAGAACAAGGGAACTCAAATCGCATCAACAACATGCCCTGTTAACAGAGATCTCTGCTGCATTCTAAAAGCAAAGTTAGATGTCAGCTCCATTAGTAGTGGAGATACCAAAAAGTATTAACTTTAGTGTCTGTATTTTAAGAGAAAGTAAACTCTTTTTTTTCTTGTACCTACAGCCTATAATAAGGCTTACCTGTAGGTACTGTGAATATCTCCTAAACATAGTTTAGGTTAGGATATTCAGAGTACATGCAGCCAATGACATTATCCGCGCATGTACTCTGAAGGTCCAAGCTCACTATGTCGGACCTTCAGAGCCCATGCCTCAAACAGGGGATTCGTGCACATGCACGGGAGTGACAACATTGCAGCTTGGGCCACTCACAGCGCCGGAGCCCGCAAACCCGGAGGAAACACCAGGGAAGATGTAATCCGTCTCAGCGGTGTGCAGGCACCGCTGAGACAGCTTCGTTTCAAGGGAAGTATTTCATAACAAGCTAGTATGAAACTCATACTAGCTCATTATGCTTTTGTCTTACAGGTTTTTTATTCCCCCAGGTCTACCACCTCTTTAAACACACTGTATACAGTCTTCTACACCCAGGACAATTTACTAATTCGCATAATAAGATCACAAGCTTCTTAGAGTCAATGGATAACATGATCATGTTTTTCAGGGAGTGTTTGCAACATCTTTCTCAGATCAAGCAGAAAACAGTGTGATAAAGAGGCCTTGCTGCTCCAGATTTACCAGAGATAAGAGGAATATCTACCCCTCACTGAGCAATATCTAGATGTAAATATAAAAAAAAAAAAAAGATCATGTCTAATAATGTGATAAATGGAGACCATCCCTGCTCTAATTACACTCCTAAGCTTTTCCTGAGACAGTACAGATCAATTATTGCAAAGGATTACACAGCAAATAGAAACCAATAGGCTACCAGGAGGAGGATAAAAATCAGAATGCAGCATCTTTCATAGCATTTCTGTAATATAAGCACTATCCATTAAAATAATAAGTAACCGTTTTACGTACCTTCATATCCTGAGTGTACTCGTTCTGCAAATAGTATGCAGCACAGCTGCTCTGCGGTGCTGCCATCAGCCTCTGTCTGTATACGGATCAGGTATGGGGTAAGGCGGAAGGGATGGTAAGATACTTCCCGTCGTGACTGTTGTCCACAACTGAGGAAAAATGCAGAGCTGTCAAAATGCTACTAACTGTATAACAGGCAAGTACTAAAGCCAAAAGACCACAACCTGGACATGAAACTGTCCATCTCCTTAACAATTTGACCCCCAGGCAAATTGTGATATTTCTCAAAATACATGTAAAGGTCTGCGCTGCTTTGGCAGTCAATGACAGTCACTGCTCTCTAGAGATTGTGCTGTTGTTGGAAAAGACATGGACTTTAACGGCACTATCTCAATCTCTAACCCAAGCTCTAGTTATTTAGGATGTGGCACTTTATAACATTTATTGCGCTCACTAAACTGCTATCTGTTAGCGCATAGTAATATAGTAGTGACTGCTCTCTGCTCCGGAAAGACCGGGAACTGAGCAGTCATGTTCTCGTGCTTAGTGCTGAAGGGACAGCTGGACTGATGCTGCAGCGGGGAGGAGAGTATGTAGGTTTGTTATTTTCAATCCCCACGCTTCTCATTTAAATAGTATATCATTGTATTTAGCATTAACTTTGCAATACAATGAGTAGGAATATCACTTTCAGCAGTTTTTATAGTATATAAAGAACTGCATTTGTCCCCAGGTTACATGGTATTAAGAGGCTTCCGTGTAGTTAGCTATGGCACATAAGAACAAAAAGTAAAACTAGTACGGTCATCTTACCTGATCCGACAGTAAAATGATTTTTCTTCTAAGCCTTCCAGATACCCTGAATCTGTAAACATAAGGAAAGTTTAACAGTTAGCAAAAAACACATTTCACATTCATCCCTACATCTAAATGTAAGCCAATGCATGGAAAATGGTCTTCCCCACCATGTGTGCGTGTGGCCAAATGTTTGCGTACACCTGACCTACCCACCTTGTTGGGTGAAACCTAGGTGAAAGCGGGATGATGTGGTAAAGAGCGTGGACAAAGGAACACAGGCTGTAGAAGTGTCCTTGTACTCCTCTGAGCCAGACAGGCTGTGTGAGCTGCTGTTGAATGGGTTTTGTTAGGAAAGTAGCTCTCACAGCCACTGAGGAAAGCAAGAGGTAGACATTAGAGGCAAAGACTAGTCTTGGCTGCTGGGGAATGTGTGTTTTGACCTTTAGGTTAAACATAAGGTCCATCCTAAAAGGCAAGCAAGATTCCAACTAAGGGTGGAAGCAAAAACTCTTAGAGCAGGTTCACACTACCGCGAACAGAAAGTCGCCCCATGAAGGAGCGACTTTTTAGCGCGACTTTGAAGAGACCTTTGAAGAGACTTTGAAGAGACTTAAATGATAGGCGACTTTGTCTGTGGGGAATGCCTGGGTAATCTTTTTCTTCTTCCTGGAAAGTCTGATCACAGTCGCTTGAATATAGATAAGGATCCGACTTAGAGGCGACTCCCATTGAAGTCTATGTGCACAAGTCGGATAGAGGTCACCTTGAAGTAGTACAGGAACCTTTTCTGAAGTCGGGGCGACTTCAGTAGTGCATATTAAGACGGCTGTCATTCATTTACATTTAATTTGTAATGCAAGCGACTTGGGGCGACTTGAGGTCGCACAAGTCACGTCCCAAGTCGGAGTAGTGTGAACCGGGTCTTACTGCAGGAAGAATTGCACAGGAAGTGGTTTTATCGCTTTCTGATTCAATATTATATAAAAACACACACATATATACCCGCAAGCACACAGTACAATGCAAAAGTTTCAGGCAGATGTATTCAGCAAAGTTGGAAGTTTCCAGTGAAGATCCCTTGTGTCAATCATTGTTTGGACTTATTCACTACATACTTATTTAGTGCATGATGTCACTATTTCATTTTATATAAATTGCACTTTTATATTTATACACATTTATTTAGATGTGGTTTTGTTGGATTGTGTATATTCATTGAGCGCACTAGTTTATCCATTATTTCATCATTCAGTTATTCCATCAGGTTGGAATCCTAGTTGCTGTCAAAAGTTTATGTTAGCGCACCCTTTTACTTTTACTTATTCAGGTGTAAAAAAATGTTGCAAGTTATGAATGCTATCAGAAATATAAGCGTTTGTTTATTTTTATCGATTATCAAAATGGAAAGTAAATGAACAAAAGAGAAATACAAATCAATATTTAGTGTGACCACCTTTTGCCTGAGAGAAACAAAACCGTATCAATTCTTCTAGCAAACAGTTTTTGAAGGAAATCAGCTGGTAGGTTGTTCCAAACATTTTGGAGAACCAACTACAGATTTTCTGTGGATGTAGACTGCCTCAAATCATTCTGTCTCTTCATGTAATCCCAGACAGACTCCATAATGTTGAGATCAGAGCTCTGTGGGGGCCAAACCATCACTTCCTTGTTCTTCTTTACGCTAAAGTTCTTAATGAAACTGACTATTTTTGGGGCCCCGGTCCTGCTGCAGCACTTATTCACACCTTGAAAACCAAAGAGTGATGGCTCTCACGCAATCAAATTTAAAAGTGTCAGATCAACTGTAATAAAATAGTGCTTCCCAGTTGCTGCTAGAACTGGACTGGTTACCCAAAAACAGTGTTTGTCAAATGAATGTGTAGGTTATAGTACTGCGCAACCTAGGATATCTTAATCGGTGATATATGAAACCTTAAAAGTATATAGTGCTAAGTGATATCTAGTATCTTCAATAGTGATATGCAAAAGTAAATTAAGTGTTAATTTTTATTATTGTGGGGCAGACAATTTAACAGGTGTACAATGCTCATAAATTATGTAGCATTTGTGACAATAAAGTGCTCAGTAGTACCATATATAATGTTAATCAAATGTTCATATACATTATTACAATTTAAACTGAATAATTTAAATCTACTTCACTCAGTATTTTTCTTCTACATAATCAAAATAAACAAAAATAAACAGATTGTGCAATTATTCAGTGCAAAAAAACATTACAATTATGACCAAAAACCAAATCCCAAAAAAGTGACTTTCAATTTAAGTGAATATTTGGGACACAGTCCGTATTGTCTGATGCAAATTACTTCACCAGTAAAATAAGTGCCTGGGGTGCTCTTCTAGTAATGACACCTGTGTGTGTGCTAACTGCTCACCTCCAATAATATAAAACAGCGCTTGTGGGTATTTGATAAACTGTGTTTTGTAATCCTCCAGTGTGTGGAGCTTTTTGGTAGTCTATGGGGAACCTTTCACCTCTATATCCTTTATCGATCTAGTGTCTCCCGACATTGGGTGATAAAAGACACTTTCATGGTGTAGTATATTAAAATATTTATTTAAAAAACCTATATATTCACTCAGTTAAGAACAGCAAATCCAGCAGCGTTTATGGACAAGCACTCCGCTCGTATCCCAATAAGTGACTTCCGGTTTCTCATGTACGCCCTACGCGTTACGTCACGAGTCACGTTAATTCCTCCTCCTGAGGAAGTCACTATTTATAGTTTTTTTAAATAAATATTTTAATATACTACACCATGAACGTGTCTTTTAACACCCAATGTCAGGAGACAAAAGATCGCTAAAGGATATAGAAGTGAAAGGTCCTCCATAGACTACCAACATCCTGAGAGAGGAAAAGGACCACACACACAGGAGGATTACAAACCACCGTTTATCAAATACACACAAGCGCTGTTTCATATTATTGGAGGTGAGCAGTTAGCACACACAGAGGAGTCAATTACTAGAAAAAGCACCCCAGGCACTTATTTTACTGGTGAAGGATTTTGCATCAGACAATAAGAAGGGACTGTGTCACAAATATTCACATAAACGGAAAGTCACTTTTTTGGGATTTGGTTTTTGGTCATAATTTTAATGTTTTTTTGCATTGAATAATTGCACAATCTGTTTATTTTGATTATATAGAAGAAAAATACTGAGTGAAGTAGATTTAAATTATTTAGTTTAAACAGTATTAATGTATATGCAGATTTGATTACCATTGTATATGGTACTACTGAGCACTTTGTCACAAATGGTACATAATTTATGAGCATTGTACACCGGTTAGTTTTTTTATTATTGTGGGGCAGACAGTTTAACACTTAATTTACTTTTGCACATAACTATTGATAATACTAGATATCACTTAGCACTATATAATATCAAGGTTTCATATATCACCGATTACTATATCCTAGGTTGTGCTGAACTATAACATACTTACTGCCTAACTGTGTGTGTGTACACACAGTGGGTATAGAAAAGAATTATTCCCCCGACTTTAAAATATTCAGGCTTTGCAGTCCCAAATGAAGACACACAGTTTTTGTTTTATCCAGCTGTATTTACTCCGTGCAACTTAAAACATCCAAGTGAAAGATATAACACCAGCTCAGAAAAAAACAGAAATACCTGCTGTGATGTGCTGTGTTAACTGAAACAGAAACAGCTGTGTAGGAGGCTTAAAAACTGGGTAAGGAACAGCCAAACACTGCTACTATAGTGAGGTTGTGGAAGACTTTTTTACACAGCAACAAGACGCAAGGTAGTTAAACTGCATCAGCAAGGTCTCTCCCAGGCAAAGATTTCAAAGCAGACTGGGGTTCAAGATGTGCTATTCAAGCTCTTTTGAAGAAAAACAAAGAAGGGGCAACACTGAGCAATGTACATGCATGATCGGCCAAGAAAATTTAATGAAGCAGATGAAAGACACATCATGCTTACTTCCCTTCCACATCAGAAGATATCCAGCAGTGCCATCAGCATGGAACCCAGGCACACCCATCTACTGTCTGGAGAAGTCTGGCCAGAAGTGGTATTAATGGAACAATCTTAGGCTTAGCGACTCAAATATGCATGAAAATATAGGAACTGGGGTGCAGAAAATAAAAAGGGATTTTTGACTTACCTTAAAATCCATTTCTCTGATTTTTATTGGACACAGCTTCAGATCATCATAACCGTTGGGTTATACTGCCCCCTACCGAAGTAGGACACTAGGCAGGAAAAAAAAAAGTCTGCTCCCAAGGGCAGCCCCAGAGGATATACTCCCTCTCTCTGCTATAGAGCACTCGGTTTAGTTACAAGCAGTGTCAGAAGAATTACAACTCCACAGAGGGGTAGGTGCTGTGTCTGTCAATGAACACCAGAGAAATAGATTTTACTGTACGTCAAAAATCCCATTTTCCCCACAGATGCCAACACATCCACTTTATAAACCTTTGTGAAAGTGTGCACCGACAACCAAGTGGCCGCCTTGCAAACCTTTGTCACCGACGCCTGATGACGGAAAGCCCAGGAGGCATTAAGCGCCCGGGTAGAGTGCGCCTTAACAGGGAAAAGAGGAACCTGACCCCTGATGGAATAGGCCTGAATCTTTGTCTGATCCATCTGGAAATGGTCACAGAGGAAGCGGACAACCCTTTACGAGACCCACCTGTGAGCACAAAGAGTCCCGACTTCCTAAAAGACTCCGTAGCTGCCAGGTACACCCTAATTGCCCGGACCACATCCAAGGCATGCAAATCAATTTCATTCAGATGTTTAGGTCTGGGACACAGGGAAGGCAACATAATGTCTTCATTCAAATGAAAATCAGAGACAACCCTTGGGAGGAACGACGGACAGGGGCGAAGAACCACCTTATCTCTGTGAATCACTAGGTAAAGTGGACAGGATAACGCCGCCAGTTCAAACACCCTGCACGCAGAGATGATAGCCACCAAAAAGGCCACCTTCGGGGACAGCGTAAGCAGGGGAATCTCCCCAAGATTCGCAAAGGGAGGCCTCTGGAGGACAGAGCACCAAATTGAGGTCCCAAGGCAGCAACAGAGCCTGCACTGGAGTAACCAAAATGTTGGACACCCTGAAGAAAGGTACGCACCAGGAAAGTGAGTGGCCAAAAGGTTGTTGGAAGAAGACCACCAAAGCCGACACCTGGCCCTTGATTGTACTCAAGGCCAGTTTCTGTTCAACCCCCCGTTGAAGGAAGGTCAAGATCTTCCACGTACAATGGTAGATCCTCCTAGAAGTAGATTTTAACAGTGTAGGAATCACCAATGCAGATGAACCTCTATTCTTAGAACCTGTCAAACAGCCAAGCCGTCAAAGCCAGCGACTGTAAAGCAGGATGGAAGGTCGGTCCTTAGAAAAGGAAAGGAAACTTCCAAGGAACGCCAGCGACCTGCCGCACCAGATCGGTCTACCAAGCCCGGCAAGGCCAGTCCGGAGCCACTAAGATGACTGGAATCTCTTCTGCCTCGATCCTGCGTAGAAGTCTTGGCAGAAGCTTGAGAGGAGAGGCCTAAATCAGACAATACTGATCTCCCACGGGGCCACCAGCGTGTCTGTGGCATCCGCCAGTGGATCCCTTCACCGAGCCACAAATCTCTGCACCTTTCTATGGAGCCGAGACGCCAACAGATCCACCTCAGGGGTGCCCCACCAGAGACACAACTGATGAAACACCACTCGATGAAGGAACCACTCCCCTTGGTCCATTGCTTGCCGACTGAGGTAATCCGCCTGCCAGTTTTCCACCCTGGGAATATGTACCGCTGAGAGGGCTGAAACCAACCATTCTGCCCACCTTAGAATGCAAGCTATCTCCAGAGCCGCAAGGACACTTTTTGTGCCCCCTTGGTTATTGACATAAGCCACAGTCGTGGTATTGTCCGATTGAATGCGCACCGGACAACCCTAAAGATGATCTTTTCAATGGTCCAGACACAGTCTGATAGCTCGGATTCCAAGACATTGATCGGTAGTCTGGACTCTTCCAGTGTCCAGATCCCCTGAGCAGAATGCTTGCCGAGGACGCCTCTCCAGCCGGACAAGCTGGCATCCGTGGTAACCAATAGAAGGGGAGGAAGGATTTGCCCAGCCAAAGGCAGGAGAACAAAGCCACCATATCATGGACTCTTTCGTTTCCTGACTCAGCCAGATGTGATTGACCAGAGACTGCAGAGTCTTGTCCCATTTGGTCAGAATCTCCCTTTGCAGGGACCTCACATGGAACTGTGCAAATGGAACCGCCTCGAAGGTAGACCCCATCTGTTGGACAGCAGGAGAGGAATTGCAGCCTGCAATTTCAAGAGTTTGTCCAGAGGAAGGAGCACCCTGTCTAAGGCCGAGTCCAGAGTCAGGCCCAGATATAGTCCAGTTTTGTGGACGGAACCAAGGCAGACTTCTGAAAATTCTGAATCCAGCCGAACTTCCGCAGAGTTCATATTGTGATCCCCAGGTTTTCCAACAGAGCAGGAGGAGACTCCGCTCGCAGAAGGAGATCGTCCAAATAGCCCAGTACCGCGATCCCCTGTTGATGCAGCAAAGCTAGCACTGGAGCCAACACATTTGTGAACACCTGAGGAGCAGAGGCGAGACTAAAGGTTAATGCCACAAACTGATAATGCTCCTCTCCCACATCAAAGCCAGGGAAGGGCTGGTGACTGGCACATATTGGAATTTGAAGGTAAGCATCTGATGTCGATAGAAGTGATGAAATCCCCCTGACGCAGGGATGCCACCATAGTGAATGAACTCCATTCTAAACTTCTGCACCCGCACAAAGCAGTTCAGCATCTTGAGGTCCAGAATTGGACGCACTTTGCCTACCCCTTCCTGGGTACTGTAAACCGGATTGAGTAAAAACCCTGAAAAAGGTTCCGAAGTCAGAACCGGGACAATCACACCTTGATGTAACCGGTCTTGTACCGCCCCAAACAGACCCTGTAAGCAGTCTGGGGACAGGTGCAAATGTGCAAGTTGGAAGGAAAGAACCTTGCTGGGGGACACTCTGGCGAAACTCGATCTTGTAGCCAGACTGAATGACTTTGTGGACCCACCTGTCTTGCACCAGGGAAGTCCACGGGTCCGGAAACCAGTGAAGACGTCCCCCCACCCCTGATATGAGTGAGGGTGAACCTCATGCTGAAGGAACCTCGTCATCGGGTCTGGAGAAGCCCACTCTTGGCTTGCCAGACCAGGATCGTTTGGATCCCCCAGGAGGAGGCCCTGAAAGGCTTCGAGCCCTTGTCAGTTGACCCTGAGGAACAAAAAAAGGTATTACGAGCCGAAAAGTAAGGCCCACGTCTAGGACGAGTTTCCTTGCCCTCAGTAGCCTGCAGCAGAAAGGTACTCTTCCCCCCCTGTGGGACATTTAATGTCATCCAGAGTAGCTTCAAACAGGCGAACTCCTTGAAAGGGAAGATCAGTCAAGGCCTTTTAAGAAGTCTGGTCCGCAGACCAGCATTTGAGCCAAAAGACACGCCGAAGGACCACTGCCAAAACAGAGAGCTGAGCCACTAGGGGAGCCGCATCCAAAGAGGCATCACAGACAAACTGTAGCCCCTGGTCCAGCAGCTCAGCAAGGGTAGGGGGGAGGGGGGTTCTCCCTCCAGGTCCTGGCGTAAAAGCTTAGCCTCAGTCAAAATTTGGGACACCAGGGCAATGGTGAATACCGGCCTCAGCACCAGGGGATGAGGAGGGGGTCAGCACCAGGGGATGAGGAGGGGCTCCCACCGCTGAAAAATCGCCACCCACAGGGCTCCACTGTCATGGCCACCGCTATTTTCAATGGCAAACCATCGCAAAATAGCCGCCAGACTACACAAACATGGCTGCCGTGTATAGAAACTCACAGGCTATAACAAAACGGCAGCCCCACGAGGTTTACAGGAACCCAGGCCTCAAGGACAGATCCTGGCAGGATGGGGGGCACTGGCAGGAGCCAGAGCCCTGGCAGGGGGGTGCCTGATGGGAACCTGGGGGTCGGTCCGTCCCAAGTGGGGGCTCACATTAACCCCAAAACTCTCCAGGGGGAGGGGGGCAGCTACTTACCATACCAGGAGGGCACCGCTCCAGACAGAACACTCTCCTTTGAAATGGCTGTCGTCAGGAGGAACACTGCATACTGCGACTCGTATGCGACCCCGCAAGGCGTTTAACTCGCAGGCCAGCCCCCGTCCAGTGGGGCTATGTCACGCCCAACCTAGTGCGAACCAGAGGCCCGCACGCACTCGCTAGCCAGACTGAGATGACCACTGGATCTAGATTGCCCAGTCTGGCAGTTGATAGTAGATCTCCCAGGAAAAATCCAGGACAAAAAAAAAATATCTAAAAAGAAAAAATTGCCAGGACCAAAATAGAAACAGAATATACCCCTGGGAATGTCCATGAGCGTAGCCAAGCTTTTTTTCTGCCTACTGTCCTACTCCTGTAGTGGGCATAACCCAACAGTTATGAAGATCTGCAGCGGTGTCCTTCAATGAACGAAAAAGAAAATGGGAATTTTTTTATTTTTTTTTTTTACTCACTGTAAAATCCCTTTCGAGTTCATCGACTGAAACAATTGCTTCTTTTTCCATGACAAGACAGGGTTTTATAGTTCACCTACAGGAGTAGGACACTAGGCAGAACAAAAAAAAAAAAAAAAAAAAAGAAGGATTTGGCACTATGGGCAGTCCTCTCTGGACATAAAATCCCCCCCTGCTTTAGGCCTCCAGTCAGTACAGTCAGTAACAAGCAGTGTCAAAAGGAAAATTTCCATAGAGGGGAGGGTGCGGTGTCCGTCAATGTACTCTTAGAAAGGGGCTTTACGGTGAATAACAAAAAACCCCAATTTCTCTTATGTTCATGGGAGGACAGAGCTGCTTCTTTATCCATGACAAGGCAGATGTCCCCAAGTAGTATAACAACGAGGCATGGGCAAACTAATGGAGTGTCTCTGGAGTGAGACAAAACCTAGAGCAAAAATGTCAACACTCCAAACCAAGGGGTGCCTGAGAATTCTAAACAGCTGTTTACAATACCTTGTGGCCAAAACTAGCATCCGAGGATGTCAACACAGCAACTTTTTTTTAGTAAAGTGTGCACGGACAACCAAGTCGTCACTTTGCAGAGTTGACAAATAGACACCTGCTGAAGGAATGTCAAGGAAGCACTAACCGCACTGATGGAGAGCTCAAGAACAGAGAGGGGAAGCGCCTGCTCCTTAATGGCATATGCCTGCACAATCAGTTGCCAAATCAAACGTCAAATCCATCATTGAGCCATCCAGGAGCACAGAGAGAACCTCTAAAAAGCAGCCGTCACTGAAAGGGACATGTGAATCTCGCAAACCACGTCCAAGGAATGTAAGGCCACCTCCCCAGGACGTGAGGACAAAGAAGAGCGAACAATGTCCTCCAAGTGAAAATTCAACACCACTTCGGCAGAAAGGAAAGGGAAAGTCAAAGCACCACCTTTGTCCTTATGTAAAATCAGAGGAGGTGGCCCAAAGAACAAAGCCGCCAACTCAAGACACCCTCTGAAGTGATAGTGACTAGAAAAGCAACTTTTTGCGAAAGCAGTGGAATATCCCAGATGCTCTCACAGGTAGGCTTCTGTAGAGCCAAAAACTCCAAATTTAAGGCCCATGGTGGCAACAAAGAAAACACAGAGGACATCACATGATGAATCCCCCCGAATGAAAGTGCGAACCAAAGAGCGTGTGGTCAAAGGATGCTTAAGAAAACAGCCAGAGCAGAGACTTTATCCTTGATAGGGCTCAAAGAAAGCTTCTGATCTACGCCACATTGCAGTAAGGCCAACACCTGCGCCACCAAGGAGCGAGGATTGAACCCCAGGGCTTGGCACAGAGATGGGATAGTCGAAGCAGACAACCCCCTGTCCTTTAGAACCTGACTTTTAACAGCCAACCCATCAACAGCCCCTGAGACAGCAGGTCCTCTCAAAGAGGCATACGCCAGGGGGTGTCTGCCATCAACCGCAACGTGGTTGAGCAACAAGGCTAGTCTGGAGCAACCAGGATAACCAGGAATCATTTTGGCCTCTATCCTGCACAACAGATGAGGTATGGGGGGGGGGGGGGGGGGGGAAAGAGGCAAAGATGAAAATGATCCAACAGCGCCACTAGCGCATCTGTCACGCTCGCCAGAGGATCCAGTGTTCTTGCCACAAACCTGGGAAATTTCTGGTGGAGGTGGTATGCTAAAAGATCCATGTCCAGCAGTGTCCCCAAGAAAAGACAGAGCTCTGAGGAAGAGGCATAGCCTCGAAACGCGTCAGCTGTCATCCTAACAGGACAATGGACATTCATATTGACTACTCCGGATACTCAAGTTTTTTGAGTCAGATATGATTGATTTTCACCTTCGTTTGTGAGTAGCCATTTTTATGTTAGAACAATAAAGCCAATATTGAGGATAATTCGCTAGGTCAATGCGCCTTTCTTTGTGTTTTTGTTTGCAGTACTGTTGGACTGCCCCAGTCCTTTAGGGCAGCAAGACCGTAGCCATCCGAGATGCCATATGTAAAGTCCTGTGAGAAGAGCAGTCATGGAGCCTAGTTTTCTGAGCGCAGGAGAAAGGTGGTTTATTCACAACATTTGTTTGGAGCTGATGGAATACCACCTTGTATAGGGACCACTCGCCTTGATCCAGCATTTGACAGATGAGGTGATCTGCTTGCCAGAGTTCGACACCTGGAGTATGAACAGCTGACAGAGCTGGAACAAACCTTTCTGCCCATCGCAAGATGTGAGACGCTTCCAGTGCCACCGCTGTGCTCCTTGAGCCTTCCCGATAATGGACATACACCACCATGGTGGCGTTGTCTGACTGAATCCTGGTCGGCAGGCCCTTTAGATCTGTCCCCATGCATCAGCGACAACCTGCTTGCCCAAAGCTCCAGGACACCCATGGGCAGGTCCAGAGACCCTGAGCAGAGCTTGATCCCAGGGCTTCTCCCCAGCATTGCAGGCTGGCCTCGGTCGTGATCACAGAGCAGCGAAAGGGAAAGGAAGGACTTTCCCTTCTTAAGGGCCAGAGAGCGCAACTACTAGAGGAGAAAAACCCTTGTTTACCTGTTCCATTTGGAAAGGATTGCCTTCTGCAATTCTGTTCTCGTATGGAACTGCACATACAGAACTGCCTCAAAGTGCTTGGATGGTGTCACAGACTTCTTGAGGCTCAGGAACCACAATAGGTCCTTGAGGGAACGCATAGTGATCGCCACATTGTCCAACAGAGATGAACAAGTCCCTGCCTGTAGAAGCAAGCTGTCCAGGTCACCAATCACAGCAAACCCCCATTGTCTCAGGAAGGTCAGGTCTGAGGCCAGGATCATGGGAAACACCCGGTAAACAGAAGCCAGACCAAAGGGCAGTGCCACAAAATGATATTATGCTTCCCTGACAGCAAAGCATAGGAGATACTGATGTTCCTCGTAGATAGGGAAGTGCAGTTATGTGTCCCTGATGTCCAAATCCCCATGGTGAAGGGAGGCCACCACCGAGCGAATGGATTCCATCTTCTAGACACTCAAGGCCTTTATGTTCGGGATTGGGCAGACTCCGTCAGTTTCGGGGACTGTGACAGATTGGAATTAAATCCCCGTAACCACTCTGACTCAGGTACCAGAACCACCACTCCTCAAAGGAACAATTCTGCACAGCCCTGTACAGAGCCAGCAGATGGTCCGGTGGGAGCTGTAGATTAGAGGGGAAAGAACTGTCTGAAAGAAATGAATCCTATTCTGTAGCCTGAGAGAATGATTTTGTGAACACACCGAACAGGAATGAGGGAAGTCCACTGGCCTGGAAATTAGCAAAAGGCGACCACACACTCTGGCAGGGATGGGGGCCAATCTTCAATGCTGCTGAGAATTTATATGCGAGCCTAAAGGACTCCTGGGCCAGGGATGCTTGGCGCAGGAAAAAAGCCAAAATTCCATTTAAAAAAAAAAAAAAAAAAAAAGGGAAAAAAAAAAAAACTGTGAAACCACAAGTCCGAGTAGAAAACAACACGTCCATACTCCTGAAAACACTAGGCAGAATGACTGGAGGCCTATAGCAGAAAGGGGGTTTTATGTCCAGAGAGAACTGCCCATAGGAGGTGCCGAATTTTATTTTCTGCATAGTGTCCTTCTCCTGTCGGTGGGGGATATAAAACCCTGTCTTGTTATGGATAAAGAAGCTGTGGCTGTCAATTAACATAAGAGAAATGGCAGCAGGTGCTCTGGACAGAGGAGTCAAAATTTGAAATATTTGGCTGTAGCAGAAGGCAGCTCGTTATCCGAAGGGCTGGAAAACGGTACATTAATAAGTGTCTGCAGGCAACAGTGAAGCATGGTGGAGGTGCCTTAGAAGTTTGGGGCTGCATTTCTGAGTTGGAGATTTGGTCAGGATCAATGGTGTCCTCAATGCTGAAAAATAGAGGCAGACACTTATCCATCATGCCATATCATCAGGGAGGTATGTGATCAGCTTCAAAAAATTTTTACAGCAGGACAGCAACCGCAAACCGACAAGATCAATAGGAACTATATTCAGGATACAGAAGAACAAGGAGTCCTGGAAGTGATGGTTTGGCCCCCCCACAGAGCCCTGATGTCTACATGGAGACAGACAGATCTGAGGCAGCCTACATCCACTGAAGATCTGTGATTAGTCCTCCAAGATGTTTGACCAACCTACCGAGTGCCTTCAAAAACTGTGTGCAAGTGTACCAAGAATTGATGCAGTTTTGAGTGCAAATGGTGGACACACCAAATATTAATTTGATTCGGTTTTGTCTAATGTTCCTTTACTTTCTATTTTGTTAATTGATAAAAAGAAACTATTAACACTTCTATATTTTTAAGCATTCTTAAATTATATAAAGTAGGTTTTGGTGTATGGCATGACATTAACACACGGCCAAATATCAGGTGGTATCGGCCAATTAAGTAGAAACCGGTCAACATTCGGCCCATGTGTACGTCCTGCTTCTGTCGAAGGGGCATGACCAAAAAGGTCTGCGAATTGAGTGAGTTCAGCCAAAAGCCGAGAGCACTGATCGGTGTGTTCTGGTGGGGGGCGTGCTCCTGTCAGAACACAACAGATCAGCGGGGGAGATTACTGTAGTAACATTGGACTGCTCGTACAGGTTCTCCTCCTGAGCTCTTTTTTTTTTTTCGGCCCGCTGGATTGAACGAAAAAAAATAAAAATAATGTGTGTACTAGGCTTAAAGGAATTTATTTTTGGGTGATACTTTACTTATGTCCGCTAGGGTATATTTAGCTCAAAAAACAAGCACTGCACTATACAGATTTAAAGTTTGGATTTTGCTACACTATATATCACCAAAAGTATTGGGACATCTGCCTTTACACGCACATGAATTTTAATGGCATCCCAGCAAGGTCAATAAAGGCGAGGATGAGTAAGTTTGGGGTGAAAACTTGACTGGCCTGCACAGAGTCCTGACCTCAACCTGATAGAACACCTTTGGGATGAATTAGAGCAAAGGCTGCGAGTCAGGCCTTTTTGACCTACTGCAGTGCCTGACCCCCCAAAACGCTTCTGAGATAATGGACAAACAGCTTCAACTCTTCTGGGAAGGCTGTCCACAAGGTTTAGGAGTGTGTCTATGGGAAGGTTTGAACATTCTTCCAGAAGCGCATTTGTGAGGTCAGGCACTGATATAGGACAAGAAGGTCTTGCTCGCAGCCTTCGTTCTAAATCATCCCAAAGGTGTTCTATCGGGTTGAGGTCAGGACTGTGCAGGCCAGTCCAGTTCCTTCACCCCAAACTCACTCATCCATGTCTTTATTGACCTTGCTTTGTGCACTGGTCCAAATCATTTGGTGGAGGAGGGGATTATGGCATGGGGTTATTTTTCAGGGGTTGGGGTTGGGCTTGGCCACATGGTTCCAGTGAAGGGAACTCTTAAGGCATCAGCATACCAAGACATTTTGGACAATTTAATGCTCCCAACTTGTGGGAACAGTTTGGGGATAGTCCCTTCCTGTTCCAACATGACTGTGCACCAGTGCACAAAGCAAGGTCCATAAAGACATGCATGAGCGAGTTTGTGGTGAAGAAACTTGGCTGGCCTGCACAGAGTCCTGATCTCAACCCGATAGAAAATCTTTGGGATGAATTAGTGTGGAGACTGCGAGACAGGCCTTCTCGTCCACATCTGTGCCTGTCCTCACAAATGTGCTTCTGGAAGAATGCTCAAACATTCCCACAGACACTCCTAAACCTTGTGGACAGCCTTCTCAGAAAATTTGAAGTTGTTGTAGCTGCAAAGTGGGCCAACTCAATATTGAACCCTAAGTTCATGTGCGTATAAAAGTAGGCGTCCCAATACTTTTGGTAATATGGTGCATATAACCAAAGGTGCTGGCAGCTCTACACTGTATAGTAATGGGATAAACTGGAAATCCCACAACCAAACTGATTTAATTACACAGAGGACGGTGAAAAAAAATTGGATTTTTGACTTACCGTTAAATCCATTTCTCTGATTGTTCATTGACAGACACAGCTCCCAAGTCTTCTTAACCATTGGGTTATACTGCCCCCTACAGGAGTAGGACACTAGGTAGGAAAAAGCTTGCCCACACCTATGGGCAGTCCCAGGGGGTGTACACCCACTCTCAGCTATAGGCACTAAGTTTTGTTACAAGTCAGAAGAAAGCCAACTCCACAGAGGGGTGGGTGCTGTGTCCGTCAATGAACATCAGAGAAATGGATTTTACGGTAAGTCAAAAATCCCATTTTCTCTTTCGTTCATTGACTAACACAGCTCCTGATTCTTCTTAACTAATGGGACGTCCCAAAGCAATGTTAAACATGAGGGGTGGGAAAATTTTCAGAAAAAAATTCCCAAGGCTAACCAAAGCCAATCAGGTAACATAGATCTCTACCATAAACAACTGGAGCTCACCTGAAAAACAATACACCCTCAAAGAGGACCAAGCATGCTAAACAGCAGCCTGCAAAACTTTGCGACCAAAAGCAGCATTCGCAGATGCCAACACATCCACTTTATAAAAAATTTGTAAAAGTGTGTACCGACGACCAGGTGGCCGCCTTGCAAACCTGCATCACTGACGCAGGACGGAAGGCCCAGGAAGCACTAGGTGCCCTAATACAGTACGCCTTGAAAGGGAAAGGAGGAACCTGACCCTTGATTTAATAGGCCTGAACCACCGTCTGTCTGATCCATCCAGAAATTGTCGCAGAGGAAGCAGACAACCATTTGTTACGTCTTTCCGTGAGCACAATAGAAAGTCTGACTTCCTAAAAGACTCCGTAGCTGCCAGGTACACCCTAATTGCCCAGATCACATTTGAAGCATTTAAGGCAATTTCCTTTGAAGGTTAAGGCCTGGGACACAGGGAAGGAAACACGTCTTCATTCAAATGACAGTCAGAGACCACATTAGGAAGGAATGATGAACAGGGGCGGAGCACCACCTTACCCTTGTGAATCACCATAAGGCGAAAAAACAGGATAAAGCTGCCAGTTCCGACACCCTGCGTGCAGAGGTGAAAGCAACCAAAAAAAGGGCCACCGTCGGGGACAGCAAAGCAGGAAAAGCTTCCGAATATTTTCAAAGGGAGGCTTCTGTAGGGCTGAAAGCCCAAATTAAGATCCCAGGGCGGCAACGGAGCTCACACTAAAGGAACCAAATGTCGGACACCCTGAAGAAAAAGGTATGCAACCCAGGAAAAGGTGTGAGAAAAAAAAAGTTGAAAAAAAAAAAAACGCACAGGCTGATACCTGACCCTTGATCTACTGTTCAACCCCCCGTTGAAAAAAGGTTAACCACTTGCCGACCGCCGCAAGTAGATATACTGCGGCGGTCAGCTCCTCACAGGCAAAGTGACCCGAAGTCCGCCGGTCACTCTGCGATCGTCGGGGGGAGAGGGAGAAAGGCAGGCGGCTAGTGTAAACAAGCCGCCTGTCATTCTCCCCTGTGTAGAAAGACTGATCATACAGTTCTACTATGTAGGACCGTTGATCATTGTTCCTACACCTCAAGCCACAGTCAACCACAGTTAGAATCACGCCCCTAGGATCACACACAGCCCCTCCCTCTCAAATAAAGTTAACCCCTTCACTACCAGTGTCATTTTACAGTAATAGTGCATATATATAGCACTGATTACTGTAGAAATGTCACTGGTAACCCAAAAATGTCAGTCAAGGGTCCGATCTGTCCGCCCCAATGTCGCAGTACCGCAAAAAAAAAAAAAAAACAAACACGCAGATCGCCGCCATTACACGTTAAAAAAAAAAAAAACACAACAAAAATGACAAAAATCTTTCCCTTTGTTAGTAAACGCGATAACTTTTGCGCAAACCAATCAAAATACGCTTTTTGCGATTTTTTTTACCAAACATATGTAGCACAAAACAAATTGGCCGAAAATGTTAAAAAATTTTGATTTTTACATTTTTTTTGGGAATTTCATATAAAAAAAAATGTGAAAAAAAGTTATTTTTGCAAAAAAAAAAAAAAAAAAAAAAAAAAAAAAAAAAAAAATCGCACAGGTGATCAAATACCACCAAAAGAAAGCTCTGTTTGTGGGAAAAAAAGGACGTCAAATTCGTTTAGGTACAGCGTCGCACGACCACGCAATTGTCCGTTAAAGTCACGCAGTGCCGAATCGCAAAGTACCCCCTGGTCAGGAAGGGGGTAAAATCTTCCGGGGCTTAAGTGGTTAAGATCCGATCCACCGAGAAGGAGCAAGGATGAACCCCAAGAGATTCACACCATGCAATGTACGTCTTCTACTAGAAGTAGATTTCCTAGCTTTCAACAGCGTAGGAATTACCGACTCAGACAAAACTCTATCCTTCAGCACCTGGCTTTCAAAGCCAGCGACTGTTAAGCAGGATGGAAGACTGGTCAGCAGATTCTCCCTGAGAGGAAATCCCCAAGGAGCATCGGCAACCAGCCGTACCAAATCGGCATACCAAGACTGGCGAGGCCAGTCTGCAACCACTAGAATATCCGGAATCCTTTCTGCCTCAAACCTGTACAGGAGTCGTGGCAGGAGTTTGAGAGGACTGGAACTAATTGGCAGCCCACCTTAGAAAGCCGGCTACTTACCGAGCTGCCAGGACACTTCTTGTTCCCCCTTGGTGAATGACATAGACCACGGCCTTGTCCGAATTAATTTGTACCGGACACCTCTGGTGACAAATTGTCCAATGAGCCAGACAATTCTGATCACTCGGAGTTCCAGTACAGACCCCCTGAGCACATCTGTGAGACAGGTTGGGATCCGTGGTGACAACTGTCCAGTACGGGGGGGGGGGGGAGGAGAAGGATTTTCCCTGTCGAACCCCCGGAGAATGAAGCCACCTCTAGAGACCGTGGATCCTTGTCCCATTTTACCAGAATCTCTTTTGCAAAGATCTTGTGTGGAACTGTATAAACAGACCGCCTCGAAGGTGGACACCATCAGGCCCAGCACCCGCATGCAAGCTCGGAGGGATGACCGTCTGCTGAACAACAGAAGCTGAATTGTCTCCTGCAATGTCTGGAGTTCTTCCAGAGGAAGAAACACTCTGGCTGAGGCAGAGACCAGAGTCAGACCTAGATAATCCAGTTTAAGGACAGAACCAAAGCAGACTTCTGAAGGTTCAGATCCAACCAAACTCCCTCAGAGTTTGCAGAGTAATCTCCAGATGTCCATCAGAGCATTCGGAGACTACACTCGCAGAAGGTCGCCCAGGTACCCAAATACTGCGGTCCCCCGCTGACTCAAAACAATGCCAGCACCAGGGCCAACACTTTTGTGAAGACCCGAGGAGCGGAGGCGAGACCAAAGGTAAATGGAAAAAACTGATACTGCTCCTCGCCCATGGCAAAACGGAGGAAGAGCTGGTGACCGGTACATATTAGAATGTGCGAGTAGGCGTCCTTGATGTCGATAGAAGCGAGAAGAAAACCCCCTGGTGCAGGGACGCCACTACCGTGCGAATGGACTTCATGCGGAACTTTTGTACCCGCACAAAGCAGTTTAGCGCCATGAGGTCCAGAATTGAATGTACCTTGCCTTTCTTCCTGAGAACTGTAAAGAGGTTTGAGTAAAAATCCCTGAAAAAGTTCCCAAGTCGGGACCAGAAAAATCATCCCTTAAAAGTAACAAGTCTTGCACTGCCCCAAAGAGAACCTGTAAGCAATCTGGGGACAAGTGCAGGTTGGAAGGGAAGAACCTTTCCGGAGGATAAGACCAAACTCAATCTTATAGTCTAACCAAATAACTTTGTTGACCCACTCGTCCTGCACCAGGGAGGACCATGGATCCAGAAACCAGCAAAGACGCCCCCCCCCACCCCAGATACTGGTGAGGGGGCCCCTTCATGCAGATGCAGCCTTGTCCGCAGGTCTGGAAGAGCCCGCTCCTGGTTTGCCATACCAGGTCCTCTTGGAACCTCGGGTGGAGGCCCTGACTTTTGATCCCTTGTCTTGAGACCATGAGGGATGAAAGAAAAAAAAAAAAAAAAAACTCTAAGGGGCCGAGGAGAATGGCCCACATCTTAGACGGGGCTCCTTGCCCTTGGTAGCCGGCGGAAGAAGAGTACTCTTCCCCCCTGTGAGACCCTTAACAATGTCATCCCATGAAGCTCCAAACAGGCGATTCCCTACAAGAGGGAGATCAAATATGGTCTTCTTAAAAGTCTGGTCCGAAGACCAGCATTTAAGCGAGATAATACGCCAAAGGACCACTGCTGATACAGACACCTTCGAGGCGGTCTGTTTGCACAGTTCCACACAAAAGAGCTCTGCAAAAGAGATTCTGGTGAAATGGGAGAAGGATCCACGGTCTCTAGAGGTGGCTTCGTTCTCCGGCGATTCGACAGGGAAAACCCTTTGCTGCCTATACTGGACGGTTGTCACTACTCCTAGAAATCAAAGGCGCCAGATCCAAAGAAGCATCACAGATAAACTATAGCCCCTGGATCCACTGATCCGCCAGCTCCGCAAGACAGGGGGAAACTGTTTCCTCTCCAGGTCCTGGCGTAAAAGAAGTTTAGCCCACTCAGTCAGTTAGCGACACCAAGGCAATATTAAATACGGGCCTAAGTGCCGAACCAGCCACAACGAACATATGGCGGGCCAAAGCCTCCGCCCTCCTATCAGCTGGAACTGTAAAGGCTGGGGACTCCTCAGGAATGAAGGTAGCTTTATTCAACCTTTTATGTAGTTAATCCTCATAAGGATTCCGCAAGGCAAAAACGCTTAGGAACCACTACATTTTGAACAACCCCACTGTTTTGTGAAAATGCTGTTAAAGTAAGCTGAAAGGGGAACACCCTTCGACGCAGCATCAGCTGCAACCTCCATTTTTCAACACAAACAGTGCATTCACCAGCACCTTTTCATGCGCCGCTATTGGAGCAGAGGAATCATCCTCGTTATCTGAGCACTAAGATAACTCGTGGACGCAGACCCAGCAGGGTTCACAGGAACAAAATAACAAAAAAAAAAAAAAAAAAAAAAATCGCCAGGACCAGAGATCCCAGCAAGGAACTAGGTCCTTACTCCTGATAGGCAGAAAAACACTGAGTGCCTATAGTTCAGAGTGGGTGTATACCACCTGGGACTGCCCATAGGCATAGTCAAGCTTCTTCCTGCCTAGTGTCCTACTCTTGTAGGGGGCAGTGTAACCCAATGGTTAAGAAGAATAAGGAGCTGTGTCTGTCATCGAACGAAAGAGAAATCTGTAATGGTAAATGAAGTCTCAACCAGGAAGAATCCCCTTAGTAAGCAGTATCCCTTACCGCCTCCATTGCAGATACTCCATGATGGAAGCCTGTATGGATTAGTGGAGCTGTAGAACACACTGACATCCTGTGGGGCCAGGAGCTCCACAAAGCGAACATGGGAGAACAGATCTGTATCACAGCGAAGCACAACTGAGGCCTGCTCCGAAATATAGAGGATCCGTCCAGTCACTAGGGACACCGCCGCAGCAAATACATCCTGTATATGTGCGCAATAGACAGAAATATTATCAGCCTATTTCTGCATTAAGGCCATTACATAATTTCTCTCACATCAGTCTATACACTCCTACACAATTTATTTTTTCCCCACAGCAATCCTATGAAAGACATATGTTAAAAAAAAAAAAAAAAAAAAAAAAACACACAAACAAAACACACAAAAAAGTGTAGTGTAGTCCATTAATTTTTTTTAGGATTGTTCTAGTGAGCGGTACAAATAAGTAGAAAAGTCTCAGAAGTGGCCAGAAACACAGAATTGGAAAGATGCAATTTTAATATCTCAAGACACTACTGAGTACTAAAAAAGTGTATTTAAAATGTAGTTACATAGGTAGGTCCACCTAGTATGTATGATGCACGCATAATTTTGCCACCTAGTTGCCCAATTAGATAGTGTATTGATGTTGGCTTTTACATTGAAGACATCCTATAAAGAAGGTATTCCACTAAGTTGAGCCTGCCAGATACATTTTAGGAGAGCTACTGTGCAAGTATCATATGTCAAAGATTTATGAGATATTATGGTCCCTTTGCAATGGGACACTATAAATACCTGACAGTGCAATTCTCACCATTTAGTGACAACCCAGTCATGAGCCACATTTTACTTTTTGATTTGCAAATCCAGTTAGCCTGTCTACCCTGCGCATCTTGTCTTGTCCTCCTGTACTGCCAACTTATTATACGTTAGAAACATGTGCGTTTTACATGCGTTTCTTAGCCACAGTACCACTGACTTCTATTCGATCATATGTTTTTGCCACGTTTTCAGAAAAAGCACTAAAGATGCAGCACACAGGACGTTTGGCTTGCTTTCAGCAAATGCAGCAAAAACGTCACTCCTATAAAAGGATGACATAGTGGTAGGAAACTTTTATCCTTTATGTAAGCCGAAAACTACCTTTAGCATGTTGTACAGGAGATAATATAGAATATGGATAAACATATTCTTGACCACAATCCACACAATGTTCTGAGCTCTGAGAATGTTACTATTGAGGCAATGAACTAGGAATACGCACCTGTGTGCGCCACTAATTCTCAGAACCCATTGTTATAAGTGACAGATTTCTAGATTTATCTTCCTTAACAATAGCCTTCATCAAAAAACCTGAAATCTTGTTTTCAAGATGCCTCTTTATATGTCTTTCCTTGCTCTATTTGTGCAGCTTCCTGTGGTTGCGTCAGTCGACGCTTCCATCCATAGGACTACAAGATGGTGTTGAAATGCTGCCTGCACCTGCATGCATGGGAACTAAGCCACTGGAAGATTATGCAGCTCCGCATCCAGTGCATCCTGACTGACATGAGCTCCGAAACGCAGAGCACCAGCCCGAATTAATGTCTCCATTGACTGCGGCTCCAGTGATTCCAGTGTCTGGGAGACATAGTACGGGAGTGCCAGAGTGGAGCAGCAGAAAGCTTTTCTTTCTTCAGCAAAACGGGGATGCTGCTTGTCCAAGTTTATGTAGAAATAACAAAGAATGCATGCACTGTGCAATGCCTGATGGGACACGCAGTCCCGAAGATTTGATCAATTGATAGCCGGGGGTTACTCTAATGAGAGGTTACTCTAATGAGAGGATCGCTTCTAAGAACAGTCAGAAGATTATTTTTTTTAAATAATTTTAGAAAACACACAATCATGGATGTATGTTGTGTTTACACAATAGCTGTGTTTATTGAGAGGAAAAAAAAAAACACCCAACAAGGTTAGGCTTTAAAGGAGTTGTAAAAATCAGAAGGTTTTTTTATATTAAGGCATTCTATGCAATAAGATAAAAACTTTCTGTGTTTAGCAGCCTCCCCAGCACCCCCTAATACGTACCTGAACCCAATCTCTGTCCAGCGTTGTCCACGAGTCCCTTGGCCGTCCGGGACTCTCCCTCCTGATTGGCTGAGACACAGCAGCGGTGCCATTGGCTTTCGCGGCTGTCAGAGTCAGTCAGCAAGCAAATTGGCAGAGAGAGGGGGGCGGGCCGAATGGCAGCTGTGTCTGAATGGAAAGACGGAGTTGCAGCTCGGCTCGGGTGCACCCATAGTAAGCTGCTTGCTGTGGGGGCACTTGACTGAAGGGAGGGGCCAGGAGCTGCAAGAGTGACTTGAGGAGAGGAGGATCCAGGATGCTCTGTGCCAATCCAACTGACAGAGGTTTGTGCTTATATAAAAAAAAAAAAAAAAAATGTAAAACCACCTAAAAGTGACAAGGAAATAATAGCATTAGGCTGGTCATACTCTAGTGGATTTTCTAACGAAAATTTGTTCGTTAGTACTGTACATTTGAAAAAGGTTTTAAAGTGCTTCAAAATTTTGTTTGCTTTTAACAGGGTTCAAGCTGCTGCGATGTCAGACATTGCATGCGATTCGCACCGCATTGCTGTGCAGATCGCATGCGAGGTCTGTGCAATGCAAATTCAGCTATACAGTTGTATGGCTGAACTCGTATGGGATTCGCACAAAAAAGGTGCAGGAACCGACCGACCCCCCGCACTGGAATCAGATTGCATGGATGTTCACATCCATGCGATCCAATTCCTGTCCGAAATTCACAGTTCACACTGCGATCTGCAAACCGATTTGGGGGTGTCATTTCATTTGTATTGACACCAGCATTGGTTCGCAGAGGGCAGTGTGAACTGCCGGTGGGGGGGTTGCAAACGCACTGGTTCCCACGTTGCAAATGTGTGAACCCAGGCTAAATGTCCTCTGGTCAAGGCATTGTAAAATGAAAATATTTTAAAATTTAAAATGGTATACATTTCCTTATATAATTTAGCCTCATTGTGTCATTCTTTTTTAATCTAACCCATGAGAATGAGAAGTATTTCAGCACTTCACAGAACAGGAATTATACACATTAAGGGCTCTTTAAAAAGGTGAAGGCCATATGACCACGATTTCTTACCATATTGTTCTTTGTATACTCAGAGGTAATATTTTCGATCTCCTCCACTGTGTAGCATGAGAGATCCTGCCCACATAGTTGATCATTATTAATCATTAAAAGCTGGTAATAGTCTTCATTGGCTAAGGAATACAGTAAATAAAAACACAATCAGGAAAATCATTAAGCTGCAAAGTAAACTCTGGAAAATAGGAGTACAATATAGTCATACACGAATGGAAAAACAATGAAAGTAAAGATGTGTGTAGAGCCAGATCTTTAAGTTTATCATTCTTAAAAAAAATGAAGAACAGTTTTCAAGGGTCAGTCCACTTAAAAGGGTTTGTAAACATGTTATACTTACCTCCTCTGTGCAATGGTTTTGTACAAGCAGCCCCGATTCTCCTCTAATCAGGTGCTCCTCCAGCACTCCCGAAGCCTCCCTCCTGCTGTCTGCCCACCATAGCAACCTGCTTACCATGCAGGTTCACTCCTAATGCAGCTCTGTAGGTCTATAAACAGACAGAGTGTGACTTGGCCCTGCCCCCCTCTCTCCTCACTGATAGGATCAAAATCATATTCAGGTAAGTATAGGGGGGAGGGGGGGGGGGGGAGTTAAAGCGGAGCTCCAATCTCTGAAGTGAAAATGAAAAGTCTGCAGCTACAAAAACTGTAGCTGCTGACTTTTAATAAACAGACACTCACCTTATCCCACGATCCAAAGGTGTGCTCAGCCCAGTTATGTTCTCCCTGTGTCCTCCCTTGCCGGCATCTTCACTATGGGCACTCGGCCGTGACAGCTTGCGGCTTCAGAGAAGGGTGCCCACTGCACATGCATGAGCAGCGCTTCACTGACTGGTCCTGAAGTCTTCCGAGACCTGTCCCCCACTCCCCCCTCCTCCCCAAAAGCTCCATTTCATAAACAGGAGTCAGGGAGGAGGCCTTAAAGCGGAATTTCCCCTTTTAGGTGGAGCTCCACTTTAGGCTCCATTCACACCTGAGCGTATCATTTTCATGTGTTTTTTGCAGGAGTTTGGAGGCAGGCATTGACATGTAACAAAGACGCTTGTAATCTGCCAACAAAGAAGCTCATGTACTTTTTATGAGCTTCAGGCAACAAAACGCTCATATGTGAACAGGGGCCATTGAAATTAATGGGATTTTGCTTGTTTGGCATTTTGAGACTTTAGAGATAAGCGTTTTATGAGCTTAAAAACGCTCAGGTGTGAACAGGACCTTCAGGTAAAAAAAAAACCCTTCAGCCTTCAGAACCACTTTAAGTGAGCTATTTTCTGTGCATTTGAAAGTTGAATCGCCATCTAACTTCACATATCTCAAAAATTCTCAAGAGGCAACTCTCCTCATTGATTCTCTTTGATTAATGATTACCATTAGGCCTGTTTCGCTAAGGGGTGTCATATCATTACTGCAATCTCCAGAATGTAGAAAAAAAAAAAAAAAAACCTAAACAAAATGAGAATAATGGCCTATTCCAGTAGGTGAAGCTACAAACAGAGGTAGATAGCTCAACACTAGGGCCACTATAAAATTTAGGAAGCTTGCTGATGATTCAACCAATTGGCATGCATCCAAAGCTTGACTGATGCTGGTCTAAATATCTGTTAAGAGTCCTTGCTGTACCAAAAGGCATTTACAGTGTTCTTACGGCCATTTTGGGATACATACAGACAACTACAGACGAGAGGATTTGTAGAGTAAAAATTCAGTCAAGCGGACTTACTACTATGCTGTAAACTTCGTTTTGGTAGTTTAGTCTCCTGCAAGTCAGGTCTATTCATAAAGCATAAAGAGCTTCTAAATCATTCCCATGCTAAAAAGTTATCTGGATTTCTAAAAAGGCACCTTTTAGAAAGCCCAGCAAGCTAAGCAAACAAACTGCTGTAGAAACCCTGTATTAAATGAATATTTCAAATACATGATAAACACACAATTATGGAGTTAAAAGCTCAGTTATTAAAGTAAATATTAAAAAAAAAAAAAAAAACAGCAATAGTTTACGTTGAGTCATTTTGTAGCAACAATTTTATAAATGACCATCATAAAGTAGCTTTGAATTTAGGGATCGGAGGTAGTATGATGGGTTTACAGATTGAGTGCATTACCTTTCACCTGCTGAATGCAATGCAAAGCGTAGTGGAGAGAGGCAGCAGTGCTGGGCTTTCCACGAAACTTCTTTTCAGGAGGGAGATAGGAGTGAAGCTCCTTCAGTATTTTTATTAATTCCTTTTGGGTTTTGGCTTTAGCTGGCTGCTCACTGCTGCAAAAAGAACATATAAATGGCAATTAGATCTGAAGTACAATAGGTTGTAAACAAGGTACAGTGCAGAAAAACTGGATTTTTGGCTTACAGTAAAATCCTTTTCTCTGAAATTCATTGACAGATACAGGTCCATATCCTTCTTGACCACTGGGTTATGCTGTCCCCTACAGGAGTAAGACACTAGGCAGGAAAAATCTTTACCATGCCTATGGGGCAGTCCCTGCAGGCACACACCCACACACTCTACTATAGGCTTCAGTTTTGTTACAAGCAGTGTTTAGAAAAAAAAAAAAAAAAAAAAAAAAAACATCCCACTCATAGTTAGAGGGGCGGCTGCTGGGTCTGTCAATGAACTTCAGAGAAAAGGATTTTACGGCAAGTCAAAAATCCAGTTTTCTCTATCGTTCATTGACAGACGCAGCTCCATATGTTTCTGTTTCTTTGGGATGTCCCAAAGCAGTGTTTGCACAAGAGGAGGGGGAGAAAAAAAAAAAAAAAAAAACGCAGAAAAGAACGTAATTCCCCAAAGGCTAAACTTAGCCAACCAGGTAACACAGAAAACTCACCTGGAAACATACACCCACAAAGAGACAAATTGCTCTTTTAAACAGCAGCCTGAAAAACCTTGCGGCCAAAAGAAGCATCCGAGGATGCCAACACATCCACTTTGTAGAATTTTGTGAACGTGCACAGACGACCAAATTGATGCCTTGCAAACTTGCAATACTGACGCCTGATGGCAAAAAGCCCAAGAGGCACTCAGCGTCCTAGTATAATGCGCCTTCACAGGGAAAGGAGGAACCTGATCCTTCAGTGAATAAGCCTGTACCACCATCTGCCTGATCTCCCTAAAGTTCTCAAAAGGAGGTTTTTGAAGAAAGGACAATACCAAATTAAGATCCCACAGAAGTAGCGGGGATCACCTCGGGGGAGCCATGTGTAGCTAAAGGTCGTTGGAAAAACACAGCCAAAGCCGACACTTGGCCTTTGATACAACCGCTGTTCAACCCCTTTTTGAAGAAAGGCCAAAATCCTAGCCACCGAAAAAAGGCAAGGATGCACCTTCAGCGATTCACACCATGAGATGTACGATTTCCACGTACGATAAGAGATCTTCCTAGAAGTAGACTTTCTGGCCTTCAACAGTGTAGGAATCACTGAATCAGAATGACCTATATCCTTCAATACCTGGCTTTCAACAGCCGTGCCGTTAAAGCCAGTGACTGTAAAGCAGGATGGAAGACCGGCCCTTGAGACAGCAGGTCTTCCCTGAGAGGAAGTCTCCAAGGAGCATCGGCGACCAACCTTACCAGATCTGCGTACCAAGACCGGTGAGGCCAGTCTGGGGCCACCAAAATGACCGAAATCCCTTCCACCTCCATCCTGCGCAGAAGCCTCGGCAGGAGTTTAAGCGGAGGAAAAGCATAGATCAGGCGATACTGACCCCAAGGAGCCACCAGTGCATCTGAGGCATCAGCCAGAGGATCCTGAGACCTGGCTACAAACCTCTGAACCTTCTTGTTGAGTCGAGAAGCTAACAGGTCGACATTGGGTGTCCCCCCACTGGACACACAGGAGATGAAACACCCCTGGGTGCAGAGACCATTCCCCCTGATCCAACATCGACGACTCCGGTAATCCGCCCACCAGTTTTCCACACCTGGGATGTGCACTGAAGAAAGGGCTGGAACAAAATTTTCCATCCATTTCAGGATCTCAGCCACCTCCCGGGCCGCCAAGACACTCTTGGTGCCCCTTGATGGTTGATGTAAGCCACGGCTGTGGCATAGTCCAATTGATTCCAGAGTGGACAACCCTGTAAACGATTTGTCCAGTGACTCAGGCAAAGCTTTATTGCTCTGAGTTCCAGAATATTGATCGGAAGTCTGGACTCTTCTACCAGCACGCCTACCCAGCCGAACAGGCTGGCATCTGATTACCACAGTCCAATACAATGGGAGGAAGGACTTGCCCTGGCGTAGTGCTAACAAGTAAAGCCACCATAGAAGAGCAGTCTTTGTGTTGTGACTATCATAGTGCCCAAGGACTTTGGATCTTTGTTCCATTTGACAAGAATTTCCCTTTGTAAGGGTCTCATGTGGAACTGAGCAAACAAACGCCTCGAAGGTTGACACCATCAGACCTAAGGCTCGCATTCAAGTCCGCAGAGAGGACAGATTGCTGGAGAACAGCAAATTAATCGCCCTCTGCAACTTTTGCAGCTTGTCCGGGGGAACAAAAACCCTCGCCAAAGCGGAGTCCAGAGTCAGGCCCAGAAAATCCAGTTTTGCGGATGGTACCAGCAGAAATTGATGTTCCAACCAAACTCTTGCAGAGTCCATACAGTGATTGTCAAATCGCCCAACAGGGCTGAATGGGAGTCTGCTCTTAATAGGAGATCATCCAGGTACCCCAGTACCGCAATCCCCTGATCTCGCGCTGGGGGGGGCGAGATCTGAGAGAGTCTTTTTTGAGGCCTGATATGCAGACCAGCTTTTTAGCCACACCAATGCCTCTAATAGCTACCCCCACTGTGGATACTCTGCTACAAGGGGGGGCCACATCACATATAAATAGTAGGGCTTGGACCATTTGGTCCGTTCGCTCTGTCAGGCCCGGAGAGAGCTGTTCCATTTCTAAGTCACTTTTTTAGTAACTTTGCCAATTCCGTTATGGTCTGGGACACCAGAGGGGTACTGGAGGGTCCGACTTTCCCAGGGAGGGGCCCACATCCACCCCGAGACCGCCAGTTATGGGGGGACACTTACTCACCATACCAATGATATCGGGTGGGTACCACTCCGGACAAACTGCCTTTCCACTTGGGGTGGGGGTGCTGTCGGCCAGGGGGTATGCTGCGACTCTGGCCAAACCAGGTCGTGCGCGTCCCGGTGAGTTGTTTTACTCGCAGGGCAGCCCCCGTCCATTGGGGCTCTGTCATGGCGAGGCCTAGCGCTGGGCTATAACCTGCACACGCTCACTGGCCGTGCTCGGAGACCTTAAGGATCTAGAATATCTAGTCTGAAACCCAGTCCGGCTGTTGGTTGCAGTTCTCTCAGGAACATAACTAGCTAAAAGATTTCATTTTTAACAAAGGTTCCCTTTAAAATAAAAATAAGCTAAGACCAAAGTCCCAGCCGGGAACTTGGTCCTAATCCTAAACTAGGCAGAAACAAACTGAAGCCTATAGCAGAGTGTGTGGGTGTATGCCTGCAGGGAGTGTCCCATAGGCGTGGTAAAGATTTTTCCTGCAGAGTGTCCTACTCCTATTGGGGGCAGCATAACCCAATGGTCAAGAAGAATATGGAGCTGTGTCTGCCAATGAACGATAGGATTCCTTTTTAAGAGTTTTCTCTATCAGTTATCAGAAATATTCAGTCCAGGACAGCAAACCAGCAATCCGAGTTGTCCACATTTAGGGCTCATTCACATAAGCAGTTTGGGGGGGGGGGGGGGTGAGTAAAATTCTGCAGTTTTTACTGTCCCCCTTACCAACAGCAAACCACCCCTTTTAGCTGCCGAGGGTGTATATAGCAAAGCATCGCAGCCGTGGCAGGAATTATACCCTCTGTTGCATAAAGAGGCCACCCTGCAAGTGCCTTGCAACTGAGTGCAATGTACAAGTGCAGGGATCAGGGGGTTAACGCAGGCAGCGAGGAGGCGATACAACCCCTCCTCACCACCTGTTCTCCAAGCCACCGTTCACATTAGTGCGACTTGTCATGCGTTTTGACAGTTTAAAATCAGGACAACAACTCGCACCCTATTTGTGCCTATGGAACCATTCAAATTGTTGCAACTCCGACTTGAAGCGATTTGAAAAAAAAATTGCACTATTTTTGGCAATTTAATGTGCGATTTGCACAGTTGGCAAGCAGCACATGAAATTGGAATAGGACTGACTAAAGTAGCGCAATTTCAAAGCCGTATTCAGTGTGAACGTGGTGTTAAGAGCGATTTGAATGCAGATTGCTCTTCAGAGACCAAAGCAAGAGGGAATGAGCCCTTAACCACTTGCCGACCGCCGCAAGTAGATATACTGCGGCGGTCAGCCCCTCACAGGCAAAGTGACGTATATAAACGTCACTAGCCTGTGAGGCTCTGGGGAGTGAGCGTGCGCCGCCGGAGGCACGGACCCCCCCGCACGTGTAACGATCGTCGCTGCAGAGGGAGAAAGTCAGGCAGCTAGTGTAAACAAGCCGCCTGTCATTCTCCCCTGTGTAGAAACACTGATCATACGGTTCTACTATGTAGGACCGTTGATCATTGTTCCTACAGCCCAAGCCACAGCCAATCACAGTTAGAATCACGCCCCTAGGAACACACACAGCCCCTCCCTCTCAAATAAAGTTAACCCCTTCACTACCAGTGTATTTTTACAGTAACAGTGCATATGTATAGCATTGATTACTGCAGTAATGTCACTGGTAACCCCAAAAGTGTCAAAAATGTCAGTCAAGGGTCCGATCTGTCCTCCGAAATGTCGCAGTCCCACGAAAAAAAAAAAAAAAAAAATCTTTCCCTTTGTTAGTAAACGCGATAACTTTTGCGCAAACCAATCAAAATACACTTTTTGTGATTTTTTTTACCAAACATATGTAGCATAAAACAAATTGGCCGAAAATGTTAAATTTTGATTTTTACATTTTTTTGGGGGGGAATTTCATAAAAAAAGAGCGTCAATTTTGCAAAAACAACAATATTTGACATTTTTTTATGTTTATAGCGCATGATCAAAAAAAAAAAAATTGCACAGGTGATCAAATACCACCAAAAGAAAGCTCTGTTTGTGGGAAAGAAAAGGACATCAAATTAGTTTAGGTACGGCGTCGCACGACCGCGCAATTGTCCGTTAAAGTCACGCAGTGCCGAATCGCAAAATACCCCCTGGTCAGGAAGGGGGTAAAATCTTCCGGGGCTTAAGTGGTTAAGAAGGAGAAGTTGGGAAACCTAAACCTTCATACTTGCCTCTATGCTGTAGCATTGGTGGGATGTTGCAGCTGTTTCATGTTTGCTCTAAGACCGAGAACTGAGCAATCACATGACTGCTGATTGCTGAGTTTTCAGTGTTCTTGGAAGCAGAGAGCAGTGACTGACAGCTGCCCCTTTCTGCTCTGTCCCTCCAGCAAGCATTGAGCGCCAGGCAGGTGAGGGCATCTGGCTTTGGCTCTCAGCCACGTGCTAAGAGCTGAAGCCAGCTGCTTTTCAGGCATGGGGCAGCTCTGCAAAGTCAGCTGATAACAGGCAAAATAAGCTCACTCTAGGTTGCAGGAGAGAATGTGCATGCACTCCTGTGACACACAAGAGAACTATGGCCAAAAAGCCTTGCCCATACTTTTTGTGTATATAAATTCTAAAAAGAAACACTTACTTGTTCATTTTTGGGCTGTTAAATATACTATTGAAAAGGTTTTGTTATATCTGCAAATGGTCAAGAAAATTCAGTCCTTCTCACACTTCCTGTGTTATCTCAAGAACTGACAATTAGCCCTCCCAGTTCTTATCTTGGACTACAGAACTATCAGTCCCTGTGTTATGGAGATGGCAGGACTTCAGTAGTTAAGAAAATGAGCAGGTCTGATACTATTTAGTCAACAAAATACCTTTTGTGTGGTTGGCCACCAACAAGAAATTAGAAGCCAAGTCCATGGGTATCCATGAGTACTTATGCTACTGCAACAGCAGCCATGAGCTGGTTTTAAAACTGTACAGCTAAACTGCAACTGGAGGGCCCCACATTCATAAATACTATGGCTGTGTGCAGAAGACAGTACTCCCCTAAAATTTAACTTTAAGACTAAAGAATTTACAAATGCCATACCTTAAAGTGCATCTTATGTCTGTTATGCAAGTTTTGTTTTTATTCCAGAGACCACCCTGCATTAAAGAGTTAAAACATGGGGAAAGATGCAAGTATTGCAGAGAGATGTTTTTTTTTTTTCCCCCTTGACATAATGTTGTAGGACAAGCAGGATACAACCAATATAGTAGATAGCCAAAGACTATCTAAGGGGAAAACAAGTTTTTATGAGAGCATCTAGAACAAACATTGGCTTACCTGTAGCCACTAGTGGATGGGTTATGTTCAGAGTCTGCCATCATTAGGGAGAACGCACTGGAACTGCAGGTAGGGGGCTGGAAACCAGAGTCACTGCGAGCAAGACAGTATAAAAAGGACAACATAACAGCAAATTACCACTACACCACAGACACAAAATTATCTGAACAACTAAACTGTCAAGGGTTTATTGTAGAAAGATGAATCATAATAACCCAAGATGGGAATCCATATCTAATTGATCGTTCAATTTTTTTTTTTTTTTTTGGATTTGGGGAATACTTTTTAAACTAAACCCTAAGCCAGACCATTCTAAATGAGGAAACTTTTAAAGCTTTTGTGCAGCCAACATCACAAGTACATACTGCTGCAGCCACAATGTGTTGCTTCATAGCATGGAAATGCACAGCTTGCTGCCTTTGGAAGGCAGTACTGCCATTAAACACAAACACCACACGTGAATGGGGCCACGCTGAAATTTTGAGCCAATTACCTGGCTTGCGGCTGTGGCAAGTACTTCAATAGAAGACCCCTGCTTAGCTGAAAAAAAAAAAAAAAAGGGTTGGGGGAATTTAGGAGGTGGCAGGATAGTTTCCTGATTGCCAAAACGCTCTACCACCCCTCTAAAGATATGGCTTTACAATGGTCTATCTACCTCTGTAAAGCCATAGCTTCAGAGGGGCGGTATAGAGTTTTGCCCATGTGAACAAAGCCAACACTACTCATTGCAAATCTAGCCGAACAAAGTCCAGTTTGCTGAGAAAAAAAAAAAAAAAAAAAAAAAAAAAAAAGGGACAGTGCTGTGGTAAATTTATCAAAGAAACCATTCATACTTGTGGTGGAGGATACAAGGTGTTTATTCGTCTCTTCAAGATTTATTCACTTCATCCCTGGATGGTTGAATTTTTAATTTATTTTGGACATTTGTAGTCGGTTATTAAAAAAAATGTTTGATAAAGGAATTAGTATCATTGGACTTTAAATACACATTTTATTTGCATTATACGTATGGTTGCTGATGTCAACCTGTTTGTGTGGATGTGCACTGTTATATGCATACATAGATCTTTTGACATCTGGTATTAGGATGGTTAGCGGGTGCAGCTCTGAACACAGTTCCACACTAAGTGCAGAATATGGTTTATACATTTAATAGACATATGCATAGAAGGGGGAGTGCAGTGGTTTCAGGGATCCTGGTGGATTCAGAAGCTATCTAAGAATACAGAAAGACATCTGTAGGTGTCATTTTTTATCCTGGTGCCTGTTTAATAAGTTTAAATGCATGTCTACATGATTCCCAGCTTATCGTCAGGACATTCAACATGTGCTTAATGGATGTGTATGTAGTTTGATCAAAAAAAAAAAAACCTTTCTACTGCATATGTTGCAAAGCATTGCCCAGAAAGACAGTTATCAGATCTCCATAGAAGATGAAAATGGATAAGACACTCTGTAGTCTAGCATATGCACCCTGTAACCCCATAAACTATAACTTTGCGTTCAACGCCAACATGTTACCAAGCATGTGTGCTTTATTGCATGCCACGTTTAGAGCCATACATTCAGTACCATGAATTTTGGCACACGTTTGCAAGGCGAGTGGGGGTGCCATTAACAATTAATGTCACCGCCGGGCATCTACAAAGAGTCAAGCATTTTTGCGCGTAGAAGGGCTCATGATTTTGTGCACGTTCCCACAACACACTGGTGTGAACGAAGCCTAAAGGGTTTGAATCAATATACAGTATGATCAGTATCAATTACAGCCCACGAGGCTAGAGTGTGCATGTGCCAAATTTAAGAGGTCTCAGTGCTTATGGTTCTATGACAATTTGATTGCTGACTTTCCAGGCAGAGTACAGTGGCTTGGGTGTGGGGAGAAAGCATTGATTACTTGAAAATAGATTAGAGAGTTTGGAGGGAAAAAATGTGTTTTTTTATATGTATTCATGTAGTTATTCTTTATCCATACACGTTCTTACTCTTTTAATTCAGACTCCTTTCTATTTTCATCCAGTTCATTGCTGCTTGAGTCATTGCTGGTCTCCATGTCATCTGGTAGAATGTTGTCAGAATTCTTGAGCTGGTGAGGGCTCAGGTGGTCCTCAGTTTGAAGAGGTCTTTGAGTCAGATCAGTAAGAGTCTCGTATGTAGCAAATTGCTGTTGCAGTTCTCCAGTCTGGAGAAGTATACAGTTTCTACCTGTGGTAGAAGTCCCATGAGTTGTAGAGCATCTACTGCTTGCATGATCTTCTGGCTTGGACAGTGATACATTAGCCGCCTCTACCATGAGAGGTTCCACAAGGCTACCAGATTCCAACAAGCCAGGCATCAGACTTTGTGATGAGGACACCTGACTTGTCTTGTACTTCTGGGGCACAGAATCACCTTGTGTAAAATGAAGAGTTGTGCTAACAATGTCAGAGGAGACATGATGCTGACCAGCTAAGAATCCTGTTGACTGGAGTTGTACACCAGTTGGTAGATTCTCTTGGGTCTTTGTAGGAATATGATGTCCCAGCAATAAAAGATCTTCTTGGAAATCTTTACTCTGATTGGGCATTGCATTAATCAGAAGTCCTCATCAGGCCCAAACAATATATATGAAAAAAAAAAATCTGTGTAAGAGAAAGAACAGGATTAATACACAGAAAAGGGAAAAAAAACACATGGTATGTATCAGGTCTAAAATAGCTCATAAAAGGCAGCAGCCAATATGACTGAAAAATTGCTGCTGGAGTTTAAAAGATCATTATAGCACAAAATATACTATAACTGTATTTAGTGAATACTGGCAATGGCAATCAGTATTTGAATTTCATTTATTTCACCTTCCCTTAAATTATTCTGAAAGGTCTATGCACAGGCCAATCTTTTCAGCCAAAGTACAGTGACAGGGTTGGGACAAACCACAATTTATCTTGATATAAGCCTCTTTCAATTTTCAGTGCATTGAAACTCAAGACTGGGAAGGCAGCACTAGGGTCCAATTATGGGAGCTGCAGTGGAAACCACTACTAATATATTTTGCAGTATAGCCACACTGATAAGACTACAACTACAACTCCTACATTCTCCAGCTAAGTGATCTCCGCATAACTCACGAGAATTTGATTTCCAGCAAGATGACGCTCCTTTCCAAAACTGCAAGATTGTAAAAGAGTGTATTAAATCTCACCATGTATGGACTTATCATGGCTCCTGTCATGCCTCCAGGGATTTTCCCTGTTAAACCTAATGCAGAGTTTATATTTGAAGCCAAACTAGCACCTCGGCCTGCCTCTTTTGGGAGCCACCCTCTCCGGACTTATGCTCCAATGAGCTACTTATCAACAGGGTATATATTCCCTGTCCCTGATAAGCCACTCCCACCGCCTAATAAAGGAGCACGGATGCTCCGAAAGCTAGCAACGCCCATCTTTCCCTCTGCCTCACATGAAGTGATGTCGGGCTGACAGAAGTAGAAAGTGGAGCCCCACTGAGAGTCCTCCACCACCACAGCACCATTAGACAGGTTGCCAGACAACAGCCTCCACGCACCCTGCAACGGTATCCAGGACAAGAAGATGGATGATCCCATTCACCTACCCTACCGTCCTTTACTTACCTAAGAGTAAGTCACTATGTGTTTTTTGTATTAATAAACCTTATGCTTCACTAAGCTGGCGCTGCTTTCTTTTTGTTTATTCTCCTCAGAGCCTCTCCTTGCTCCAGCTGGCAGCCGCTTTCGTGGGCCCGGGCCCCTCCCACCTCATCCTTTTTTATATTTTTCTACCCATTTTTTACTTTCTATATTTTTACCTCTTTACCTCATGATATGCCACCCACCATCAGACAGCGCCATGTAATCATTGACTTTATTTTTTACCATTCACAGAAAGCATTGTATTTCAATTAATACAAGGCATTCCCTGAATGGATGAAGTGGAGAGGTGGGTGGATGAAGTGGAGTGGCGGGTGAAGTGGAGAGGTGGAGGGCAGTGATTTCACAATCTCCACCTTGTCCAACCAGAAAAAGCCTTGTATTCATTATGTATTCTGTGAATGATGCTTGTGCCAGTGACCACCTGTATTCACTATGTAGAATGGCAGCCACTCAACACAGAAAATTATTAAAAACAAAAAGGTAAGCTAATGCACACCCAAAAGTGTGCCACAATCATAAAAAGGGCTTCCTCTAGGCCAGGGGTGCCCAACCTGTGGCTCTCCAGATTTTGCAGGACTACATCTCCCATACTCCCCTTCCAGCCTCTTTGCTGACAGTGTATTATAAGAGATTTAGTCCTGCAACATCTGGAGGGCCACAGGTTGGACACCTCTGCTCTAGACCCAGGAATAATACTGTATAAATAAATAGGCAGCACTCCAAACAGCTAACTTTTTGATATCACATATTTATGAAAGAAAGCATCATACAAAGTCATAACGCTACATCAGAGTAATTAGAGGGAGTGCCAGTTCAAACCACACTACAGGTAGTCCAGTGCATTTTTTTTTTTCTGTCTGCATCAAAAATGCATGGATAGTACATATGGTTTTCAATGGCATAGTTTACTTTTTTCTTGAATTTTTTTTTTTTTTTTTACGTGATTGCTTTCAGAAGGGTAACCCCTATGTGACAGCATTGGGCAGGTGACAGGTACTTTTTATGGAGACATTAGGGGTTTATTAGACCTCCAAGGTCTCCCCTGCCCTTCACACCATCCAACCAAGAACAGAAGCGCAGCCAGCTTTGTGAAAGTGGTCGGCAGCTATGGAGCATCACTTTCACTTTGAAGCCAGTCGCCGGCTCTACAAAACCAGCACAGGGTGATGGCTGCTACTCAGCCATCAGCTTGTGATCAAAAAGGTTCTCCATGGACATACACAGTACACCCAAAGAGCTGAACTGGATACGAAGTGTCCAATGTCCTGTTTTAAGACAGCCTATTTCTCATTCATTTACATCACTGTTTTTATAAATGTTCTTACTTGCTCCTATTCTCTCTCTAACTTTTCTCCAATCCATTTTTCAGCATCTCTCTTCTATCATTTTGCTTACTTCTCTTCTTTATCACACTCTGCACCTTCTCTTCAATGTCAAAGTCACCCTCATCTGCTCTTTTCTGTATACCATGTTCTCCCCCTCTGTGTCTGTTTGGATTCTTAACCCCAAAGTTTCAAGTGTCTGTTCTGTGCATCCACCTCTGCCCATTTTTTGTTCTGGTGACTCATGTAAAGGCTCCATGCACACTATAAGCTAAAACAAAAATGCCAGAAAAATGCTGAATGTAAAACGCTCATAGTAGCGTTTTTGTACCAGCTTTTAGCAGCAGTTAGAAGCATTCAGCTCTTTTTTTTTCCTGCTGGCAAGTCACTCCAAAAAAAAAAAAAAAAAAAACGTTTTTCTGCTCCTAGAAGCTGAAGCTTCAAAAATGCTTCTAGACAAAAAAATAGTGTGCATGGACACATAGGAGAACACTATTGCTGTCCTTTAAGCTACTGTGCATGGAGCCTCAGTAGTCCTGCGGTTTTAATTTGTATGGTCACCAGCTTTCCTTTTTCATCATACATGAAAGTGCTGGGTCTTCGAATGTAGATTTCAGTACATGAGCTTGCTACAGGCATGTGAATGAAGTGTATCAGAGCCACTGCACTGCTCCTCTATGGCAGCCCCTGGTTGTCATATTGGAGACAGACTGGGTTACTTAGCACACATGAGATGTCGCTTGATCCTTCTTTTCCCAAAGTGCTGCTGTGTGCAATGGTTTTGCACAAAGCAGCCTTGGATCCTTCTCTTCTGGGGTGCCAAGCTGGCGCTATTGGCTCCACCTCTTCAGCTGGTGCCCCCATAGAAAGGCTCTATTCTGAGCCATGCTCCTTGGGTCTATAGACAAGACAGCATACCTTGGCAACACCCCCTCGTCACAGAATTTGATTGACAACAGCTGAAGCCCATGGTTTCAGCTGCTATCAATCTGCCCTGTGAAGAAGAGAGAGAGCGAGCTAATGGATCAAGATCAGGCTCAGCTGAGTATAAGGGGGTTGGGATCCTGTGATAAAGAAGGTTTTTCACCTAAATAGAAAGAATGCATAGGGCTCCTTTCACACGGTCCGCTCCGTCGGCGGACTCCATGCTGCTCAGCGGGGCATTGATACACTGATCCCCCCTGAGCAGGCAAGTGACAGCTCCCTCTTCACTCTGTGTTCGGAGAGGGAGGTGTCAGAGCCCCGCTACTCTCTATGGGAAATCGGATGAGAGCAGACCGCCTGTCGGCTCTCTTCCGATCCTATCCGATCCGAAAATAGGGTTTCCATCCGTCCAGATTTCACGGACAAGATCGGGTGTGGATGGCAGCGGGTGTCAGGGGACATGTCTTCGCTGACATCCGCTGCCCCATAGGGATGCATGGAGGATCAGATCAGATCCGCCTAAAAAACTGACAGGAGGATCCGATTGGATCGTTCGTGTGAAAGGAGCCTTAGGGTTAAAAAAAAAAAAAATCTTAAGCCTTTAGAACCACTTTAACTCACCTTTTCTGTAGAGATTGCATTATATCTGTAGCTCTTTTAGCCTAGGTTCACATAATGCGGTGCAGAGTTACCACATGTGATTCGGACAGCACTCGCACTGCATCCCTGTTCAAATCACATGCAATTCCTTGCAGTACGATTTGAGCCCATTAGACCTCCAGCGGTTAGCATGAACGGAGTGCGATTGTTATGCGGTGTTATGCAGAAACACACAGGAATCGCATCAAATTCCACACCTCATCAGTGTAAACCAAGGCTTAATGTAAACAAACAATTCCAGCATGTTAAAAAACACATTTATTACTGTTAGGGGGTTTAGGAAGAATCACCACTATGCCCAGATACCACATGCAACTGCTACAAAGACCATTAGATAGCACAAAAAGGAAAAAACCTATTCACCTGCTGTTTTAGGGCCTTTTCACACGGGCGTTCCGTATGTCCGTATATCATCCTATTTTTTTGCGGGTGATATAAGGACATAATGTATGTCAATAGCATTGCAGATGTCAGCGGATGACCATCCGCTGACATCCGATTTTTCGTCCTTTCAGTTCTGTTCCGTTTTTTGGAATGGAACAGAAGCCTATTTTTGTTCCGTTTAAAAAACGGAACGGATGCGTGAAAAAAAAAAAAAAAAAAAAAAAGCACCGGAGCGGAACAAAAAAAAAAAAAAAAAAAAAAATGAACGGCCGTGTGAAAGAGGTCTTAAACAAGGTTTAAGGCCCTTTTCACACATGCAGAGGTCCGTTCAGTTCATCAGTTCAGTCACGTTTTTTGTCTTCAGTCAACGTCTGTTTTCATCTCAGTTCATATCCGTTTTTCATCAGTTGTCATGTTAACTGATGATCATCCGTTGTCATCCGTTTTTACATATAGATACATTGATGTCCGTTTTTCATCAGTCAACGGATGGATGAAAAATAGACAAAACGGACAGCATGTGTGAAAGGGGCCTAAAGGCTCAAAGCTTTCTAGACTTCAAGTCAATTCGCCAGGAGGCACTTCAAAAAGATCTGCCCTGACACACACACTCTCCTAACACTAAACATACATGTCATGTTGTGTCGCTGTGTATGCCAACACTTGTATGAGATGACATGAATTGTACAAAATATTAAAAACAAAACACTCTATAGAGCATCTGATCCTTCCCCACGTATTTCCTTGGGACAGAATAGAATATATATGTAGGTCACGCCCCAGTATATGTCCTCACCTTTTACACAGAATTTTTCAAAGTCCTTTCTTTACACAAGACCAGAAATACCAACCATACATCAGTGTGTATTTTTACAAACCCAGTATAAAGCAGGTCAAACGAACAACCACAAATACCCTCAGTGCCAGTCAGAAACATCAGCTTCCGCTGCTCCATCGAATCACAGAAAATGTTAACAGCACACCATCTCTCCTATCTCGTGGCTATAAATGACCCCGAATACAACAGCTGTTGTGTAAGCAGTAATGGGCAACCTACATCTGGATCTTGCCGTCCCTCATCTCCAACAGAGACAGCATTGAAGCAGCCTCACCCCCACCCTCCTTCCCACATAAACACGTTATATAAACCTTGCTCCAATCTAGGCTACGCACCCATGTGACTGAAACACACAAACGCCAGATCCCTTCTAATCACACAAATTCTCTCTCTGCAGGAACCCATCAAGCCAAATTCTCAGCAGCCTGACACTCCTGTTAACCATCACAGTGCAGAAAAACTCTGCTGCAGATATACCTTAGAAAGGCCTACATGTGCTTTGGAATGCAAACATTGCATGGCAAACACTTACACGTTTGACATTTTATAAACGCTAAAAGACGGGCACTATGGTCCTTGTATCTGATGACCTACAGAAATAAATACTCGGTCTAAGCCCGATTGTTAACCTGCTTTAACAATATTTTCTATGCTGGCTTTAAAAGTACATATCATACAAAAAGGACTGAAAAGCAGCAGTGTTGTGCATTGTGTAGTTACAGATAAGCTAGGAGTCTGCATTTCATGAGACCATATTCGATTTTAGGTCTATCAATAGGACTACAAGGATTCAGTAAAAGAGTTTAGATTATTTCCCAGGCAGCCAAGACCAGAATTTTGTTTTTTTTAACTTTGAAAAGAAACAGCATGTTATTTCTGTGATGGAAGAAACAAATTTCTGATATCAAAATGTATTTTTTTTTTTTTGCCAAGTCATTAACCACATTATTCATGGCAAATGTTAAACGTAAAACAACTAAATCCAATGCCAGTGTCATGATACAGGCAAGAACACACCCTGAACTGGCCCTAGTAGAAAGCCAAGGCTGCCTATAAATTACACGATTGTCATTTCACTACCTCCAGGGATGATCAGTTTGAGTATGGAAACCCTACTGAAACGACAATTCTATCAGCAGAAGAACAAACAAATAGAAATGATCAACACCTGTTATTTACAAACACTAATAATAAAAAAAAAAGTCCCAACAGCCTTTGCGGGTGTCAGCTTGTAGTTATCAATGGACTATAACGTGCTTGTTCATTGAGTCTCTGTCATTGTATGGGCACACAGATACACTGACAGGTCTGCAGGAGACCTGCATGGCACTAGGGATCTGCTGATCGCTGGTGCAATGCTTTACAGGCTCCAGAAATAAAAGTATTAAATGTAAATGGCCTTTTTCTTTTTACATGCAAAAAAAAAAAAAAAAATGTGCATTTATTATTTTTTTTGTTAAAAGGTGAACTTATCCTTTAAAATCTATGAGAGGCTTGTACATTTACTACTGACTTGGCTCATCTATTGTCTGGCAGGATAAGATTTTGGTCCTTTGTGGGTTTTTAAAGGTTATTGTACAAAGATAAGACTTTGCCTAGGTTCACACTAAATGCGGGTTTAAAATCGTGCAAGTTTGGCTAAACTCACGATTTCAAACCCGGTATTTCAGTCTGACTTCTGGGGCGATTTTAGACACATCTGTGCGGGTTCCTGCACAGAATGCTATTAAACCCCTCCCCCCCAAAAAAAAAGTAACCAAATGTAGCGCAGGAACTACTTGTGGGAATCAGTGCGGCGCCGCAAAGTCAGCGTCACACCGATTCAGACAGTGGCGTTGCCGGTAATAAGCTCCAAGGCCCCTTTTACACATACAGTCCGTTTGTCCCTTTTTCATCCATCCATTGACGGATGAAAAACGGACATCAATGCATCTCTATGTAAAAACGGATGACAACGGATGATCATCCGTTAACATCAGTTTTCATCAGCTTCCGTCAATGTCCGTTTTTTGCAACGGATAAATGCCCTATTTTTCATCCGTCAAAAAAACAGATCGGACGTAAAACGGATGACAACGGACAAATGGTCCATTTTTCATCCGTTTTTGCATTGGTAGTGGATGTAGAAAAAAAAAAAAAAAACGGATGGAAAAGGATGAAAAACTGATACATTTTGACATGACTGAACGGATGAACACTGAACAGACCGTATTGTGTGAAAGGGGCCATAGGGTCCGTTCAGTTCATCAGTTCAGTCACGGCAAAATGTATCCGTTTTTCATCCGTTTGTCGTCCGATCCATTTTTTTGACGGATGAAAAATAGGACATTCATCCGTTCAAAAAATTGGACATTGACGGAAGCGGATGAAAACGGATGATCATATGTTGTCATCTGTTTTTACATAGAGATACATTGATGTCTGTTTTTCATCCGTCAACAGATGGATGAAAAACGGACAAACGGACCCATGTGTGAAAGGGGCCTAAATCAGCCCGATGTGAACAAAGGCTTAAGGACTGTTCACACTAAAATGCAGTGTGGGAGAGCGGCCTTCCCGCATTCCAATAACAATGACCTAGCAATCTTCTGCGAGGGTCAGTTCAAGTTAACACCACCCCAAATGTTTGCCCACAATAGAGCGCATGGTACAAGAGTACCATGCGATGCGGCACGTTTCAAAAAGTAGTGCATGAATTACTTCTGGTGTGGTGCAGCTTCAGCACCGCACCAAAATGAATGGAGCTGAAACCGCACTGAACAGAACTGCATGTAAAGAGCACAGGAACGGCACAGCATTCCTGTGCAATTCACATGTAGCTCCTAGTGTCAATGGGCCCTAAAATAAGACATATTTCCTACCTTAGGATAACCAACTAGGATTAAATAATTATCACTACTTATTTACATTGCATTATTAAATGGGACAAAGTACATGTAGTTGTTCTACCCCCTGGGTGCCCTGTAACACTCGTGCAGTGATATTAGTTAGGGTGTCCCCCTTGGTGTAGTCACCCAAAAACCACATCTAACAAGGAGATGGCTGCTTTGAAAGTAGACACCTGTCTCCGGGTCCCAGCACTTGCCCAGGGCAAGCACGGGCAGGAGAGAGGAGAGGTTGCAATGCCACCCCCTACGTCTGCATTCTTCTTGCAGCTGCTTGCCTAGGGCAAGTGCTGGGAGCCGGAGACCGGCAAAACAAAGGAGCCATGTTTGATATTACAGCTAATGCAAGCCCAGGCTCACACTGGTGCATGGAAAAAACAGCATGTGATTCGCACAGCATTCCTGTGAGGTGCGATTTCAGCCATACATTTTCTATGGCTGAAATTGCATCTGCACCAAAATGGTGCAAAACCCTTTTTTCCCCTGCACCTGAATTGCATCGCATGGGTGTCCACTTCCACGCAATCGCACTGCGTTTTGTGATGTGTTTCGTGGTGTCTTTGAGATAACATTGACACCGGCCGCAGACTGCATGGACGTCATGCGATTGCAAAACAGAGCGGGAAACGTGCAGGATTTGCTGCATTTCCCGCATCGCATAAGTGTGAACCAGGACTGAAACAAATAAGGAGGAGCAGATATTAAAATGGATACATTTAGAAAAAGGTCCTATGACTCCAACGTGCATCTTATATCAAAAAACAACTGAACAGACATCCACTTCACCTAGTTTGGGGATCCCCTCACCAGATGGTAGCTGAACACACTGACACAGAATAGCTTCAGCAGATGACAGCTAAGAGATTAGAGAAGCTGTAGTCTCACTGTAAGGACTGACAGTACTCCTCCTTTGTAACTCAGTAAGTAAATCACTAATGAACTTCACAGGACCAATGTTTACAACATAGCACAGTCTCCTATGCCAGACACCTGCAGCATTGCTAACAATTACTGAAGGGCAAAACTGCTCATACAGCCACCACTGGTAGATTTATACTAGAACTACACAGAAAAAAATCAGCAAAAATGTTTCCATTATCCTAAGAGAAAGCCAGTTTACAACAGCATTTACGACTGTTTCACAACTAGGTCCTCTTCAGTGACTACTACTACTGATAAAACAGTTAAAGTTAAAGTGACACTAAACTCAAAAAAAGTACCTTCTTTTGTTCTCAGCTCCTCCCAATACCTTTTTTTTTGCTAATGTGATCTGACTTCATGTCCATGGTCCCACTGTATTTAGAAAAGTAGCTGTCCTCTTTTGCTCTCTCCTGAGACTCTGGCCTATGGGAATTATAGTGTGCATAGAGCAGTTCACATGACCACAACTAATGTGCACTGCTAGTTCCAAACAAGAGAGAGTCGGTGAAAAGGAAAGGTTTGGGAGCTCAAGACAGACAAGGAGGCGGAAGAAAACAGATCACTGAGTCAATAAAGTGGTTATTAAAGCCTCAACATTTTTTACCTTAAAGCGGAGTTCCACCTAAAAAAAAACAAAAAAATACCCCCGGGACAGTCAGGACTAGTGCATTCCACAATGGATAGTCTCTGAACTGTCCCGGGTTGCACTTACCTGCAAGAAGAAATACTTACCTTGAAAATGTCTTCTCCAGCGCTGCCATGTCAGGTGTGGGCAGCTTGAAGCGAGCGCGATCCTCTTCTGTGTCCTCTTCCGTCCTCTTCGGTCCCACGATGCACTGCGCCGGCCCCGCCGTCACCTTCCGGGGCTGCAGCGTCATCCCTGCACAGCTTCTGGGCATGCCCAGAAGCTGTTTTGCAAGGTATGACGGTGCCTGCACCGGAACTGACGTCGGGGCCAGTGCATTGATTCCTGGGAGCGATGACGTTCAGCTCCCAGGAATCATTGCAAGCCAGGAAGTGGCCGCCGAGGGGAGGAAGAGGAAGTAAGGTAAGTATATTATCTTCTAAACAAGGTAAGTAAAAAAAAAAAAAAAATTGCGAATATCCATTTGTTTTTCAGGTGACCCGGACCAAGAAGATGGAACGAACTTTCATTTTTGGGTGGACTCCGCTTTAATGCATTAAGGTAAAAAATGTTTAGGTATCAACATCCCCCCTTTTACTAAGTGGAGCCCTCATTTGATTTCAGCACATGTCTGCAGCTCTTCCCTCCCCTCACTTCTGGGTCTCACTGGCTTTGCTGGAGCATCAGGAGCAATTGGTCTCCAGTGCTATCAATCAAAGCAAGTGATGAAGGAGTGGGGGGCGGGGATCAAGAGTGAGCACGCACAAGTGCCCCCATGGGAAGGACCGTCAGCAGGGGACCCAAGAATAGGAGGTTCGCGGCTGCTGTCTGTTCCATTACATAGAGCAGGGCTGCGACCTCCCCATAGAGAACAGCAGGCTGTGTCTGATATGCATAGAGGAGTGGACACGGACCGGTCATCTGCCTGCTCAGCGAGGATCAATGGGGAGATCTCCCACTGAGCAGGCAGATCCACTCCATCTGAAAGGGGCCTTAAACCATCCAGATTGATAGAAATGAAAGGCAAAACATTTGTACACAAACACACATTATATATATATATATATACACACATATACAGGGCTTGACAAATTTTCCTGAAATCTAGGAGCCAGCTAAAAAAGTTAGGAGCCAGTTTTTTTTTTTTAAACCAACAACCAAGCTTTATTTAATAAAACGGATACTAAATTTACACATAACTACGACTAGAACCCCACTCTCCTCTATAGCACAATTGGATGAAAACAGACTGTCTGTCTCTTTCCATCCGATGCCATCTGATCGGGATGGATAGAAAATAGAACCACCATCCGTCTGCTTTTGGTGGACAGGATCAGATGGCGGCAGATTACTGCTCCATAGAGGAGAATCAAGGGTCCGATCAGGTCTGCCTGAAAAACTGACAGGCGGACCTGATCAGACAGCCCGTGTGAAAGGGGCCTTCGGTTGTGGCATGGCGATGAGGAAAAAAAAAAAAGGATATATATATATATATATATATATATATATATTTTTTTTACATTTAAAAAATGAATTAAATAATAATAACCACACTCCCTGTCAAAGGTAACTAACTGGACAGGGAGATGGTAATGAATGAATTGAGAACAAAAAGGCAGTGGAAACAGTCATTACAACAGTCATTACTCCCGGCCTCCACAAGAGGGCGCCAGTTCCCCATTGGAAGCCTGTCATCTCAAGTAGGCCGAAAAGCCGGGGCCTCAATTTTCGGACGGCCCGGAAGTCCGTGCACTCCGTGCGCGGAAGTCCGGGCAAAAATGACAGGACACCTTCTGCAGGGCACCCCCAGGCGCCAGGTCGCTAATTCTAGTCGCAAATGCGACCTGGCGCCTGGGGATTGTCGAGCCCTGTAATATATATATATATATATATATATATATATATATATATATATATATATATATATATATATATATATATATATATATATATATATATACACATACATACAGGCATACCCCATTTTTAAGTACACAATGGGACCAGAGCATGTATGTAAAACGAAAATGTACTTAAAGTGAAGCAATACCTTTCTTCATTTCTCAATGCATGTAAATACACTAGCTCCATAGGAAATCTTGGTCAGCTTAACATGGCATTGCTCCCAAACCATGTGACAAGGACACCAAGCTTGGGGAGCATGTTAAGGGGGATCCAGGACTATGACATAGTAGATTACCTATGCAAGCTGGCCAGCCACAAACAGGATATGTTGTAGTCCTGGGTCCCCTCTCGGTGCTCCCTAAGTTTGGTATCCCTGTCACTTATGGTTTGGGAGCAGTGCCATGTCAAGCTGACCAAGATTTCCTATAGACGCCAATGTTAAAAACCGGGAGTAGTGTCATGCCAAGCTGAACAAGCTGTGTCCTTACTCGCGAGTGTACTTAAAGTGAGTGTACTTAAAGCGGGGTATGCCTGTATATATAATATTCCCAGTCAAAATTGGCAGGTCACTACAAATCCGATAATTGGAGGAGAATTCCCAGCATAGCTAGATAACTGACCACAGTGTGTTCTCCTGCATAGTGTGGTCAGATATTAAATAGGAGAGCAGAGGGTCGGACAGAAACACTAGAGATTTCACATAAACAAAGCAATACAAAGAGAACAGGATACTTTTTTTTTATACAAGTAAATGGTACAGCAGGCACATATCAAGAATATGAAATGTTAGGTTTACATATTATTTAAAAGAGAAGTTTGGGTTACTTCTTTCTAATTTAGACTTACCTAGTTGGATGCAGCATCTGCCCAATGCTGCATCTGTCCCCTGGTGCCTCTGCACTGAGAAAAGAGAGATCAAACACCGCCGATCGCTCGGTTCTGCCAGCTCCCCGAGCAGAGCTGCTGTCAGTCAGTAGCTCTCTGCTCTGCCCGCTCCTCGCTCACTGGAGCGCTGGGCTGTGGAGGGGCAGGGTGCGGCTGGCTTAGGCTCTCTGCGGCTCGCCAAGAGGCTGAGCCGAGTGTCGGTCCAGGCAGGTGGGTGGATCCCGACTTCATGGTTGTGATGACGTGGTGCCTGGACCAACTTTTGTGATGTCAGCAGAGACAGACTTCAGCCCCCTCTGCTGAAAACGGGTCACAGAAGTGCAGAACAAACTGCACTCATTTGATCCATAGGAGATCTACAGCCAAATGAGCTTTGGCTGTACATCGCATTTAACAGGCAGGGAAGAACAGAAGGGGAATACTACTAATGGCTTTGAGCGTGCTGGGGGCTGGGGCTGCTGATATTACAACCATGAAGCTAACATGCAGAGTTTCCTAAAGGTATTTTTTTTTAATTTACTGAAACATGCATTTCCTACATAAGTTGGACCCATTTTGCAATCACATCTTCAGATTATCCTGCTGCCTCAAAAAAATACCTCCCTGCCCTGCAATACACAAAGGATGTTTTGCTCCTAGGGGCATCTGGTGTTATTTCCTGCCTCTAAACGAAATCTTCACTTATGTGTCCATGCACACGTAGGCTTTTAACAGCGTTTAATGGCAGGAAAAAAAAACCCCACTGCGAGTGGGCCCAGGAGCAGCAAAGTTTGGGCAGATAAAACGCTTGACACTAATAAATGCTCCTAAACATGCCTAAACGCTATTGCTTGAGCAGAAATTAATTTTAATGTTGACAATTAATAATTTAACGCCCAAGAGTTAGCATTTTTTCTGCAAAAACACTGCTAGCTTCTAGGAGAGTTAAAGAGGTTGTAAACCCTCTCTTGGAAGTTGTACCTATAGGTAGGCCTTTAATAAGGCTTACCTATAGGTACTGTAAATATCTCCTAAACTTGCACCGTTTAGGAGATATTTACTTTTAATGCAGCCGATTACGTCATCGGCGCATGCGCTCTGAAGGAACGGCCACCCGTGCTGTTCCTTCAGAGCCCTGTGCCGTGAACGGCGGCTCCCCCACGCATGCGCGGAGTGATGTAATCACACCTCCGGCCAATCAGATGGCCGGAGGATGCAAACAAGGAAGCAGGACGGCCATACATGTCAGCCGTCCTGTCGCTGTGCGGGAGGCACTGCGGGGCTTCGTTAGTAGGTAAGTATTTCATAATGAGCTAGTATGCGATGCATACTAGCTCATTATGCCTTTGTCTTACAGGTTTTTTTTTCCTCTTTTTTTTGTTTACTTCCTCTTTAAAACAAAAAAAAAAAAAAAAATGTCCTGTGTGAAAGTGGTTCACTAGTCAAAACATTATCTTAATATGCCTAAAACAGATTCCACTACCCCTAGACAGTCACCTGTAAGGAGGTAAAAAGACTACTCTGTGGGATATCATTGTGCAGAGCAATAGAAGTTCCCCTTCCTCCCTCCCTCCCCCTGCAGTCTTCTGAGACTCTGACAGGTCCCAGAAGACTGCATCCACCATTCACAATGCGCAACGGGACGATTGCATGGGCAGTGGGCACCTAGCTGTGAAGCCGCAAGCTGTCACAGCCGGGTGCCTATAGTAAAGATGCCGGAGCCGCCGGAGGACAGAGGATGAAGACGGCTGGGCTGAGTGCACCGCTGGACCGTGGGACACGGGAGTGGCTGTTTAAAAGTCAGCAGCTACACTTTTTGTAACTTATTTTTTTGACAGGTGGCTGGAACTCCTATAAGTTGCGAAGCATTTGTCACATGCTTTCTGCTCTAAGATATTAGGAAACTAAGAAATTAAATTAGGCACAGCTCTCTAACTCTGATCCTCACATTCAGCAAAGACCACTTGACAGTGATCCAGCATTTAGACAGTGGCTGCTGGCACTAGAAAATAACCCAGCACATTAGTTTCTAAAGAAATGTATTTCAGCACTAATTTATCAAATCATTTTTAAGCTGGTCATAGAAGGCTCAAATGTAGGCCAACTCTTGGAGCATCTGCCAAGATCTGAGCCACCGGTGGTCATGGAAGCACCAATTTTGGACAAACAAATGTCTGCATCCTATCAGATGCAGTCACTGCTGGGTAGGTTTAGGAAGCCATGGGTGCAGCTGCTTCCCAAATACTATAACCAGCAGGGGAGATCATCTATCCATGCTGCAAAAGAGAAAACAAGCTGAAATGGGGGCTGATTTTTATCAAGAGCAGCTTTACAGACATCATACTTCAAAAATAAAGAGAGCATTGGCCAATGCTGTACTGATTCCAGCAGTAATGTACATGCAGGTAAACTAATTTTCCTACCACAGAAACCATCCGTATTTCAGAACCACTGGGTCATCTACTATATCGACTCCAACCTGGGAGCATATCTAGCAAGAACAGTCTCGATTCCCATTCATCACTTCAGGAATCTCACCACACAGCCTGATGATGAAGTGGCAGCTCAGCACACCCTTTCCTGCAAGGATAGAAAGAGCCATACAGAACATACGTTTGTGGTAGGGATGAAGAGTATAGATCTGTTGAAAAGGGGAACCTATTTTAGAAACACTGGGTATAACAAGTTTGCCTTTGTCACTTTAAACACTCCTTGCCCTAGTTCCAATTCCTGGTGTTCTGCCTTCAATGAAACCCAGCCGCAGTGTTATACAAACCAGCCACACAATACCTGCAGTCTGAAATAGGTCAGTTATCAACAAAGTACAAGACCTCTAATCCCCAGTCCAGTACACACTCCTGTACACCACCTAATGGCACAATTCCAGGGAATGAATGAATGAACGAACAAGTAGGCAGCACTTCTATACAGCAATCAGTAGAAGCTAGGGCAACACATGCTTGCTTGGCTTATATACAGAGCTGGTTATCAATAGGAAGGTTAATAACTGCAAAAACACGGGTTTCTAACTAATAATGGACCTCATTATTAACTCCACTTCCTAGAAAAGCACAATAGCCCAGAGCTACAACTTAAATTAACCACTTACCGCCCGCCGTCATATGACGGCGGGACGGTGCGGCTATTATCCTGGGCGGACGTCATAGGACGTGACCCAGGAAATGCAGGGCAGACGCGCGATCGCGGGCGCGCCGCCGTGCACTGCCGGTGTCGGCGTGTCCCCGGGACACAGCCGGTCACCGGCAGGGGGGAAACAGCCAATAGGCATGGCTGTTTCCCACGTGATCGGCTGTGTTCCAATGACACAGCCGATCACAATGGAGGCGCCCGGGAGATGACCGCGCATGCGCGATCGAGAGCGCGCAGCGCGGTCATGTCGGTGGCACTGTGTTCCGCTACCGGCAGTAGCAAACAGTCACTGACAGTGACTGTTTACTATGTGATCGGCTGTGAATCCATTCACAGCAGATCACAAAATGTAAACAAAGAGCAGTAACTGAGTGTTACTTGCTCTTCTCTCCTCATACAGTTTCCAGTGTGAGGGGAGAAGAGCTAGAAACAGTGAGTTACTGCTCTGTACACCTGTAAAAAGTAAAAATCACACCAATAAAAAGGTCCCCACACAGTCCTCAGCCCCCCCCCCCCCAATGTCACCTGTCACCCAACAGTCACCTCATCAGTGCCCAGAAATTGACACCCATAACGTTCACATGTGAGCGCAGCGATCGCGGGCAGAATCACCGCGATTCTGCCCGCGATCCGGAAATCATTGCAAATTGCGGGACGCCTGTGCGTTGCCCGTTTTTTGCAATAGCACCCCAAACGCTGTGCGATGTTGCCGCCATTTCCGCCTGCCGAATCGCGGTAACATCGCGCAAACATCGCATGACGCCCAAAAAAGGTACAAGAGTTTCTTTGGGGCGTCATGCGTTATCGAGGTAACATCACGCAAACAACGCATGACGCCCCAAAGAAACTCTTGTACCTTTTTTGGGCATCATGCGATGTTTGCGCGATGTTACCGCGATTCGGCAGGCGGAAATGGCGGCAACATCGCACAGCGTTTGGGGTGCTATTGCAAAAAACGGGCAACGCACAGGCGTCCCGCAATTTGCAATGATTTCTGAATCACGGGCAGAATCGCAGTGATTCTGCCCGCGATCGCTACGCTCACATGTGAACGTAGCCTAAAGTTCACCGGTCACCAGAGACTGCCATCAGTACCGCCGTGCACCATCGCCCGTCACCTGTCACCCATCAGTGACCATCGCCCGTCACCTGTCACCCCATCAATTACCGTCACCTGTCACCCCATCAGTCATCGTCACCTGTCACCCCATCAGTCATCGTCACTTGACACCCCATCAGTCATCGTCACTTGACACCCCATCAATCATCGTCACATGTCACCCCGTCAGTGATTGTCATCTGTCACCCCATCAATCATCGTCACTTGTCACCTCATCAATCATCGTCACTTGTCACCTCATCAATCATCGTCACCTGTCACCCCATCAGTCATCGTCACCTGTTTGCCATATACATGCAATCACTTACTGACCGCCTAACGACTATATGCGTCGGCCATTAAAAGCTAAATACTGGGGTTATGGCAGCAGATAGCCCCCATAACCCCGGTATTTTTTGAAACGGCGGGCGGTTGGCTTTCAGATAAGGGTGGTCCCAGTGGCGGATTCGCCGCGGAATTACCCTTACGGTGCAGGGGAAGAGGTGCCCCCCCCCTCCTGCCGCGTCCCAGACGTTTTCCCAGCTTACCGGACCCGCCGGCAGCGGGGAAAGCTATCCGGTCCCGGATCCTCAGAGACAGGAAGTTGAGTGAGGGCAAGATGGCCCTCACTCAACTCTATGGTCTTGGAGGACCGGAGCTACGTCAAAAGACGTTGCCTAGCAACCGGTTTAAAGGGCCGCTTTTTTTTTTTAATTTTTTTTTTTTCCTCTTTCAACAATTTTTTTTCTTTTTTAGTGTAGTTGTGAGGTGTGAGGTCTTTTTGACCCCAGATCTCACAATAAAGAGGACCTGTCATGCCTATTTCTATTACAAGGGATGTTTACATTCCTTGTAATAGGAATAAAAATGATCAAAACATTTTTTTTTTTTTTAAACTGTGTAAAAATAAAAAAATAATAAATAAAATAAAAGGGAAAAAAAAAAAAAAATTAAAGCGCCCTGTCCCCGTTAGCTCGCGTGCAGAAGCAAACGCATAAGCAAGTCCCGCCCACATATGTAAACGGTGTTCAAACCATACATGTGAGGTATCGCCGCGATCGTTAGTGCGAGAGCAATAATTTGAGCCCTAGACCTCCTCTGTAACTCTAAGCTAGTAACCTGCAGAAATTTTTAAAATGTTGCCTATGGGGATTTTTAAGTACCAATGTTTGACGCCATTCTGTGAGCATGCGCAATTTTGAAGCATGACATGTTGGGTATCTAATTACTCGGCGTAACATTATCTTTCACATTATGGAAAAAAATTGTGCTAAATTTACTGTTTTCTTATTTTTTAGTTCAAAAAAGTGAATTTTTTTCAAAAAAAAAAAAAAAAAAAAAAAAAAAAAAAAAAAAAAATCGCATTTGGAAGACTGCTGCGCAAATATGGTGTGATAAAAAATATTGCAACGATCTCCATTTTATTCTCTAGGGTCTCTGCTAAAAAAAAATATATAATGTTTGGGGGTTCCAAGTAGTTTTCTAGCAAAAAAAATGATTTTAGCTTGTAAACACCAAGTGTCAAAAATAGGCCCAGTCTTAAAGTGGATAAATGGTCAACTTTGTGTAAAGCGCTACTTGGATGTTAGTCCTATGTATGTGGCCAGGCTGTGAAAAAGTGTTACACATGTGGTATCGCCATACTCAGGAGGAATAGCAGAATGTATTTTGGGGTGCAATTTTTGCTATGTACATGCTATGTGTTAGAAATATTGCATAAATGGACAGCTTTGTGTAAAAAAAAAAAAAAATGTGTTTTCATTTTCTTTCCAAATTTTCCAAAAACTTGTGGAAAAAAAAAAATGACATATTCAAAAGACTCATTATGCCTCAAAAATTATACTTTGGGCTGTTTGCTTTCCAAAATGGGGTCATTTTATGGGGGTTTCCATTGTCCTGGTGCTCCAGGGCCTTCAAAAGTGCGATAGGTTGTCAGGAAATTATATGTGTAATTTATGCTCCTAGAATGCCGGACGGTGCTACTTGGATGTTAGGCCTCTGTATGTGGCCAGGCTGTGAAAAAGTCTCACACATGTGGTATCGCCATACTCAGGAGGAGTAGTAGAATGTGTTTTGGGGTGTAGTTGCAAGTATACATGTGCTGTGTGAGAGAAATAACCTGTTAATACGGCAATTTGTAAAAAAAATCTTAATTTTGCAAAGCATTGTGGGAAAAAATAACAACTTCAAAAAACTCACCATGCCCCTTATTAAATACCTTGGAATGTCAACTTTCCAAAAAGGGGTCATTTGGGGGGTATTTGTACTTTCCTGACTTTTTAGTGTCTTAAGAAATGAGATAGGCCTTCAGTACATCAGGTGTGATCAAGTGTGATCAATTTTCAATGATTCGCACCATAGCTTGTGGACTCTATAACTTTCACAAAGACCAAATAATATACACTTACTTGGGTTATTTTTACCAAAGATAAGTAGCAGTATAAATTTTGGCCAAAATTTGTGAAGAAAAATGACTAATTTGCAAAATTTTATGACAGAAACAAAGAAAAATGCGTTTTTTCACGATATTTTCAGTCTTTTTTTATTTATAGCACAAAAAATAAAAAACCCAGTATTGATCAAATACCATCAAAAGAAAGCTCTATTTGTGTGAAAAAAAGGACACAATTTTTGTATGGGTACAGTGTTGCATGACTGAGTAATTCTCAGTCAAAGTGTGAGAGCGCTGAAAATCGGTCTGGGCAGGAAGGGGGTGAAAGTGCACTGTAGGCAAGTGGTTAATTTATTACAGATACTTATGCATCTCCTGAGACACTAGCACAAACTAATGGCATCTGGACTGTGACCAAAGCATGCTATTTTATTTTTTCTCCTATAGGCTGCACAAATCACAGAGCCTAAATTAATAGATACAGAGTAGACCCACTATGAAATAAGTTCATGACAGTAAATTAAAGGAACACATTACTGGCCTTACTCATTTAGCAATTTAAACGTATATTGAACAACAAAGCAAGAATCAACAACCACGGTCATTAAAGGAAATCTGTACCCAGAGAAGCTGTCATTTTGCCAGCCTGCTCACTGGGCAATGAATCCACATCATCGCCTATAGGCAGGTAATCAATATATGATGAACTCAGAAACAAAGTCATTATCCTGGCTAAGCATTGTGGAAGATGTGTGCATCACAAAACAAGGTGAACAGAATCTGTCTAAAATCCACTGGCAAGTTCAACATGTAATGGACCTTTGCAGCGCTTCAGAATTTCTCACCTAGGCGAGAATGACATATGCACTCCCCAGATTATGTGGGGGGGACTTTGGGTCCTAGCAAAGCCCTGCAGCACATCTGCATGCACATGGCTTTTCCGAACATGTGCAATGTTGCTATGGAAGTTCTAAACCTGCCATTTTTTGCACATACACTGAAGGGCTTTGTCAGGACCTGTAGGCTGGGCAAAGCATTTTGGCACATCAGTGCATGCATTTTAATAATGAAATAATGGTGTCAGAACCAAATGAAAGGGGACTGAAGTGCCTCTATCACACATCAACACATGCACAAAGCTTTGACATTGTTTTTAATGTTGCTAGTTTACATCAGAACACGGAGTTGACATACGTTGGCCAAAGAAAAGCAGGTTAGTTTTTCAGCGTGTTATTGTGTCTTGTAGACTCCATTACCAGCAATAGCACTGCATGGAAAAAAAAAAGCAGTATCCAGCTCATGATAACTAACCCTACAACCTCAACTTTACTCAACATTTAATTGGCTGACAGAACCCAACAAAGTAGTGCAGAATGTGCATCATCTTGCTTGGACATGACAGCATGAATAGGGCTGCTATACATTTGTACTATGGAAATATCAAACACGTTTTGTCTACATCTTTTGGATGTATTTAGTAAGAGGGCTATACATGTCTGTTTAATTACGGTACTACCAGGAGTCTATTTTTTTTTGATCAGGCATCAAGCAATGATTGTACTTCTTAAACTTTAAAGCGGAACTTTACCCATAACAACTTGATGTACACATAATGCTCCTTAGCAAGGAACACACATTCCACAATAATAATTATGCTACTGAAATTGGTGTCTGCTATAAATTGCCTCCAGCATTGTTCCTGTCTCCTCTTGCTGGAGGCTGCTATTTACAGCAGTAAATTAAAAAGTGGAATGGTTTAAAAAAAAAACAAAAAAAAAAAAAAAAGTTATATTCCTGGAATGTTGAGATTGCTAACTGTCACATTTGCTTGTGCTCTCAGCCAAACTGTCAAACCATCAAATGGCTGATGTCATAACTGATCACATCTGCAGCACCATGCCCAGTTGTAGATCAAACAGAAGTAGCTTTCTGGGCTGTAAAGGATAGGAGGGTTTAATCGGCCTTTCACAAACTGGGCAGTGCGTAAAAATGGAGGAGAGTAAGTGTATGTGTAGTCCTAATGTAGGGATGTGTGATCAAAGTGGATAGGAAGAAAATATGTGCCCTGAGGGCTATTCCAACCTGAGAACCGCCATGTCAGAGGCACTGCACATCCCTATCACAAGGGGGTTACACTTTTTCTTTTTTATTATATCACAGCCACACTTTAAGTGTATTTCTATTTTGGGATCAAGCCTACTTTATATTTGTTACACATTCCCATAGCATAACTTTACAAAACATATTTAGAAACTTTCTGCATACCTTTTACGTTTCCAGGCACCTGGGAGGCACAGAAACAGATTCCACACCTCGCTGCCAGCAGCCTATGAAAGGGCATTTAGCCTGTGTACATCCAATCCCGGCATTTCCACGCACCCTGGGGGGGGGGGGGGGCACAGGTTGTGGAAATACAGTTGGCTGGACGCTATACTGAGCAGTATTAGGGCTTACAGCTGTATACCCCAAACGCAGAATACCTGAGTTCCAGACATATGTCCCTGAAAGAATACGGCCCTAAACACCAGTACAGTGTCCGGTCAACATAGGTTTCAGCCTACCATAGACTTTACCAGACTGCTGGGAACCTGTGCCTCCCGGGTGCATAGAAATGCCGGGATTGGATGCACATGAGCTAAATCCCTAATGTGAATGAGGCCTAAAAGAAGTCTAACTGTATGCTGCTGTCTGTTCTCAGAAATAGGAGCTGCCTGTAGTGTCCTATGTATACAGCGTCTCCAACAAGAGAAGGGGAGATATGATATAAACTCACTTTATTAGGTACATCTGTTCAATTACTTGGTAATACAAATTGCTAATCAGCCAATCACATGGCAGCAACTCAATGCATTTAGGCCCCTTTCACACGGGCGATCGATCCGCCTGTCAGTTTTTCAGGCGGACCTGATCGGATGCTCCATGCATCCCTATGGGGCAGCAGATGTCAGAGGTGACATGTCTGCTGACACCCGGTGCTATCTGATTCCGATCCTGTCCGTGAAATCCGGACAGATGGAAACCCTATTTTCCATCCGCCTGGCGGATCCGATTGGATGAGAACGGACAGGCGGCCCATTCTCATCTGATCTCCCCATAGAGGACAGGGGGGATCTGACAGCTCCGTATCTGCACACAGAGTGGAGACGGAGCTGTCATCCGCCTGCTCAGCGGATCGATCCCCCCCCCCGCTGAGCAGAATGGACTCCGTTGGGCGGTGCGCCCGTGTGAAAGGGGCCTTAGGCATCTAGATGTAGTGAAGACAACTTTCTGAAGTACAAACTGAGATTCAAAGTGGGGAAGAAAAGGGGTTTGGTGACTTTGAGCGTGGCATGGTGGTTGGTGCCAGAAAGGCTGGTCTGAGTATTTAAAAAAAACTGCTGATCTACTGGGATTTTCCCAAACAACCATCTCTAGGGTTTACAGAGAATGGTCTGAAAAAGATAAAATATCCAGTGAGTGGCAGTTGTGTGGATGAAAATGCCTTGTTGATATCAGAGGAGAATGGGCAGACTGGTTTGAGATGATAGAAAGGCAACAGTAACTCAAATAATCACTTGTTATAACCAAGATATGCAGAATACCATCTCTGGATGTACAACACATCAAACCTTGAAGAAGATGGGCTACAGCAGCAGAAGACCACACAGTGTGCCACTCCTGCCAGCTAAGAACAGGAAACTAAGGCTACAATTCACATAGGCTCACCAAAATTGGTCAATATTAGATTGGAAAACGTTGCCTGGTCTGAGGAGTCTGGATTTCAGCTGCGACATTGGGATGGTAGGGTCAGAATTTGGCGTAAACTACATGAAATCATGGACCCATCCTGACTTGCATAAACAGTTCAGGCTGGTGGTGTAATGGTGTGGGGGATATTTTTATGGCACACTTTGGTCCCCTTGGTACCAACTGAGCATTGTTTAAACGCCACGGCCTACCTGAGTATTGTTGCTGACCATGGCCATCCATTTAGGACTACAGTGTACCTATCTTCTGATGGCTCCTTCCAGCAGGATAATGCACCATGGCACAAATCACCTCAAACTGGTTCCTTGAACATGACAATGAGGTCACTCCAATGGCCTCCACAGTCACCAGATCCCAATCTAATAGAGCACCTTTGGGATGTGGTGCAGATTTGCATCATGGATGTGCAGCCGACAAATCTGCAGCAACTGTGTGATGCTATCATGTCAATATGGACCAAAATCTCTGAGAAATATTTCCAACACCTTGTTGAGTCTATGCCATGAAGAATTACCAATTACCGCAAAGTGAGGTATCCGTACGTCAGCAGACTTTGCGGGGTTATACCGGGATGATGCCTCTAGCTAGAGGCATCATCCTGGTACCGTTGTTTAGAGCTGGCGGTCGGCTTTCCAGCGGTAATGACCAATGCAGCTCGGGGGCTGCTCGATCGTTACCCTGGCGAACGGGAGGGGACGCCCCCCCCTCCCTCGGCTCTGCCCGGGTCTCCCGTCCGCCGGCTGGATGGAGTCCCGATCTAAGCCAGATGCGGCTTTGATCGGGTCTCCGATGACGTAACCCAGAGGCGGCGTCCATGAAGTCACTTCCGGGTTACTCTGCTGCTAAAGGCGGCAGATTCAAAAAGTGAGTGTATTCAAAAATGCAGTTTTCGGCGTTTTGAATACATGGAAGTGTAGTGGAGGGGTCGAGGGTCTTTTAGACCCTCGATCCCTCCATAAAGAGTACCTGTCACTGCATATTGCTGTCACAAGGGATGTTTACATTGCTTGTGACAGCAATAAAAGTGACCCTATTTATTTTTTTTTTTAAACCTGTGTTAAAGTTAATAAAATAGGAAAAAAAAATTTTAGTCGCCGTTAGCTCGCACACAAAACAAAACGTATGCGGAAGTCGTGCCGCAAAAGAAATCGCTGTTCAAACCACACGTGTGAGGTATCGCCGTGATCGCCAGAGCGTGAGCAATAATTTAAAAAAAAGAGTTACACTCTAACTCTAAACTGATAACCGTTAAAAATTTTAAAGCGTCGCCTATTGACCGTAGTTTGTCGCCATCCCACGATTGTGCGCAATTTTAAACCGTAACATGTTGGGTATCTATTTACTCGGCGTGACATCATCTTTCACAATATACAAAAAAAAGGGCTAACTTTACTGTTTAGTTTTTTTTAAATGCAGTGAAATTAGATTTTTCGTAATTTTCCCCCAAAAAAATGGCGTTTTAAGGACCGTTGCGCAAATACCGTGTGACAAAAAAAATATTGCAATGACCGCCATTTTATTCTCCAGAGTCTTTGCTAAAAAAAATATAATATTTGTGGGTTCTAAGTAATTTTCTAGCAAAAAATACTGATTTAACTTGTAAACAAAAAGTGTCAAAAATAGGCCTGGGGGGGGGTAAGTGGTTAAAGGCAGATAGATCTGAAAGCAAAAGGGGTCCAACCTGTACTAGCAAGGGTGTGTGTGTGTGTGTGTGTGTGTGTGTGTGTGTGTGTGTGTGTGTGTGTGTGTGTGTGTGTGTGTGTGTGTGTGTGTGTGTGTGTGTGTGTGTGTGTGTGTGTGTGTGTGTGTGTGTGTGTGTGTGTGTGTGTGTGTGTGTGTGTGTGTGTGTGTGTGTGTGTGTGTGTGTGTGTGTGTGTGTGTGTGTGTGTGTGTGTGTGTGTGTGTGTGTGTGTGTGTGTGTGTGTGTGTGTGTGTGTGTGTGTGTGTGTGTGTGTGTGTGTGTGTGTGTGTGTGTGTGTGTGTGTGTGTGTGTGTGTGTGTGTGTGTGTGTGTGTGTGTGTGTGTGTGTGTGTGTGTGTGTGTGTGTGTGTGTGTGTGTGTGTGTGTATATATATAGTAATGGACTTTCCTGTGTTCTCACTCACACAGCATGCAGGAAAGTCATTATTATTATTTATATATAGTAATGACTTTCCTGTATGAGCATGTGTGTGTGTGTGTGTATATATATATATATATGAAATAATGACTTTCCTGCATGCTGTGTGAGTGAGAACACATATAGTGTGGGGGGGTCGCACAAGTGAGTGGAGAAGAGGAAGCACCCCAGCCTATCGGGTTGTAAGAGGGAAGTTCTGGTTGCAGTGCTGTCCGCAGTCACCACACGCTAATAAAGCGTCAGTCATTCCCGAAGGAATATTGAGCGGAGGCTCCCCTAGGCTACGAGTCACCACGCTGCCGGTCAGAAATATCGCCGCACCACACTTACCGCTCCGTTCTCCAGTACAGGGTCCCTCAGCAGCCCCGCTGTTTCCGGTGCAGTCCCGTTACTTCCGGCCGGTAAGCCAAGCAAAGCAATGTATACACATAACCCGACTACCTCCTATCACTGCTGATTCTTAGCTTCACACAGACCTCAACGTGATAGCAGACCTGCTTTCCGCCCACTAGGATCCGCTATTGGACGATTCCTGCGAGGGTCCGCCCTATTGGGGCGCTCATTGGTTGGCAAGATGATGGACTCGCTCTACCCAGCCTCCTGGTAAGCCCTTTCGCAGGATGCCCGCCCCTCTCTGCTGCTGATAGGACAGGACGCACGTCGTTTAGGAAGCGGAGGTTGCCTATTGGCTGTAGAAGGAGTTCTGCTCATTGCATAAGATTCACGTGGAAACCCATGAGATGGAGCTGGTGTTATGTACAGTGTGTGTTATGTGACCGCTCAGTCGCTCACTAATTCCAGAGGGATTCTGCTGAGTCAGACCATTGCTGATGATAAAGTGTTACGGCTCTAGAATCTAGATGGACATGGCTAAGACTGCCTGCTGACCTAGGTTTCTCTATAAGATTGCAAGGCATGCATGGGCTAGCTATATACAATGAACCTTCAGGACATTGGGGGAAGCCACCCAGCAGCATGCTTATTTATGTACATGGGATATGTATGCATTCGATTGTGGCTGCCTTCATATTATAGTGTTGAGGTTTTTTTTTTTTTTCATTTGGCTAGAGTAACAGAGGGTTATATCCTCTGTCAGGCTTTTTTTGCCATTTGTGTCCCATTGCGGATATTTCTCTTCACTTCCTGTCTTATTGTCAAAACAGGAAATGAGAAGAAATCCCTCTAAAGTGAGGGAATCCCTGGTTTTCACTAGAACTAGTGTCCCCATTAGAAGTTCTCTCCTCTATTCCTGTTCTGGGGACAACCCACATTTTGGGATTTTCTTATCAATGGCACAAGTAAACTGAGAGGGTAAGTCTTCCTCACAGGGTCCCAGACAGCAATAAAAACCCAACAGGTGTTCTAAGCCCCTATCCAAAACTAAAAAAAAAAAAATGTACCCAGAACATAGCTGGAGTATCTCAATGTAGAAACACGTTAGCCACCATGTCTTTTTACTCACTGAGGAATGACAATAAAGATTTGGAATATTTACAGAGTTGCCGGCTGTAGTTTTCTTGATATTGTATCTGGAGTGTTGTTTTGTGGTGTGAACACATGATCACGGGCAGAGTCACCACAATTTTGCCTTGAAATTTCAAATGGCTAAAAAACATGGGACTCGGTTGTGATGCCATACCTTCTAATGGCACCCTAATCGCACTACGATTGTCACGCAGTAAATTGCAAGGCGCGACAATGTCGCCCAAAAGAAGCTAGTTTTCCCTTTTTGAGAGAAAAGTGACAGGTGTTGCGATTGCAGCATGATTTACCGCATGACAATCGTGGTGAAATTGGGATGCTATTACAACGAATGGCATCGCAATCGCGTCCTGGCGTTTTGCAGCCATTTAAAATTGCGGGGGAAATTGCGACAATTCCGCCCACGATTATCTGTAAATGCAGCCTAAGAGCTTTGCATGTTTTTAACGTGAAAAACAAGTTGTCTACTTGCCACATTTAGGATGCCATTAACACTGAATGCCACCACAAGTGCAGCCTCATAGTGTGATTGGGGCCTGATCAGCTGTAGGGAGAGGCCAAGACAGCAGTTTTGTGCCTCAATAACACTAGCAGTTGTTGAGCAGCGGTTTTACTGCTCCCCTTTAGCTGCAAAGATAAGGCAGGGGTGTACATATGTCACAGCCAATTGTTTCCTGTGTGTCCTTGCTATGACAGATGTTTTACAATGCAGTAAAAAGTCTATCACCGCACACTGTAAGTTCAGCCTAAATATGGGTAACACTGACAATTATGACAAAATATGGTTAGAGAATAGGCAATCCTAACAATCATCAAACTATCATACCTATACATATCCATCAAATAGGCTAGCATGATCTTGCGTGGGTATCAAATGGGCTATAGTAACAAAGTGTAGGAAACAAACAAGCAACCATAACAATGCATAGGCAACAAATAAGCAGTTGCTGCAATACATGGGCAACAGAAGGGTAGTTGTGACAATACAGAAGACAAAAAAATGAGTAATGATGGCAATTTATGGGAAACAAATAGGAAATTGTGACAATACATGGGTATCAAAACTGTTGCAGAAGGTATGCAGCAAACGGGGGTAACACAACAGCAATTATGACAATACGTGGTTAGCAAACAGGCAATACTAATGCATGGGGTAACACAACAGCAATTATGACAATACGTGGTTAGCAAACAGGCAATACTAATGCATTAACATTAAATGGGCACTGCTGACAATACATCTTACTGACTATCGGGAAAAATACAGTACATGGCGATTGATTGGGCTATACTGATCCTACATAGCTATCAAAACAGCTACAGTGACAATACATGGGCAACAAACAGTAAATTGTGGCAACACATGGGCAACAAAAGCAATTGTGAAAATACATAGGAAACAAATGTATAGTCTTTGCAATACATGGACAACAGAAGGGTAGTTGTGGCAATACGTAGGCAAACATGATGACAATTCATGGATAATAATCAAGAAATTGTGACCATACATGGGTATCAAACCAGTAATAATTACAATACGCATGCAACAAACAAGCAGGTATGCACTAGAGCAGTGATGGCAAACTTTGGAACCCCAGATGTTTTGGAACTACATTTTCCATGATGCTCAACTATACTGCAGAGTGAATGAACATCATGGGAAATGTAGTTCCGAAACATCTGGGGTGCCAAGGTTTGTCATCACTGCACTAGAGGATCCAAGCACCTCTGTGCTCACCACATTCTGCATTGACGTTTACTATAGCGCACCTAAAATTTAGAAACCAGTCAACCCTAGAACTTGGGCTCGGGCGCATTTGTAAACCCAGTTTTTACACTGCTTGATGCGTTAACATGGTTAACTGATATGTTGGCAGATATTACACCAATCACCCATAACTTTATGACCACCCACCTAATAATGAGTAGGTCCCCATTTTACTGCTAAAACAGTGCAGAAGGTATGCTGTGGAATCTGGCACAAAGTCATCAATAACCAATCCTTTAGGTCCTGTAAGTTGCAAGGTGGGGCCTCCATGGATCGGACTTGTTTTTCCAGCACATTCCACAGATGCTAAACTGGATTGAGATCAGGAGACCAAGTCAACATCTCAAACTTATTGTTGCCCCTGTAATCAGGGAATACCATTTCCACGAAGGGGTGTACTTGGTCAGCACCAATGATTAGGTAGGTGGTACGTGTCAAGTAGCATCCACATAAATGGACCCCAAGTTTCTCAGCAGAACATTGCTCAAAGTATCACACTGCCTCCTGGTGTCATCTTCCACAGGTAAGTGACACACACACAAACCTGGCTATCTATAGGATGCAAAAGAAAACATGAGTCATCAGACCAGGCCACCTTCCCTCATACGGTCGCATTGCAGGCTCTTTTGGCTGTGGACAAAGGTCACCTACGCAGCCCCATACACAACAAACTGCGATGCCCATTTTTTTCTGCTTTCAACACATCAACTTCAGGGACAACATGTTTACTTGCTGCCTAATATATACCACCCACTTTCAGATGCCATTGTAATAAGATAATCAATGTTATTGTCATAGAAGTTAATAGGGCTTGGAACATAGAAATTCACTCGATGCGCTGGAAAGCTCGCTTGCGGATATTAATATTTGCCAAAAAGCCATTAAACCCTTGTACTGAAAAGTACAATGTACAGCTCTTTTGTATAAGGTTATCCAAGCGCTCGGCAGCACAGAAATGAACAGAAACGCTTGCTGTAGTCAATTCAATGCCATCTGGAGGGTTCCTCTTAGTGACTGTCCCATCCAGGGCAGAGCAGTTTTATTTACAGCAAGTGGACAAAAGGGGTTACAGGGAGTGGCTTCAAGACCACCAATCACAGAACATGTATACATTCAAAAAGTACAAAGGAACTAAGGTGTGAATGGACATGATTTAACATAGAGGCTCTCAACTGCCACAAAGGACAGAGCACATGGCTTCTCATCATTCAGTTATGTCAATCCATAAACATGAACCCATTACCTGTTAGTGGATCTCATCAAATATGATTCATATAAACCATATTTAATAGTGACCATTCTATTTGTTCCAGTCGATGAGGCTTTTCTCTGCATAAGACAATAGCAGCAGTATTTCAGTCATACGGATCAAATATGACTAAAAGATGCCATCCATTAATCTTAGTAAAATGATAAGAATTCCATATCACAATTCACAAACATATCTCCGCAGTAAATAGACGGGGCCCCAGATGGCGGGTATAGATTTGTGCGATAGACTCTCTTTGCTACAAGTATTGTGCCATCTAATCTTGATGGAAGGTTTTCACTAACAAGTCTTTCCGCAATGACAGTTAAAGCAATATTCGCTGTGAATAGCGATTACCGGTAAAACTAACACTAGGAGACATTATGACTATTTAACTAAAGAAATGTCCACAATGAAATTTCCACAACAGTATTTACTTAGGCCCCATTCACACTTGTGCGACCTGTCATGCAACTTTGGACCCAAAAGTCTCATGACAAGTCACGCCCCATGTTTACCAATGAATACCATTCATATTTGTTCGACTTAAAGTAGTTCCTGCACTACTTTGATCTGACTTTCATGCAACTTGATGACCATAGACTTCAAAAATTGCATCAAGTCGCACAGTAAAGTCAAAATAGAAATTGCATTATTTTTAAGTTGCAAATGTGAATGGACACTTAACCAGTCAGTGGTCATAAAGTTATGGCTGATCCATGTACAGTGGGGATTGAAAGTTTGGGCACCCCAGGTAAAAATTTGTATTAATGTGCATAAAGAAGCCAAGGAAAGATGGAAAAATTTCCAAAAGGCATCAAATTACAGATTAGACATTCTTATAATATGTCAACAAAAGTTAGATTTTATTTCCATCATTTACACTTTCAAAATTACAGGAAACAAAAAAATGGCGTCTGCAAAAGTTTGGGCACCCTGCAGAGTTAATATCTTGTACTGCCCCCTTTGCAAGGCTGAGACCTGCCATTGTCATGGATTGTTCTCAATCATCGTCTGGGAAGACCTGGGTTGCCCAAACTTTTGATCCCCACTGTGTACACCGAAGCCACACTGTCAGGACAAAAAAGAAGGTTTAAAAAATCTGCCTGCAAAAGAAAATGCTATATGTAATACCTCTCCGACAGCCAATACCTCAAATCTTTACTCAATTCATGAATTCAAAACATTTTGTTGGGTTTGCAATAGAGTATAGAAATGTAAACATTAGTGCATATATCAATAGCATAGAATAACATAAGGTGGGTATACACCATGTTATACTCTATCATATACAACATGCACAATCGAGAATACATACACCCAATACATCTACAATTACAGTCAGGTCCATAAATATTGGAACATCGACACAATTCTGATCTTTTTTTGGCTCTATACACCACCACAATGGATTTGGAATGAAACAAACCAGACTTTCAGCTTTAATTTGAGGGTATTTACATTAAAATCAGGTGAACGGTGTATGAATTACAACAGTTTGTATATGTGCCTCCCACTTTTTAAGGGACCAAAAGTAATAGTACAGATTAACAATCATAAATCAAACTTTCACTTTTTAATACTTGGTTGCAAATCCTTTGCAGTCAATTACAGCCTAAAGTCTGGAACGCATAGACATCACCAGACGCTGGGTTTCATCCCTGGTGATGCTCTGCCAGGCCTCTACTGCAACTCTCTTCAGTTCCTGCTTATTCTTGGGGCATTTTCCCTTCAGTTTTGTCTTCAGCAAGTGAAATGCATGCTGAATCGTATTCAAGTCAGGTGATTGACTTGGCCATTGCATAACATTCCACTTCTTTCCCTTAAAAAACTCTTTGGTTGCTTTCGCAGTATGCTTCAGGTCATTGTCCATCTGCACTGTGAAGCGCCGTCCAATGAGTTCTGAAGCATTTGGCTGAATATGAGCAGATAATATTGCCCGAAACACTTCAGAATTCATCCTGCTGCTTTTGTCAGCAGTCATATCATCAATAAATACAAGAGAACCAGTTCCATTGGCAGCCATACATGCCCACGCCATGACACTACCACCACCATGCTTCACTGATGAGGCGGTATGCTTTAGATCAGGAGCAGTCCCTTTCCTTCTCCATACTCTTCTCTTCCCATCACTCTGGTACAAGTAGATGTTGGTCTCATCTTTCCATAGGATGTTGTTCCAGAACTGTGAAGGCTTTTTTAGATGTTTGGCAAACTTTAATCTGGCCTTCCTGTTTTTGAGGCTCACCCATGGTTTACATCTTGTGGTGAACCCTCTGTATTCACTCTGGTGAAGTCTTCTCTTGATTGTTGACTTTGACACACATACACCTACCTCCTGGAGAGTGTTCTTGATCTGGCCAACTGTTGTGAAGGGTGTTTTCTTCACAGGGAAAGAATTCTTCGGTCATCCACCACAGTTGTTTTCCATGGTCTTCCGGGTCTTTTGGTGTTGCTGAGCTCACCGCTGCATTCTTTCTTTTTAAGGATGTTCCAAACAGTTGATTTGGCCACACCTAATGTTTTTGCTATCTCTCTGATGGGTTTGTTTTGTTTTTTTCAGCCTAATGATGGCTTGCTTCACTGATAGTGACAGCTCTTTGGATCTCATATTGAGCATTGACAGCAACAGATTCCAAATGCAAATAGCACACTTGAAATTAACTCTGGACCTTTTATCTGCTCCTTGTAAATGGGATAATGAGGGAATACCACACACCTGGCCATGGAACAGCTGAGCAGCCAATCGTCCCATTACTTTGGTCCCTTAAAAAGTGGGAGGCACCTATACAAACTGTTGTAATTCCTACACCTTTCACCTGATTTGGATGTAAATACCCTCAAATTAAAGCTGAGTCTGCAGTTAAAGCACATCTTGTTTGTTTCATTTCAAATCCTTTATAGAGCCAAAAAGATTAGAATTGTGTCGATGTCCCAATATTTATGGACCTGACTGTAGTAAAGTGTCCCAGTGAGGTCTCTGTTGGATTTTCCTTATATTATATTTAATCTTCAGGGAGTGGGCTTGAAAGCTGTAGGACAAATAGCTGGCCACCCACGGACTCAACATTTTTGGGAATCTAGACATAGATTGCCCCAAGTTTCTTGAACAGCATAGGTTTGCAATAGTAAAGTTCAACTTTACTGATAGGGAGAGCAGAAGCCTTCTAAATCCTGGCTATAACTTTCCTTGAGGCCATAAGGATGTGTACAAGACAAAAATGATTTGCAGGGCAACCCACTGGTTTTCTATTTAATAAGGCCTCACAAGTGATATTGTGAAAAGATTTGCCCATTACTGTGTATAACTGTTTGTAAATGTTTTACCTTGGGGGGTACTTCCACCATACAGTATATGTGCAAAGGTGCCTTCTGAGTTACATCCCCTAAAGCAAGAGGAAGGATAATCATAAATGGTTTTGAAGATTGTCGAAGTGACAAATTACCAACGTAGGAGAAGTTTATAGTTCACATTTGTCTAAACATTTAGAGGTAGTAAGCTGGATTTGATTCTATTGTTCTGCCATTATAGTTTTATTCAGGTCCCTTTGACATTTTGAGACCTAAATTCATTCAGTGGGAGTGATAAGGTTTGTGATTTAGATAAGATTATTACTGTTTATGTACTAGGATTAGCCATTCTCAACCAGGGTTTCGTGGTGGAATCCCTGGGTTACTCCTCCAAAAGTTAAGGGTTCTTTGAGCTGTAGCTGACTGATTGCCCATCTGAAGGTCCCTGGATATTTCCAGATCCAATGCCACTTGGCACAGTCAGCGGAATCACACCAATGATCCTTTTAGCTATCTGTAATGCCCAGTACACACGATCCGAAAATCGGACGACTCTCCATCCATTTTTGTTTGGTTGCTAGGAACTCTCAATTATATTCGCAAATGGGAGAGGTTACTTACGATACAAATTTTCTCGGACGATGATTCAAAAGCTTCCGGTATGCGTAACCACGCTGTAGCGTATGAGGGGAAAATGATGTCTACTGCTCATGCGCGGTCTACTGCTCACCATTCTTTTCGGACGAACAACATACTGATAATACGATTATCGTACGATGTGTTATAATACGATCAAAATTTTTATGCTTGCACGACCGGATAATATCGGGCGAACTGTCGTGATCGCCTCTCGTAAGCTGTGTACTAACGATCAGATTATCGTCCGATCCTTTCACAAGCGTTAATTTTCGTCCGATTTTCGGATCGTGTGTACGGGCCATAAGGGTAGCATTTTGACCCCACTGGAAGGGGGGGGGGGGGATCTTGCAACTAACAACCTATGTAAAGGGCAATCTTTCTAATAAACCCTAATTCATTAATATTAGCAGGGATTCTCGGGAAACCTGAACATTTTTTCAAAGGTTCTTATGTAGCAAAGAGCTGTACCGATTGCTTTTTCTGACAGCTCCATATCAGCCTACCACTGGGTATGCTTCGCCCATACCCCCACCTGTGGGACCTAGCTCATAAATTTGACTCACTGAGGCCGGCACTATTTTCTTTTCCTCCTCACCTTGTAGGACCAAGCAGCATCTCTTACCTAGCTGCAATAAACTTGTGGCTGTGCACTTGTTGCTCTCCAAGTGCAGATCCAGCTGTACAAATCCTTAAATAGGCTTCTTGTGTTAAGGCCTGGATTGGGATTGATGCCCTGCTAAATGCACAGCTGTTCCCAAAGGGGACATCATGGCTATGCAGCTATCTGGTATGTAATTCTCCCTGCCTTTTTTTGCCTTTTTATTTGTTTTTGATGCATGCTGCATCTTCCTTCATAAGGCCCCTTTTCCACCTGTCCATTCCGTTTTCTGCTCAATGGGGGAACGATCCGCCGATCCCCACTGAGCAGGCGGATGACAGCTCTGTGTGCGGAGGTGTCAGATCCCCGCTGTTCTCTATGGGGGAATCGGATGAGAAGGGACCGTGGGAGCAGGTCTCGGGCGCGCATGCCGTGCGCCTGCTCTCTAGCCCTACAGCTAAGCAACAGGTCCGGCAGGCCGCGGTGGCCGCTGGGGACCCAGCGATCGCTGCAGGGACCGACAGAAGGCGGTGTGCTGTTGTAAACACGGCACACCGCTCATCTGTCACTGATTGAAACAGGGCTCCTGTGTTCCTGTTATTTCGGGAACACAGGAGCCCTGTTTCCATCCACCAAGTCTGGCCCCCACACAGTTAGAATCACCCCCTAGGTACACATTTAACCCTTTGATCGCCCCTGGTGTTAACCCCTTTCCTGTCAGTGTCATTATTACAGTAACAGTGCATATTTTTAGAACTGATTAATGTAGTAATATCACTGGTCCCCCCAAAAGTGTCAAAAATGTCAGTTAGGGGTCCAATCTGTCCGCCGCAATGTCGCAGTCCCGCTAAAAATCGCAGATCGCCGCCATTACTAGTAAAATCTAAATAAATAAATAAAAATGACAAATCTTTTCCCTAGTTTGTAGACGCCATAACTTTTGTGCAAACCAATCAAAATGCACTTCTTTTTTTACCTAAAATATGTAGCAGAATACAAGTTGGCCAAAAATCATGAAAACAATTTGATTTTTACATTTTTTTTGAATTGGGAATGTTATATAGCAGAAAGTGAAAAATACTGCTTTTTTTTCTTTTTTCAAAACTGTCGCTCTTTTTTTTGTTTATAGAGCACAATCAAAAAACCGCAGAAGTGATCAAATACCACCAAAAGAAAGCCCTGTTTGTGGGGGGGGGGGGGGGGGGAGCGGTTAAAGTAGGTGGGGAACCTTTAACCATCTTAGTTATCTTAAGTTACCAGATGACTTACGTAGCATTGTACATATTATATTATTATTCCTAATGTGGAGTTCTTCTTTAGATTTGTTCAGTATCCCTGCTTGTCAGGGATTGATTTTTACTGAGACAAGTCCTTGGGCAGCAAGCAGTGAAATTGTGTGCTGTTACCACCTGGTATTTCCTACTGCTAATTTGCTGCAAAGCCATGTGTGTCACCTCATCCTAGTAGCCAGTTGTTGCAAAGAAGGTAAGGGGCACTGTTCAGTTAAGAGTTTGTTTTTTTCCTTTGAGGTGTATGGGAAGCGAATTATGGGCTGTTACCATTTAGTCCCTCTGGATCAGCCTGTGCCGCTCATGCTTTGGCAGGTAAAGCCCTGTATGTGGGAAATACACTCCACCTGTGAAGGGGCTACCTATTCAGGCAAACAGTCCTCTTCAGACTCTTCCAAAGAGAAGATACGGATGCACATAAATGTATGAATCCTGCTGGTTCAAGCAGCCAAGGCTAAAGATGACACCACCTAACAGGCTGTCGCATTCAATAAATGCGTGGTCAATACACTCTTTTTTTTTTCATCAAAATAGTTTATTAAAGTTTAAGAAAAACTGGTTTACAAACTTTGCTCTAATGAGCACATGAAAATATAACACAAAGATTTAAATTGTAACAGTAACATGTTGCACAATGACAAGTCAGGTAGAAATGTCCAAAGCATGGGACACATATAGTGTCCATATAAGCAACAAACAGAGTAAAGGTAACAGTGCTTATATAGAGGAGTGGAGCAGCCCGACCCGCCCATGGGGTCGATCACAATCGGGCTCTCCAACATATCAGGACCAGCAGGGCAAGGGGAAAAGAGAAAAAAAAGAAAGGAAAGGGGTGGGTAGTGAAAGGGATTGGGGGAAAGGTCCAGAAGGAACAGAGAAAGTTATAGGAGGAAACGAAAGCGGAGGGGAGAAGAGGAAAACGTGGGGGGAAACGCGCCAGGTTCATTCCCCAGCCCCCCCCGGGACGCCCAGACCCATCAGCCATGCAGGTCAGTCCAACCTATGCAAGCGGGACAGTCCCCATCACCTCCACATACGTCAGTGAGGATTTAAAAGCAGACCAGCGCAGCCATGTATCATGAAATTTGTGTATTCTATCCTGGGATGTAAGAATTAGTTCTTCCATCTCTTCCATTTTGTTAATTCTGGGGAACCATTCCGCTGGAGTTGGAACGCGCGCAGATTTCCAATGTATGGGAATACACATCCTGGCGGCGTTAACCATGTGCATAGCTAAGGACTTGAGGTAGTGGCGTTTGGGCAGGGACGTATGGTGAAGCAAGTATTGGGCCGGCGTAAAGTCCAAGGTGTAGGAGGTGACTCGGCAAGTGACCTCGTGGACCATCTTCCAGAAGGGCTGGAGGAGGCAACAGCTCCACCATATGTGCAATAGAGACCCATCCTCTGTGGTCAATACACTCTAAAGGAGTAGTTTCCACTCATCCTGTGAAGGGACAGGATTCAGGAAATTGGCACATGTCCTACCTAGCTCATATAAAGTTTGGGCTGTCCATCCTGCTCAGCTGGGATGTGGTCCCTGAGTTCACATGCTAAATGCGTCGCTATCAGCGAGCCCTTTTGCTGGTCTCTGGGGCAGAATATGAGGAGTAAATCACTATTAATGGGGAAGCAGTGCAATATCATGGCTGGAGTGGACGCTTGCCTTAATAATACAGAGATACTGAGCTTCCTTATGGATGAGGCACTGCTCTGCTGCTTAATAGTCAAGTGGTCAGTGATGAAGATGACTGACCAAAAGGTTGTCAGAATTCATTAAGCATTTTTTCTTTTACAGAATTGTCTAATTCTTTTGTTTATAACGCAAAAAATAAAAAATCGCAGATGTGATCAAATACCACCAAAAGAAAGCTCTATTTCTGGGGAAAAAAATGGCATCAATTTTACTTGGGTATAACATTGCAAGACCGTGCAGTTGTCAGTTAAAGTAACACAGTGCGGTATCACAAAAAATGGCCTGGTCATTAAGGGGGTAAAACCTTCTGGTCCTTAAGTGGTTAAAGCTCTGATAGGTGAAGAATCTTCAGCATCTGAGAGTATCATCTAAAAGCCATAGGAAATTCTCTTTTGTGCAAGGACTAATAAACGTAGGGGAAAAAAATCCACTTCAATGCCTAATTCTTGAAGATGTAGCACAATTTCTAGATGCTAATGGACCTCTGCAGTCTTAGTCCACCATTAAAATTAAAAAAAGTATTTAATTACAATTCAATGAACTGATAAGGCTCTGTTTCTATTTGTGTAAGAAACAATTTTTAATATTAATAGTCATTTCCTTTTACCATGTAAAAACACAATATTGATGGCATTGTCATATAGTGTGTTGCATTTATCAAGAACAATTGAGAACACATTTTTGGCCTTGTGCAAAATATTTAGAGTTGCCAAAGTAACTCCATCCTAAATCAGCTAATATTTCTTTCACAAAACCACCCACATTAAAGTCAATAATATTCATTCATATTTGGTTTGCGATACGCGACTCTCAGACGTCTATAAACAAAAGTACTCCAATTAATTGGGCTTCTATGTCCATAACCACACAGCAACCTGTGACCTCCCCTTATCAGTGCACATAAAAGATGAAAGGACAGTAGAGAGGTAGTGCAGATCCTGGGCTGGTATGGAGGTCGTCTAAATTCCAGGAGACTGCTAGAAATATGGTTATCTAGATTAGAAAATAGTCTCACTCTCTAGCATACTTAAAACTTATAATCATAATTTCCTGACAGACTCCATGGCAGCATACGTATCGGGTTTGGCCCTGCCTCCAAACCTACCCATAGGACCTCACTCCCATAAATCTTTGCTCCTGTTCAGCACACGTGTTCTTTTTTTGTCCTCCAAAGGATTACCTGATATCCTACCTGAAGATGGTTTCCGGGAGATGGATGTCTCTACCTGTCGGGTATTGAGTCTCCAATAAGCCCCAGCTGCTGCGGGGTATGGAGTAGGGGCGAAGACGTATGCAGCCTTGGCCAAAAAGCCCAGCTGCTGCGGGTGGCCGGTACCCTAGAAGAGATAAGTCCGGTGTGTGCATCCATCCCTGGTGGTCTGCGGTTTGTGAGTACTATAAGTCCTCCATGGCAGCTATTGTTTTATTTGTTTGATTTTGTATGCCTTATTGTTCTTACCTGGTTTTCCTGCCTTCCCTGGTGGCTAGTGGTCCGGGGCCGGTCAGCGATTCACTTCCTGACCGGCCGCCGGTGCGGTACGCTACTGCGCATGTGCGGCGCCTCGGGAACGAGGCTTGGCTCTCGGGCATGCGCAGTAAGAGCTCGGCGCATGCGCAGTGAGTCGGCGTTGGTGGCGATCACTGATGACGTCACCAGGCGCCATATTTAAACCCCAGAACTGTCAGCAGTGTTGTGTTTATACACACTGCTGATACTGGGTTTTCCACTCGACTACAGCGATAGTTTTTGGACCTGCTGCTTGCTGCCGCTCTGCCTGGTATCCTCCTGGTTACTGGTGAGTAACTGGCCCCAGTTTGGGAGCGCCCCCCCCTCTGTGCTTCATGTTTTCTGACATTGCTGTCCGGCTCATCTCTGTAGGTCAGCACCAGAATGGAAGCTACTTTGCCCTCCGGTGGTCAGCCCGCCCCTAACAGGTATTGGGGGCTTCTTAGTGGGGTGTGGGTTATAGGGGGTGGGGGTTGGAACTCAAGTGTTCCTAGCTTCCTGTCTGTTTTTCCTTTGTTTCTTTTGTTTTCAGCCCTCCTCGCTCAGAGACTAGACATTCTTCTCAAAGAAGCGAAAGACGTTCGAGTTCTCGCCACCGGCACTCTACAGGGAAATCCTGTTCGGGCTCCCATCATCGTAAGGCGTCCACTTCAGCCAGCCACTCAGGGAGACCTGACAAAGCAGGTTGCAGGGGCTGTGGCGCTAGTGTCCCGGACAGAAAGTCCTTCTGTGATGGATGTTTCTCCCAGGCTGCGGAAGAAAGGGATACTTCCGATCAACGCATTGAGGCCTTGGTCAAGAGGGTGGTGAAGGACTCTTTAGCCCGAGATGGGTGTCAGTCGTTCTCAAGACACTGCCCTGTAACACTTCAAGTACATGATGACTTTGAGTCCGCCCATGCAAGCCATCAGTCGATGCTCTTGTCAGGTAGCGACTCTGAAGATGAGGATCCCTGCCTGGGTTTCGAATATGCTTTGGTGCCTTCCCTGGTAAAAGCAGTCAGAGAGACCTTAAATTGGGAGGAGTCAGCTGTTCCCCCTCCCAAACAAAAGAAGTACTTTAAACAGCTCAATAAGGAGCGTGTTAATTTTCCCTTTCTGGGAGAGTTGGGAGAAATTATATCGGAGGAGTGGAGGAAGGTGGAACGAAAGAATTCCTTAGTCTCCAAGATGGCGAAACTATACCCCTTCAAAGAGGAAGATGTGAAAAATCTTGAGTCTCCTCCTCTAGTAGACGCAGCAGTCATGAGACTAGTCAAGCATGTGACCCTTCCCTTAGAGGATACGGTCTCATTTAAAGATCCCTTGGACCGTAGAATGGACTCCGATTTGAAAAGGATCTACCTCTTCCATTAAGATCCAGGATGTGTTGAGCTTTCTGCAAACAGGGTTGGATCTGCCGCTATCAGTGAGTTCGCTCAGAGTCCAGGTTTCGGCTATTTCGGCTTTCACGGGGATCTCCTGGGCCAGTCATACCTTAATACGTCAATTCTTTAAGGGAGCAGTAAGAATTAGACCTCAAAGAAAACCTAGATTTCCCAAGTGGGATCTGCCTCTAGTTCTAGATTTCCTGTCAGATCAGATTCAAGACATGTCCGAATCCATGACCATAAGGGAACTTACTCTGATAACAGCATTTCTGGTAGCTGTTACCTCAGCAAAAAGAGTGTCAGAAATTGGGTCCTTCGGGGCACAAGAGCCCTTCTTAACATTCTTTCCTGACAGAGTGGTGCTCATTCCCATGCTGGATGCGAGACCAAAAAGGACTTCTGTCTTCCATGAAAACATCGAAACTGTGTTACCGACCTTTAGACAGGAAGAAGAATCCTCGGTTCATCCGCTGGATGTTGGAAAGTGTATTAAGAGATATTTGGAAGTCACTTCTTCTTTTAGAAAATCGGAACATCTTTTCGTGACCTTCTATGGTAAAAACAAGGGTTCAAGGGCCTCGACGAGATCTATTTCATCTTGGATCATTCAGACCATCCAGTGGGCTTATAGGGCTAAGGGCTTGACCCCTCCAGCAGTAGTTACAGCTCATTCAACGCGGAGCATCTCTACCTCCTGGGCAGTTTCCAGACATGTGGCTCCTGAAGTTATCTGTAAAGCAGCGTCATGGTCCTCTATTAACACGTTTTTGTCCCATTACTGTGTTGAGCCAGCGGCTCTTTCGTCTGTGAATTTTGGTTTGCAAGTCCTGTCTGTTTGACAAAATGCATTAAACTTTTCTGTTCAGCACCTGCCCACCCTGTGTGTACGGCGAGTTATTTCCCGATACGTATGCTGCCATGGAGTCTGTCAGGAAAACGGAAAATTTATATCAAATACTTACCGTAATTTTCCTTTCCTGATGGACTCCATGGCAGCAGGAGTTCCCTCCCGGATTTCTGTGGAGGATAGTTACAGAACACGTGTGCTGAACAGGAGCAAAGATTTATGGGAGTGAGGTCCTATGGGTAGGTTTGGAGGCGGGGCCAAACCCGATACGTATGCTGCCATGGAGTCCATCAGGAAAGGAAAATTACGGTAAGTATTTGATATAAATTTTCCGTTTTCTCCACCAAAGAAAGTGAAGAGAATGATGCGGGAAACAGACAGTGCTGAAGCAGTGACAGGAGTTAGGAACATATTAGGGGAAGGAGGGGCAGTTCAAGTAGTGGGAAGTTTTTTTACCTTCATGCAAAGAATGCATTAAGGATAAAAAAAAAAAAAAAAACTTTAGACTTTAGAATCACCTTAATTTTTCATGGACCACATAACTAGAAGACGTGGCAGGGGATGTGTCCATTCCCTGCACAATTTGTGTTAAAAGGTGTCTCTCTTTTCCATCTCAGAAAGAAGAGTGGAGGGGGATTAGAGCACCTGTCATGTTTTTATTTTGCTGTCTGTGCCCCCATTGGGGAGATTCACCCCTCTCTCTGTCCTTTTATCATTATTACTGAAAATATAGCTGAAAGAAAATCCCAAACTTTGGGTTGTCTCCAGAACAGAAATACTGTAGAAATCTCCCATAGGGGACACTAGTTCTGGTGACAATCAGGGATTCCCTCACTTTGGAGGGAATTCCTCTCACTTCCTGTTTTGCCTATGGGACAGGAAGTGAAGGGAAATCTCCCCAATGGAAAACAGATGAAAAAATAAAAAACCCGCCGGGATTATAACCCTCCCTTAGTGTATCCAAAATCAAACCTTTTTCTTATGGTCCGCTTTCCTGCCTCCTTCCTATTACACAATTGGCGAAAAAAAAAATATATATATATATATATATAAATTATATATATATTGTATATAAATAAAATCTACTGTATGTCCCTAATACTTGGATGAGGATAGCATTTAAGGACTTGCAGCTGCACAGAAACTGCGCTGGTCACTTCAGGAGCCCTTGCTGCATTTCTGTTCATGCACTTCTGCCTTCTGGGATAGCTATGTCATAATTCCCAAGAGGCAGTTTGTGGGATCTTAAGCGTGCGCAGACACACCGTAAACGTAGCAAAGATCCCGGCAGCACGTCAGAACTTGCATTGAATCTCAATTTGAAATGGCGGTGCTGGAGAAGAGTAGTGTGGGGAGAACTTTCCCTACAAGCAAGCAATGCTGGACTCCATTAACTAGTAAGTATTTTAAAATTATTTTTATGTAGGTTATAGAAAAGTTTTAGGAATATAAAATTTTGATTTTTGATAGCAAGGGTGTAGATCTCCTTTAAAGCGGAACTTCACTGCATCTAAACACCACAAACCAAAAATGCTATTTAAATAATTTTTAATATTCAAAGCAAACACCTTTATCCATCCACATCTCCATGCTTTATTTTGCTGAGAAATCACTTTGAAAAACACCCCCTAGCATTTATGGTCGTGACCATCCTGAGTAAGGGCAGATGATTCATGTAGCATTTACTTCCTGGAATCCACCTTAGCTCAGCCATGCAGGCAGGAGGGTGTGCTTAGCTGACAAAAGCCCTCCTTCCCTTCTGATGACTCCTGGGATGTATGACATCATTTGCCTAGGCATGGGAACCAGGAAGATACCTGGAGAAATGTAAAAAAGAAAATGATATCTAGTATGTTTCTCAAATAACTAATTCTACAGTTGAATGTCACAATTATAAAATTAGTATTTCCCCAACGCAACAGAGGTGCTCCTATCTGCATATAAATGACATTGCAGACTCTAATATGAAAGGTTGCTGAGTCTCAGAAATGTATGATTTGTTCTAAATAAAATCAGAATGTTTGTAAAACTAAACTTCCCTTCCAGGGTTTGAATAATGCAGATTTAGTCCCTTGAAGTTCCACCAATAAAGCCCTCTTGTTCCTGGGCCTGTCTGTAAGAGCTTCACAAAGAAAAAGAGAAATTCCATATTTTTTTTTAGCATAATACATAAGACAACATTCCTTGTTACAGACAGACCCGCCCAGAGTTATATATACACTATATGGAAGCCCGGCAGTCATTCATTCAGAGTTTGTGACACTCCCACCTCTACGTGCATAAAGGACTTTGACAATGTACAGAAAGAATCAAGAATTTTCCAAGTGCGTCTGAGTTACATCACACAGAGTTCCAGGAGCAGGCTCAGCCCTATCTTCCTCTACTCATATTTGCAGAAGATGTACTTAGAAGACAGAATAAATATTGGGTGACTTTTAACATGATATGAACACAGAAATTAAAACTTTAGTTTTTTTTTTTTTTTAATTATTTAAAGCGGAGTTCCACCCTGGGAATATTTTTTTTTAATAAAAATACCCCCGGGACAGTCAGGGCTAGTACATTCCACAATGGCTAGCCTCTGTACTGTCCCGGGTTGCACTTACCTTTTAGGACAAATACTTACCTTGAAAAAGTATTGTCCAGCGCTGCCATCTCAGGTGTGGGCAGCTTGAAGCCAGCGCGATCCTCTTCTGTGTCCTCTTCTGTCTTCTTCGGGCCCACGATGCACTGCACCGGCCCCGCCGTCACTTCTGGTGCGCGCGCGTCATCCCTCCACAGCTTCTGGGCATGCTCAGAAGCTGTTTAGAAGGGAATGACGGCTCCTGCACCTGAACTGACGTCGGGGCCGGTGCAGGCGCAATGATTCCTGGGAGCGATGACGTTCAGCTCCCAGGAATCATTGCAAAGCCAGGAAGTGATGAATCGCCGTGGCCGCCGAGGGGAGGAAGAAGGAAGTAAGGTAAGTATATTTTCTTCTAAACGAGGCAAGTAAAAAAAAAAAAAAAAATTGCGATTATCCATTTGTTTTTCAGGTGACCCGGAGCGAGAAGATGGAGGTAAGTATAAATTTAGGGTGGAACTCCGCTTTAAATACATGCACATTTTTAGCACTGTAGTTGCTTGCTGATGCATATTTTTGAGGAGATATCATATACAGAGTTTTAGTGTCTTGCTATATTGGCTGTCTGGCAGGCAATGCAGTCAGCACAGTCATTGAGTATCTGCTGTGATTGGACCAATGACATGCTATGGCACATTATGAGTGAACTGGCTTCACACCGATGGGCTTGAATTAAAAGGGAAGAAGATATAGGTGAAGCACTAAGTGTCGGTTCACATTTGTGCGATCACAGAGATCGCATGTCATTCGGAGCGCACTGCTCCTAAAATTACATGCGATCTCTGTGCGGTGCAAATTCAGCCATACAGTGCTGGTTCACATTTCTACGAATATACAGCGTGTTCCCGCATCGCATCCGCACCCCTGGCAGTTCACACTGCCATATGCGATACGCTGGGGGTGTCAATTAAAAGTTAACGATTTTCAGAGCATCTTCTTATAGGACGGACTGCTTCCTCCTCCAATTCGGTCCCCAATGTAAAGCCTTCAAAGGGCTTGAATTCTGAACCGGATTCTGAACTGGAATTGGACAGTGAGAGCTCCCCACTGCTCTCATTCGTCAGGCTTAGAAATTGATATGCCTCTTCGGTAGTGAAAACTTTTTTGGACATGGTGGCTGTATAAAGGGTGACACTGATGGGCTGCACGATAGGTAGTGCTTGGATGCATGTCAGGTACTGCTGGGCTGCACGACAGGTACTCGGGTACTTTGATGAGCAGGTGACAGGTACTCAGCTACTCTGATAGGCAGGTGACAGGTACTCAGGTACTCTGATGGGCAGGTGACAGGCACTCGGGTACTGATGAACAGGTGGCAGGTACTCGGATACTTTGATAGGCAGGTGGCAGATACTCGGGGTACTCTGATGGGCAGGTGACAGGTAATCGGGTACTCTGATAGGCATGTGACAGGTACTCGGGTACTCTGATGGGCACGTGACAGGTACTCTGATTGGCTCACAGATAGGTACTAGGATGAGCTGGTGACAGGTCCTCTTTATTAGGTGGGGCCACCAGGGCACAGTGGATTTCACAGTAATTGGTAACTCACCGTTTCCAGATCTCCTCCTCACACTGGATTGTTGACATTTGTGACCGGCTGTGATTGGCCACAGCCGGTCACGTGGTAAAGAGCCAATGTCATTGGCTCTTTACCTTGATCAGGCATGGGCTTTGTCCGAGGGACGAGCCTTGTCCCCGATTGGCGTGCTGCCCGCCCCTGGGGGCACGCATTGCGGTGAGAACGAGTGGCTAGCACTGGAGCCTCTCATTTGATCGGCTGTGATTGGACAGCTCACAATAAGGAAGCAATCATCATAGCAGATACAGGTGGCATTATAGAGGCAGTGATTCCAACCATGTTGCAGCATCTTTGGGGTTAGTGAAAAATCTCATGGTCTCACCGTCGACCACACGCAATTTAGCTGGAAACATGATGCTGTATTTAATACCTTTGACCAGCATGGCAACTTTAATGGAATCAAAGAACGGCGTAACCTCTGGGTTTCCATGGTGTAATCCAGGAACTACAGTAGTTTGACATTGTGAAAGTGCAGCTCCTCCCCCACTCGGGCAGCTCTAAGTAATTCATCACGGTCCCAAAAATTAAATTAACGAAGGATGGATGTATGAGGTGGGGCTCCTTCCAGATCGGACATAGGTGGCACCCGATGAGCCCATTCCACCTTAAAGTTCGGGGAAAGCTATGCCATGGATAAAAGGGATTGTAGCAGGTCTTCTGTACAAACAATCGGATTCCTAGTTTCCACCCCTTCTGGAAGTCCCACGATACAAAGATTATTCTCATTCTCAGCATCTTCTGCCCTGCATTCAAGGCTCTGACCTTAGTTTGCAGGATGCAGTTCGAGGCAGAATGCTTACTGTATTCTCCACGAGGCCAACACGCTGTTTGGCAGTAGGGAGTCTGGTACGGATTTTGTCCTGATCCTGCTGAATCAGGCCCACATCCAGTTGAACTGCCTCTATTTTGGAGGTCAATGCAGTCTGGCAGATGCTAATAGCTGCCATTACCTAAGGGATGCCAGAAGGTGCAGGATAAGCAGTATCCTCATGGTCTGTCTGCTACGCCATATTGCAGAAGCGCGCCAGTAGTCCTGTTGCACAGGGAATCAGGCTGGCCTCAGCCGGCAGGCATGGGGGGAATTTCTTTTTCTTACCCCTTTTCTGACGCCCAGGGAGTTTGGTAGGCATCCAGAGCCCACAGGCAGACCCTAAGGTACAATCTCATCAGCGAACCTGTTTTAAGATTTATATATAGATATATACAAACACACACACACACACACACAGTATCTCATAAAAGTGAGTACACCCCTCACATTTTTGTAAATATTTTATTACAGTATATCACAAAAGTGAGTACACCCCCTCACATTTTTGTAAATATTTTATTATATCTTTTCATGTGACAATACTTAAGAAATTACACTTTGCTACAATGTAAAGTAGTGAGTGTACAGCTTGTATAACAGTGTAAAATTGCTGTCCCCTCAAAATAACTCACTCAGCCATTAATATCTAAATCGCTGGCAACAAAATGTGAAAATTGTCCAAATTGGGACCAAAGCGTCAATATTCTGTTTGGCCACCATTACTTTCCAGCACTGCCTTAACCCTCTTGGGCATGGAGTTCACCAGAGGCTCACAGGTTGCCACTGGAGTCCTCTTCCACTCCTCCATGACGACATCACGGAGCTAGTGGATGTTAGAGACCTTGCGCTTCTCCATCTTCTGTTTAAGGATGCCCCACAAATGCTCAATAGGGTTTAGGCCTGGAGACATGCTTGGCCAGTGCATCACCTTTACCCTCAGCTTCTTTAGCAAGACAGTGATCAGATTATCTTGAAGGTGTTTTTTGGGTCGTTATCATGTTGGAATACTGGCTTGCGGCCCAGTATCTGAAGAGAGGGGATCATGCTCTGCTTCAGTGTCACAGTATATGTTGGCATTTATGATTCCCTCAATGAACTGTAGCTCCTCAGTGGCGGCAGCACTCATGCAGCCCCAGACCATGACACTCCTACCACCATGCTTAACTGTAGGCAAGACACACTTGTTTTTGTACTCCTCACCTGGTTTCCGCCATACACGCTTGATATTATCTGAACCAAATACGTTTATCTTGGTCTCATCAGAGCACAGGACATTGTTCCAGTAATCCATGTCCTTAGTCTGCTTGTCTTCAGCAAACTGTTTGCAGGCTTTCTTGTGCATCAGCTTTAGAAGAGGCTTACTTCTGGGACAACAGCCATGCAGACCAATTTGATGCAGTGTGCGGCGCACTGACAGGCTGACCCTCCCACCCCTTCAACCTCTGCAGCAATACTGGAAGCACTCATATGTCTATTTCCCAAAGACAACCTCTGGATATTACGCTGAGCACGTGCACTCAACTTCTTTGGTCGACCATGGCGAGACCTGTTCTGAGTGGAATCTGTCCTGTTAAACTGCTGTATGGTCTTGGCCACCGTGCTGAAGCTCAGTTTCAGGGTCTTGGCAATCTTCTTATAGCCCTGGCCATCTTTATGTAGAGCAAAAATTCTTTTTTTCAGATCCTTAGAGAGTTCTTTGCCAAGAGGTGCCATGTTGAACTTCCAGTGACCAGTATGAGAGAGTGAGAGCGATCACACCATATTTAACACATCTGCTCCCCTTTCACATCTGAGACCTTGTAACACTAATGAGTCACATGATACCAGGGGGGGACATCCTAAAACGAAAGATGGAGGAGCGCAAGGTCTCTAACATCCACCTGCTCCATGATGTCGTCATGGAGGAGTGGAAGAGGACTCCAGTGGCAACCTGTGAAGCTCTGGTGAACTCCATGCCCAAACAAGTTAAGGCAGCACTGGAAAATAATGGTGGCCACACAAAATATTTATACTTTGGGCCCAATTTCGACATTTTACTTAGGGCTGTATTCACTTTTGTTGCCAGCGGTTTAGACAACAATGGCTGTGTGTTGTTATTTTGGGGGGACAGCAAATTTACACTGTTATACAAGCTGTACGTTCACTACTTTACATTGTAGCAAAGTGTCATTTCGTCAGTGTTGTCACATGAAAATGTATAATAATATATTTACAAAAATGTGGGGGGTGTACTCACTTTTGTGAGATACTGTATATACTGCACACAGGGCCCTCTTCAGAAAGTCTAAAAAATCCTCGGTTTCTATTACCGAGTTTTTCCGTTTTGTTAGATCAATCAACAGGGCTGCCAGAGTCGCAAAGTTTGGGATAAATCTCCTATAATAACCTGTTATGCTAACGAAAAGCTCTGTGCCTGTTATATTTGGTCAAAAATGTAATTAACTCACCCCTAATGTGATGGCTGCAACTACTTCTCTTTGGTGAGGTGTGTGATGTTAGCTGGTATTGATGATGTTGCTACTCGCAACTGGTTTTCCAGGTTTGCGTCGGTCAGTCTGGAGCGCAGTCGACTTTGTGGTTGTAAGCTTTGAAAAGAACTGCTGGCGGGTAATGCTGGTGGGTATAGCTGGCTGATACTGCTGGTGGGTACAGCTGGCTGGTACTGCTGTGGGTACTGCTGGCTCAGGCTGATACTGCTGGCTTGTACTGTGCTGTGGGTACTGCTGGCTGGTACTGCTGGCTCAGGCTGGTACTGCTGTGGGTATTGCTGATTTAGGCTTGTACTGTGCTGTAGGTACTGCCTTGGGTACTGCTGGCTAAGGCTGGTACTGCTGGCTGGTACTGTGCTGTGGGTACTGCTGGCTGGTACTGCTGGCTAGTACTGCTGGCTGGTACTGCTGGCTGGTACTGCTGGCTCAGGCTGGTACTGCTGGCTGGTATTGCTGTGGGTACTGCTGGCTGGTGCTGTGCTGTAGGTACTGTTGGCTGGTACTGTTGTGGGTACTGCTGGTACTGCTGTGGGTACTGCTGGCTCTGGCTGGTACTGCTGTGGGTACTGCTGGCTCTGGCTTATACTGCTGTGAGTACTGCTGGCTCTGGCTGGTACTGCTGTGAGTACTGCTGGCTCTGGCTGGTACTGCTGGCTCTGGCTGGTACTGCTGGTTCTGGCTGGTACTGCTGTGTGTGCTGCTGGCGGTAAATGCTGGCTAGCAGCGGCACCGCACTGGAGGAAGAGGCGATGTTTCCTGCATTGGTCACAGGCGGAGTGCATTTGATATCACTCCACCTGTGACTCACTCAGACTGTGAGAACAGAGCCGGAACTATACAGGAAGCATCGGCTCCGTTCTGACAGATCAGCTGAGAGACACAGACTCAGCTGCACAGGGGGCCTGACCAAATGACTTCGAGGGCCGCATACAGCCCCCGGGACGTAGGTTCCCCACCCCTGCTCTAAACTAATGGCATGGGATTAACTATATAACCTGCCATTAAAGAGACCATCTAATACCGCCAGCAAATTGGGCAAATGAGATGCCCAGTCAGTGCTATGTATCACAATATCCTGCAGATATGAGACTGCATACTGAGTTTGAGTTCTGTCCATGGCCCTCTGAAATGCTGCAGGGGCATTTTTAACCCAAAAGGCATCTTTTTATATGGAAACAATACCTCACGGTTACAAAGGACAGTCTTTTCCTTGGCACTTTCAGTCAAGGAGATTTGCCAACATCCTTTTGTCAAGTCCAATGTTGTCATGTAACATTGGCTTCCCAAGTCTGTCTAAGAACTCTTCCACCCACAGCATGGGATGTGTCACATTTTGCCTAATAAATACATTTCAAAGTTTCCTAAAGTCGTTATAAAACCTGCAACTACTGGCCAGTTTGGGGACTAAGACAAAGGAACTAGACCAGTCACTATTGGACTCTTCAATAATTTTGAGCTCAAGCATTCTCTTAACTTCATCACTGATGCCTTTTCTTCTTGATTCTTGATAACAACTTCAGGTTCAATGATAATGTTATGTTCATAGGTGTGCACCCCAAAGCTCAAACACACGTGTGTGTGTGTGTGTGTGTGTGTGTGTGTGTGTATATATACAGTATATATATATATATATATATACACACACACCGTATATATATTAGGGATTGACCGATTATCGGTTTGGCCGATAATCAGCGGTCGATATTCACTTTTTTGCAAGTATCGGTATCGGCCACAAACTCACAAACTTGGCCATTATGACCGATATTTCTGCCTCTGGTGGGGAAGGGGTGGGGTGGGGATTAGAGCGCCGCCTGATAACACAAAAAGCAGGGTTCTTCTGCATACCTGGCGCGGGAGCGAGCGCTGCCATACGAAGTCCCGCCTCCTGGATCGGCTCCTACCTATGATAGACAGCATACTGGTGACGTCTATCATAGGAGCCGGTCCAGGAGGCGGGACTTCCTACGACAGCGCCTGCGCCGGGTAAGCAGAAGAACGCTGCTTTTTGTGTTATCAGGTGGCGCTCTAATCCCCATGCACTAGTCACTCTGCATTAGATGGGGGAACTGGTCACTCTGCATTGATTGGGGCACTGGTCACTCTGCATTGATTGGGGCACTGGTCACTCTGCATTGATTGGGGCACTGGTCACTCTGCATTGATGGGGGCACTGGTCACTCTGCATTGATGGGGGCACTGGTCACTCTGCATTGATGGGGCACTGGTCACTCTGCATTGATGGGGGCACTGGTCACTCTGCATTGGGTGTGTGATTGAATGTGCAGAATATCGGCCCATATCGGCCGATACCAATACGTTCTGACCAATATATCAGTATCGGTATCGGCCCTGAAAAAAAAAAACATATTGGTCTATCCCTAATATATATATATAAATATATATATATATATATATGCACATACACACACACAAACACATATTTATAGACACACACTCTTATACATGAATGTAAAAATATATTAATCACTTCCGGACTGCCTGCCGCAGTTTTACGTCGCTACTTTGACGTTAGTATCGGGGTTATGGCAGCAGATAGTTGCCATAACCCGGGCACTTTCTTACAGGGCGGGTGGTCCTCTTTCACATAAAAGTAGTCCCAGTGGCGGATTCGCCGCAGGATCACTTTTATGGGCAGCGGGAGCGGTGCCCCTCCTTCACGGTCTGTTGTAGTCCTATGCAAGATGTAGCGTGAGGGCAAATGGCTCCCACTCTACTCTATGGCCTTGGAGGAATGGAGCGATGTCATATGTCTCTTTCACCCAACAGCCTTAAAGGGCCCATTTTTTTTTTCATGCTGGAAAAAAATAAGATTTTTTTTTTTTTTTTGCTTTTAAGTGTAGATGTGAGATCTGAGGTTTTTTTGATCCCAGATCTCATATTAAAGAGGACCTGTCCTGCTTATTTCAGTTACAAGGGATGTTTACATTCCTTACAATAGTTAGAGAAAGTCAGTGAGGTACCTCCCTAAATGTGCCACATCCCTAATAGATAAACCATGAACAAAATTCTCCTTGGGGTGGGACTTGTGAATAAAAATACATTTTATTTAAATTAGCTAAAAAAGACCAATGCTATATGGACACGGTTGTACATGGAATGCATATACATATTACACCAATGTTAATAGACAAATAGGCGAAAAAGGATTGACATCCTCTACCCAACGCATTTCGGGGCTTTCACAGCTCCTTCAGGTTTGAAGATGAAAAATATATTCAAACCTCAAGAGAGACAGGCCACATTATATGCTCACTGATACTAGAACCTGTCTGTCAGGCCTCAGTAGCCAATAATCACACTGGTCAGGCTAAGTATTGCTTACTGAACAGACAAGGACTCACTGCTCAAGGTGGTGTAATTGCCTGATGACTCACACAGGTGCATGCCCCGGCTCGCCTCCGTGAAAACTTGATAAAAGAAAAGGAATTGGCAGCACTCCAGGTTGAGTCAAAATCCAGATTTATTGACTGGACATCCAAATTATGACAATCGTGACAAGGTAGATGCGTTTCACACACTGACTGTGTGCTTAATCATTACTGATTAAGCACACAGTCAGTGTGTGAAACGTATCTACCTTGTCACGATTGTCATAATTTGGATGTCCAGTCAATAAATCTGGATTTTGACTCAACCTGGAGTGCTGCCAATTCCTTTTCTTTTATTAAGTATTGCTTACTAACCATACCTACCTCACAGCCTTGTATATACATTGGGTGCTAATCATATCCTTAGGCGAAGTGGCAGCTCTCCTGAGATCTTGTTTTTAAATGCTGACTTGGAAATGCTGTATACTCCAATTGAATTCATAAGGTTGATGCCTGAAGAAGGAGCTGCGAAAGCCCCAAAACGCATCGGGTGGAGGACGTCAATCCTTTTTCATCTATTAATATTGGTGTAATATTGTAATATCTATATGCATACCATTTACAACCATGTCCATATAGCATTGGTGTTTTTATGCTAATTTAAATAAAATTGATTTTTATTCACATTATTTATATTATTATTATTTATAGTGCCTTCAAAGTCCCACCCCAAGGGGAATTTTGTTCATGGTTTGTACATTCCTTGTACAGGCGGTCCCCGGGTTACAAATATCCGACTTACAAACGGCTCCTACTTACAAACGGAGGGAGACAACAGGAAGTGAGAGGAAATCTCCCCCTAGGAAGGGAAATTCACTCCTGTAAGAGTTCTCATCGGAAAAAGGTGTCTCCACTGAAGCTTTATCATCAATCCTTATTTCCACAAAAACCCCAAATTTTCAAAATCCAATTGTCACAGGGACAGAAAGTGAGGTGACATCTTCTGAACAGGGGCACAGACTGCAAAACAAACATTAGAGGGGTGGTAACCCTTCCCTATGCAATCCAAAAGCTTAAAAAATATTTTTTGGCTGGAGCTACACTTAAAAAATGTACCTGTTCCGACTTGCATACAAATTCAACTTAAGAACAAACCTACAGTCCCTATCCTGTTTGTAACCCGGGGACCACCTGTAATAGGAATAAAAGTGATCAAAAGAAAATGTGTTAAGGGACAGTGTAAAAATAAAAGGTAAAATAAATAGGAAAAAAAAATTAAAAATTGAATGCGCCCCGTCCCTCTGAGCTTGCAGGCAGAAGCGAACACATACGCAAGTCGCACCCACATATGTAAACGGTGTTCAATCCACACATGTGAGGTATCGCTGCGATCGTTAGAGCGAGAGCATAAATTCTAGTCCAGGACCTCTTCTGTAACTCTAAACTGGTAACCTGTAGACATTTTTAAAGGGTCGCCTGTCATCATTCCATAATTTTGAAGCATGACATGTTGGGTATCTATTTACTCGTGTTTTGATCTGAGTCTCACGCAGACTGGGGGAATTTTAGTGTACACTTCCTAGATGCTGCATATACCAGTACTGAAAGCCATACAGTGTAAAGTTATACTTAAGAGGGGGGGGGGGGGGTATCGCGCTTCAAGGAAGTATGGTACCAGATCTCGTGAACTGTTGGTGAACACAAACCAAACAAGTGTTCAATTCCTATGATGAAGCTCAGACACATCTAAATGTTGACTCCAAATAAATATGTGCACTACTAAAATATTAAATATATATAAAATGTGTAATAACCAATCTTAGTATGTGTTCAAAGTTACCTTTCAAATAAATAGCATATAAAGTGCACCAGTGTCTATAAAGTTAATATAAAAAATAGTCTTACAACTAAATAATTTAAGAAAAAACAAGAAATTCATACAGGTGACAAATAAAGTGCTCAGTGCTTAAATATACAGGTGGGTGTATTTTCTTCCAATCTTCATATACAGTCTTTATAAGGTGCTTAAAGTGTCCAAAATAGGAAAAACAAGATGGTGGATTTCTTCTACAAGGTGTTCACCCTCCACCTAACACCGTGTGAAACTGTGGGGTGCTTCTTCTCACTAGTTCCCCTCAGGGTGTGCTACTTGCTCAACTCAATGTATATAGTAATGCACCTTTTGGTATACATAAACTGATCCTCTCCTCTCCTTCCTTATGCTTCAATCAGGGATGGTGCTCCGTCTGTATTACATGGATCGGGGTACAGCGTTCTCCAGGTAACCAGCGAATCATCCAAGCTGGTATCTGGCTATGCTCCTACTCCCTAGGCATACGTGTAATCGAACGATCCAATCATACGCAAATCCGGAAACCATCTTTTAGCAAAGATTTTACCTAAACGTCCGACCGTCATCTATGACCAACTGGGGACCTGTGCAGGCTGGAAGAGATAATACTAATATTCTTCCAGCCTGCACAGGTCCCCAGTTGGTTTTGGGGACCAACTCCAGTTGGTCCCCAGTCAGCGATTTTTAGGATTGCGACATTGCAGCGGACAGATCGAGCACCTAACTGACACCTAACCAGTGACAATATTAAAGTAATCAGTGCTAAACATATTCACTGTTACTGTACTAATGACATTGGCAGGGAAGGTGTTAACACCAGGGGCGATCTAAGGGTTAAATGTGTACCTAGGGGATGATTCTAACTGTGTGGGGGATGGACTCAGTAAATGAACACAGAGATCCTTATTCCTAAATAGCAGGAACACAAGATCATTGTGTTCATATCTGACAGAACAGTGGTCTGCCTTGTTTACATCGGCAGACTGCCAATCTGTCTCTCTGGGGAGCAATTGCGGTTGGCCGGCAGACATTGTGTGTGCTCCTGCTCTGGCCAATCAGCACGCCTGTGCCTCCCCCTGGCTATTGCACAGGTGCAGGTACAGGTGCATCAATTTGTGCAATAGAGCTGACTTGCTGCAGTATGTGTACTGCTGGTGGTCGGCAAGTTGTTAAGGAGATTCTCCTTCTCTATTTGTCCTGTTTACCATTATCATTGAAAGTGGAAGAAAAAGAACATTTTGGGTTATCCCCAGAAAAGTAATAAAGGGGAAATGCTCCAAAGGGGACACTAGTTCTGGTGACCTGGGGGTCCCCAAGGAATTCCCTCATGTCCTGTTTGGCTATGGGACAGGAAGTGAAGGGAAATCTCCACAATGGGACACAGATGACGTAAAAAAAAAATCTGATAGGGGTTAAATCCCTCTTTTAGGGTCCCTTCACACGGGCATTCCGCCCGGTGGATTCCGTTTTGCGAATCGATCCCCGCTGAGAAGGCAGATGACAGGTCCGTCTCCGCTCACTGTGCAGAGATGGAGCTGTCAGAGCCCTGCTCTCCTCTATGGGAGATCGGATGAAAACGGACCGCCTGTCAGTTTTCATCCGATCTTATCCGATCCTCCAGACGGATGGAAAATAGGGTTTCCATTCGTCTGGATTTCACGGACAGGATTGGATCGGATAGCAGCGGGTGTAAGCGAACATGTCACCTCTGACATCCGCTGCCCCATAGAGGTGCATTGAGCATCCGATCAGGTCCACCTGAAAAACTGACAGGCAGACCTGATCTGAAAGCCTGTGTGAAAGGGGCCTTACTCTATCCAAAATGAAAAGAAACGTTTTGCCTATAGTTCTACATTAATGTGAATCCTGTGTCATTTTCTCCTACATTTTCACAGTGGCGGGACATTGCTCTGACACAGTATACGTGAGTGTTCGTATGTATGCGTGTGCATATGTATGTTTATATGTGTGTATTTTTTTATAACCTTACTGTGCTTTAAAATTTTACACAAATTTATCCCTGACCTGTCTGGTGTGTTCCATTGCCTTCATGATGCTGTTTGTTCACTAAGGTTCTCTAACAAACCTCTGAGGGCTTCACAGAACAGCTGTATTTATACTGAGATTAAATTACACACAGGTGCACTATACTAATTAGGTGACTTCTGAAGGCAATGGGTTCCACTAGATTTTAGTTAGGGGTGTCAGAGTAAAGGGGGCTAAAAACAAATGCACATCACACTTTTTTCAGATATTTATTTGTAAAAAAATTTTGAAAACCATTTATCATTTTCTTTGACTTCACATTTATGTGCCACTTTTTGTTGGTCTGTCAGATAAAATCCCAATAAGATACATTTACGTTTTTGGTTGCAACATTACAAAATGTGGAAAATTTCAAGGGGTATGAATACTTTTTCAAGGCACTGTATGTATTTCCGTATGCTACTGTTAGGCCTTATTCATACTTAAGTGTACACTCGTGCGTGTGCCATGTTTGCCCACATAGGGATGCACAGGCAGTGTTCGTATAGGAATCCTTACCCACAAGGATACCAGTTTGGGAGCAGCAACTGTGTTTGTGCATCCGCTTCTTCCCAATTGATATGAAAGGGATTGCCTGTATGAGGTATCACAGAATACCTGTGCATTCCCATCACGGCAGGGTGGGCATACATGGCTCTTGCACGGATGTATGTTTATTATGCCCATGTAAAGGATGCCTTACTCCTGACTTCTATACTCTGTATGATCAGAACTGCTTTTCTAAGCTAGCAGGACTGCTTTTTTGGACTGTTGTGCCTGAAGACTGAAATTATTTTTAAGGGGTGCCATGACTGAAAAAAGGTTGACAAACATTGCACTGCAGGAGCCCTGTCTAGTTAAAAAAAAAAAATATGGTAATCGATGGCCTAGAATGCTATGTTAAATGATTTTAAAAGGGCAACTCCACTTTCATGGGGAAAAAAAAGGGAATTTTTGTAAAATCTTACCTGTAAAATTCCTTTCTCTGAGTCCTCCGACAGTCGCCGCCTCTTCATATTCGTCACATATGGGGGTATTAGACTTTGCTCCGAAGGAGTAGCTAGGCAACAGAATATGTTAACAATAAAGCTTTAACATATCCCACCCTCAAGGGGTGGTCCCCTCAGTCAATACCCTCCTACTTCCTGCAACCATATCTCAGTTTTAGTGGAATAGCAGTAGAGTATACATTCAAACCCCAAAAGAGGGGCGGGGGCGGCGACTGTCGGAGGACTCAGAGAAAGGAATTTTACAGGTAAGATTTTACAAAAATTCCGTTTTCTCTTACGTCCTCCGACAGTCGCCGCCTCTTCATATTCGTCACATATGGGGACGTCCCAAAGCAGTGCAAACATGAGGGGTGGGAAACGCATCCGCGCCGAAAGGCAACGCAGTCTCCACATCAAAGAAAGGAACCTTACCAAAGGAAGGAAACCAGCTGGGCAACAGCAAAAATAAGTGCTCAACAGGAGCAACAACCCAGGAAAAGACAAAAAAACCAGGGGATACAAAAAAACTATCCCAACAGCCAGGAGTCCCCAACAAGGGACCCTATGGAACAGCCGCACTAAGAACCTTGCGGCCAAAGGAAGCATCCGCCGATGCCTGAACATCTACTTTGTAGAATTTTGTGAAAGTGTGTACGGTCGACCAAGTCGCCGCCTTACACACCTGGGCTACAGAAGCCCCATGACGGCAGGCCCAAGACGTACTCAGTGATCTAGTAGAGTGCGCCTTCACAGGCACAGGGGGAACCTTCCCCTGCAAGGCATAGGCCTGTTCAATGGTCTGCCTGATCCATTTGGCAATGGTAGAGGCGGAAGCCGCCATGCCCTTCCGAGGACCCTCTGGAAGAACAAACAAGGAGTCAGTCTTACGAAAAGACTCAGTCGATTTAAGGTAAACCCTTATCGCCCGAACAACATCCAGAGAGTGCAATCTCACCTCCTTCGGATGTTTAGGCTTCGTGCACAACGAAGGCAAAACAATATCCTCGTTAAGATGGAATTCCGAAACTCGTTTCGGTAGAAAAGAAGGATTAGGTCGCAAGACCACCTTATCCAAATGAACAACCAGGTACGGAGACTTGCAGGACAAAGCCGCCAGTTCCGACACTCTGCGAGCCGAAGTGATCGCCACCAAAAAGGCGACCTTTTTGGACAACATAGACAACGAGATCTCCCTGATCTGTTCAAAAGGAGCACGTTGTAACACAGATAGAACTAGATTCAAGTCCCAAGGGGGCAAAGGATCCCTCCTAGGAGGAACCAGATGCCGCACACCCTGAATAAAAGTGCCAACCAAGGAGTTGGAAGCCACGGGACGTTGAAACAGAACGGCCAGCGCCGACACCTGACCCTTAATCGTAGCCAGCGCCAAACGCTGATCGACACCCGTCTGAAGGAAAGACAGCACACGGGAAACCGAGTACGTGCGGGGTGAAAACCCCCTGGACTCACACCAGGCAAAATAGGCCTTCCAAGTACGGTAATAAACCTTCCCCGAGGAAGACTTCCTCGCGTTGATCAAAGTATGAACGACCTCTGGAGAGAGACCCTTCTCCTTCAGGACCTCGGTCTCAACAGCCAGGCCGTCAAAGCCAGCGACTGTAAAGCAGGATGGTAAATCGGTCCTTGAGACAGTAGATCGTCTCGAAGAGGCAGACGCCAAGGAGCGTCGACCGCCAGATTCACGAGGTCTGCGTACCAGGACCGGCGAGGCCAGTCCGGTGCCACAAGAATCACCGTGCTGCGTTCCGAGTGCAACCTGCGAAGGAACCTGGACAGCAACTGAATCGGTGGAAACGCGTACATCAGCCTGTACTGATGCCACGGGGCCACTAACGCGTCCGACGCGTCTGCCCGAGGGTCGCGCGTCCTTGCCACGAACCTCTTCACCTTGTAGTTGAGGCGAGACGCGAACAGGTCCACATCTGGAAGACCCCACTTCGCGCACAACATCTGGAAGACAGCCGGGTGGAGAGACCATTCCCCCTGATCCAGGGTCTGGCGACTCAGATAGTCCGCCTGCCAGTTCTCCACTCCCGGAATGTGAACCGCCGTTATCGCCGGGACATGAGTCTCGGCCCAAGACAGAATGTCGGCCACTTCTCGAGCCGCTCGGGCACTCCTGGTGCCCCCTTGGTGGTTGATGTAGGCCACCGCCGTGGCATTGTCCGTCTGCACCCGAACCGGGCAGCCCTGCAGCCGGTCCGTCCAGCGATGAAGACAGAGCCTTATCGCACGCAATTCCAGAATGTTGATTGGAAGGGAAGACTCCCCCTCCGACCAGGTCCCCTGGGCGGACAGAACGCCCAGAACACCACCCCAGCCCGACAGGCTGGCATCCGTGGTGATTATCGTCCACGAGATCGGACGAAACGACTTGCCCCCGGACACCAACGGGGACTGGAGCCACCACAGAAGGTTTTCCCTGGTGCGATGACTCAACGAGATCTGAAGATCCAGAGATTGAGGTCGCCCGTCCCACCTGGACAGGATCTCCGCTTGGAGACCCCGCGTGTGAAACTGCGCGAAAGGAATCGCCTCGAAGGCCGAGACCATCAATCCCAGACATCTCATACCCGTCCGCAGAGACGAGTGTGGAACGTCCCTGAGGGACCTGACTTCCTCCTGAAGAGTCCTGAGTTTGTCTTCCGGCAGGAAGACCTTCGCCTGCACCGAGTCCAGTATCATTCCCAGATAGGGGAGACGAACCGACGGACTCAGTGTCGACTTTGGAACATTTATCGTCCAACCGAACTCCTGCAGAGTTTGCATTGTGACAGACAGGTCCTTCTCCAGACCCTGTCTGGTCGCAGACCGAACCAGAATGTCGTCCAGATACCCCAGGACAGAAATGCCCTGGGCTCTCAATAATGCCAGAACCGGTGCAAGCACCTTGGTGAAGACCCGCGGAGCCGAGGCGAGCCCAAAGGGCAACGCCACAAACTGGTAGTGATCCTCCGCAATGGCAAATCGAAGGTACTTCTGATGACCCTCGAATATGGGGATGTGAAGGTACGCATCCTTCAAATCGATGGAGGCCATGAATTCCCCCGGAACCAGGGCAGCCACCACCGAGCGCAGGGATTCCATGCGGAACTTGCGAACTCGCACAGAGCGGTTCAGAGCTTTCAAGTCCAGAATCGGACGAACCTTGCCCTCCTTCCTGGGCACGGTGAACAGATTGGAATAAAACCCCCGAAATCTGTCCCGATGAGGCACCGGAACCACCACTCCCTGAGCCCTCAGGTCCCGCACCGCCAGGTGCAGATCCCGCAGGCGCTCTGGAGACAGTTGAAGATTTGAGGGAAAAAATCTGCTCTCCGGCCGAGAGAGAAACTCGATCTTGTAACCAGATCGAACGATTTCCAGAACCCATCTGTCCCTCACACGGGCCAACCAGGGCTGAAGAAAACCGAGCAAGCGTCCCCCCACCCCAAAACTGGGTGAGGGCGCCCCTTCAGGCCGAACTGTTATGGGCCGCAGGTCCGGATTGACCGGACTTCTGTTTCCCAGACCAGGGCTTCTTCTGAGAGCCTTGGCCCTTGAACGGTTTGCCCTTGTAGTGCGGCCGAAAGGCACGAAAGGACCCCTGAGGGGGCCGAAAATGAGCATGCTTCTTCCCAGAAGCCCCCTTAGCCTTGGGGAAATGGGGCAAGAGAGTGCTCTTACCCCCGGTAATCCCCTTAATCAACACATCCAGGGACTCCCCAAAAAGGCGAGACCCATCATAAGGCAGATTGGCTAAGGTTTTACGTGAAGATTGGTCCACCGACCAACATTTCAACCAAACCAGGCGGCGAGACAACACCGCCACGCTGTGCACACGCGCGGCCAACGGAATCAGGTCCAGGTCCGCATCACACAGATACATGACACCCTGGTGGATCTGATCCACCATATCCAGGGTCACCGCCGAGGCCGAATCGGCCACTAGGACGCGCCTAAGCATCTGCGTCCAACTTGCGATCGCCTGGGCCGCCATGAGAGAAGCAAACAGAGCCTTAAGCATAGAACCCGTAACAGAATAAGTATGACGGGCAAGAGACTCCAGTCTCCTATCCGTGGCATCACGGAAAACAGGGGATCCCTCTGCAGGGATCGCAGTGGCTTTGTTCAAAACCGCAATAGCATGATCCACTGGCGGAGGCACACACCACCGTTCATCAGTGGCAGGCGAGAAAGGATAACGCAGCTTAAATTTACTTGGTACCGCAAAAGGCTTGCGCAAATCGCGCCATTGGTCCTTAACAGCGCGCTGAAAATCAGCATTGCAGGGAAAAACCTGCGGCGTCCTGCGTTTTCTCTGCGTCCCATAAGCCGCCAAGGCAGCTGGGGGACACACCTCGTCCTGCAAACGTAGCGTCTGCTTAATGGAAGCAATCAACTCATCCATGATTGCAAGCTCTTCAGGCGAGCCAGGGGGAGAATTATCAACCCCCTCAACTTCAGCCTCTACCTCAGACCCCACTAGATCAAGAGAGGAGCGGGACCCCGATAGGGGGGTCCCCGCCAGAACAGCCCCATCACCTTCACCCTCAGAATCAGAGGACAGAGCAACTCTGGGCCGTTTAGTAGATTGAGCAGCCACCAGCATTTGCACCTGTGCAGCAAGGCCAGCCACAATAGTGGCTAAATCCCCCCCTGGGGGGGAAACAGCGGTCCCCTGGCTTTCCACCAATACTGTGGGAAACTTGCCCTCCTGAGAATCCATTGCCCCTGTATGCCAGACAACCAAGGGTTAACTGCCCCCTTACAGCAAGCGCGGCAAGCGCAGCCCACCGCACCACACTCAGGCACAATGAGACCCCCACAGGGAATATACAGACTGAATACAGGCAATGGAACACAGGAATAGAAGGATAAAACCTGAGGAGACTCCGCTGCTGCTGCTGCCTCGATCGGTGCTTCCAGGAGAGAGGAAGTGATGCTGCCAGGGCGCTCTATGTAAGCCTATGGAGGCTACAAGAAAATGGCCGCCGTGCATGTAAACCATGCGGCCGGAGCGGACGCCGGTAAAATGGCGTCGTTTGGCGCCGAAATCACCGCTCCACAGTGCATAAAATCACACACAATGTTATCCCATTATATGGATACATGTTAGATCGCCGCAGCGATCGCTGTATATGCCCCAACATGCCATTAAAAACATGCCCCACAGCACACAGCTCCTCACACTGCCCAGCCTGACATACTCAGTGTCATACAGCTCCCCCCCCCCCTTGCAGCCCACAGCATGCAGCCGAGAGATAGGGAGACAAGCAGTGTGATTAAAGGCAGGTTACACAGTCCCAGACTGAGACCCCCCCCAGACAGACAGGTCCCCACATAGATACACTTACCTCACATGGCGTGGGGAACCCGCACAGGCGAACAAGCCGCTGCACATGAGGCAGGGAGAGTCGCAATTCAAGACGCACACAATGGCGGTTCAGAAACCGCACAGCGTCCGGTGAGGTAGCCACCTCACCAATCATCCCTGCACCGAACAGGGATGGGTCGTTCACTGTGCCAGGAGCGTTACCTGGCTGAACGCTCGATGGCAGACTGGGAAGTCACTGACCCACGACCTGCGACCAGGGGGATCAGCCCGAGACCCAGTCCGCATGATCCTCTTCGTCCGAAGAACTAACTAATGCTGACAAAAATAACAGCTAAGTAAAGGTAGAGAGAAAACTCAAACAAAATATCAAAAAGAAGAAAGAGTCTGGGACAAAAAGTCCCAGCACAGAGAGAGCCAGCCACTCCTGACAAGCTAGACATTAAAACTGAGATATGGTTGCAGGAAGTAGGAGGGTATTGACTGAGGGGACCACCCCTTGAGGGTGGGATATGTTAAAGCTTTATTGTTAACATATTCTGTTGCCTAGCTACTCCTTCGGAGCAAAGTCTAATACCCCCATATGTGACGAATATGAAGAGGCGGCGACTGTCGGAGGACGTAAGAGAAATAGCAAATAAAGAAAAAACAATATAGCATATACAACTGCAACACAAGTCATATTGTAATTGAATGTTATTAAAAATTACCTTTCCTTTTCAATCTGCAGCTGCTGTAATTTTCTGAAAATGCAATGCAATATGGCTACCTGGAGCTGTTCTGTACAGAGAATATGTACTGACCACACCCCAGAAACATCATTTCCTGCTTGTGTGATTGGCTCACTGATTTTCCCAGAAGTCTGCACTAAGATAAAAGTCAGATTTCATGCATCAACTGCAACAAAAATGTTAATTTTGGTGAGATACTCCCGAAACGGAAAACGTCTAAAGGGATGCAGACCCTGCAGATTTCCTCATTAGTGCTTTGCAGTTGCCACAGCTGATTGGTAATTATAATTATAACCCCTCCCATTAGACCCACTCGGCACAGAGGAACAAACAGGGATTTCTTAAGAATAACAAAGGGTAGGAATTTGCAACAAAGGTTGTTATAATTCTTGCAATGTACATACAGTGGATCCGGAAAGTATTCACAGCACTTCACTTTTTCCACATTTTCTTACGTTGCAGCCTTATTCCAAAATGCATTAAATTCATTATTTTCCTCAAATTCTACAAACAATACCCCATAATGACAAGGTGAAAGAAGTTTGTTTGAAATCTTTGCAAATTTATTAAAAAGAAAAAAAAAAAATCATATGCACATAGTATTCACAGCCTTTGCCATGACACGCAAAATTGAGCTCAGGTGCATCCTGTTGCCACTGATCATCCTTGAGATGTTTCTAAAACTTGATTGGAGTCCACCAGTGGTAAATTCAGTTGATTGAACATGATATGGAAAGGCACACACACCTGTCTATATAAGGTCCCGCAGTTAACAGTGCATGTCAGAGCACAAACCAATCCATGAAGTCCAAGGAATTGTCTGTAGACCTCAGACAGGATTGTATTGAGGCCCAAATCTGGGGAAGGGTACAGAAAAAGTTCTGCAGCATTGAAGGTCCCAATGAGCAAAGCGCCCTCCATCATCCAAAAATGGAACAAAGTTTGGAACCAAAAGGACTCTTCTTAGAGCGGGCAGCCCGGCCAAACTGAGCAATCGGTGGAGATTGGCCTTAGTCAGGAAAGTGACCAAGAACCGGATGGTCACTCTGACAGAGCTCCAGCATTTTTCTGTGGAAAGAGGAGAACCTTTCAGAATAACAACCATCCTTGCAGTCCCTCCAGTACTCCAGAAATCTGGCCTGTATGGAGTGTGGCCAGACTGAAGCCACTCCTCAGTAAAAGGCACATGACAGTCCGCCTGACTTTGCCAAAAGGCACCTGAAGGAATCTCAGACCATGAGAAACAAAATTCTCTGGTCTGATGAAACAAAGATTGAACTCTTTGGGCTGAATGGCAAGCGATCTGTCTGGAGAAATCCAGGCACCACTCATCACCTGGCCAATTCAATCCCTACAGTGAAGCATGGTGGTGGCAGCATCATGCTGTGGGGATGTTTTTCAGTGGCAGGAACTGGAAGACTAGTCAGGATTGAGAGAAAAAATGAATGCAGCAATGTACAGAGACATTTTTGATAAAAACCTGCTCCAGAGCGCTCTGGACTGCTCTGGACCTCAGACTGGGGCAAAGGTTGATCTTCCAACAGGACAATGACCCTAAGCACACAGCCAAGATAACAAAGGAGTGGCTCTAGGATAACTCTGTGAATGTCTTTGAGTGGCCCAGCCAGAGCCCAGACTTGAACCTGATTGAACATCTCCAGAAAGATCTGAAAATGGCTGTGCACCAACCTTCCCATCCAGCATGGTGGAGCTTGAGAGGTCCTGCAAAGAAGAATAGGAGAAAATGGCCAAAAATAGGTGTGCCAAGCTTGTAGCATCATACTCAAAAAGATTTGAGGCTGTCATTGGTGTCAAAGGTGCTTCAACAAAGTATTGAGCAAAGGCTATGAATACTTATGTACATGGGATTTTTTTCCTTTTTTATTTTTAATAAATTTGGAAAGATTTCAAACTTCTTTCACATTGTCATTATGGGGTATTGTTTGTAGAATTTTGATTAAAATAGAGAATTTAATACATTTTGGAATAAGCCTGTAACATAACAAAATGTGGAAAAAGTGAAGCACTGTGAATAATTTCTGGATGCACTGTAGATCACCCAGAGGGAAATGTTTTTTTCCTCAACAAAAGTGGAGTTACGCTTTAAAATTATAAAGTTTTTTTTTTTTTAAACTTGTAAAACAATGGCCATATACAAGGCAAAAACATTTTTTCTCTGTATTACAAAGACAAAACTTTCTAATGGAATCATAACAATATGTTCTATGTTAAGATAAATGAAAATACCATGTCCTTTCATATGCTAACCTTGGATATGCTCTATTTTTTTAGGCTTATTCAGTAAAAGGATAATGGGAACAATATACCTCCTACTATAATGTATAAGAAGGTCACAGAAATGTTCCATACTTAAGTATTAGCACAAGGCTATAGGCTGGGTTTATAATGGGGTAAAGAAGAGAATATTATTTAGCAGTAGGGGGAATATGATTTTCGATAATGTAAAGCTAAGACATTCTTCTCTTCTTAATGATCCTTTTATTCAGGTTTGTTTTACCTTGATTGGCAGTAATGTATTGCATTGTAGAACAATGCTTTAGTGTAATATCTTCACATGGGCTCTGGCTGCAGAAGAACATGTTACAAAGCAGAACTGATTGATCTCCCATTGAGGCTAGCAGTGGAAATTGATGGTCTGGCAGGCCCAAATACATTGCAATGCATACAACATTTAATACAGGGATCCTAAAAACAGGCCAGATGACCAGGTAAGACTGTTGGGACTACGGTCAGTAGAAATACAAAACTGCCTGCATTGCTGATCATTGGGGGTGAAAAATTGCCCTGGCGTCAGTGATAATTGGCAGTAAAAATGCCCCAACATCAACAGTTAGTAGAAGTAAAAAAAAATACCCCTGCAATTGTAAATCCCTGGTAGTTAAAGTGATTGTATTCTTTTTTTTTTTTTAAATAACAAACATGTTATACTTACCTCCTCTGTGCAGTTGGTTTTGCACAGAGCAGCCTGAATCCTCCTCTTCTTGGGTCCCTCGTTGCTGCTCCTGGCTCCTCCCTCCTGTCGAGTGCACCCACAGCAAGCAGCTTGCTATGGGGGCACCCGAACCATGCTGCAGTTCGTATGTCCATTCAGACATGAGGCTGCCATTTGGCCCCGCCCCCACTCTCTCCTGTTTGGCTAACTGACTTTGATTGACGCGCCATGGCTGTTTCCCAGCCAATTAGGAGGGAGAGTACCCGACGGCCGACTGACTCTTAGACATCGCTGGATAGACTGCAAAGAGTGCATTAAGTTAAAAAACCTTCTGACTTTACAACTCCTTTATTGGAAGCTCTAACGACCTGTAGTTGGTTTCAGGAAGGAGGCTAGTGCCCTATGAATGGAAGTGGAAGGAAAAGTATGATATTGTTGGTCCCAAGTGGGAGACAGTGACCCATCATTGGGGACAGTGGGAGGAATATTCTCCATCAATGGTGTCAGTGGGAGGAATATTCCCCCATCATTGGTGTCATGGTGAGGAATAGTGCCCCATCGTTGGTGTCAGTGAGGGGAATAGGGTCCCATTGTTGGTGTAGGTGAGTGGTACAGTGCATTATCGTTGGTGTGCGTAGAAGGAATAGTGCTCCCTTGTTGGTGTCAGTGGAAGGAATAGTGTCCCTTCCTTGGTGACAGTTGGAGGAATAGTGCCCCATCTTTGATGTCATTGGTAAGAATAGTGACTCTGCTTTTCAGTGCCTGGCACCTGCCGCAGCTCTGCTTACTGTGGCATCACTGTACAATAAGAAGCCACTACATGCAGAGCCTTCTCAGTGCAGGGATTGGTTTATGGAACAATGTATAAGACCCACTGCTTGGGGGCATTTGGTAGGAACCAAAAACATTTACCAAGCATCTCATTTTAAATTTTTCTGAAAAAGAAAGGACTCTCAGAGTGTTAATTAATTTCAATGGCCAAAATAAATTGTTATTCTAGCCAATGAAATTAACCCCCAAACGCTTGATGTGGCTAAATGCGGTTCAATGCGCCTAAACCAGTTACACACTTTAAAAAGCGTCAAGAGACGCATGAAGGGAAGCCATCAATTGTTTACAATTGTCATGTGATCAGCTGTGATTGGTCACAGCGATCACATGGTACTGGCAGCAGGCTGTTACAGTGCGAATAAAGCCGTAGCGAAGGTTCTGGTTCTCCAATTTACATACAGGTTTAGCGCAATATCCTGTTCGGGTAGGGCCATTTGTTATAGCATCCCCCCACTCCGTCCCCGGAAGAGTGTTATACACAAAGTGAAGCTTCCATACATTAAAAGCACACGTTTAAGAGTTATACTTACATTCAGTTCAAAAAGACATACTTTTAGTATTTTCCTTATTAACACCTTCCTGCCTGGCCTATAGTACAATGATGGGCGGGCAGGAGCACTGTTGTTCTATGAGGGCATCCTATGACACAGCCGGTGACAAATTGCACTGCTGCGCAGCCCTGTGGTCGCGCGGACAGCACATTCTAGGAGGACGTCCTATAAATTTCTCCCAGAACAACAGTGCTCCTGTCCGCCCATGATTGTACTATAGGCCAAGCAGGAAGGTGTCAATAAGGAAAATAATAAAAGTATGTCTTTTTGAACTGAATGTAAGTGTAACTAATAAAAATGTGTGCTTTTAATGCATGGAAGCTTCACTGTGTGTAAAACACTCTTCTGGGGGGGGGGGGGGGGATAACAAATGTCTCTCCCCAAAAAGGATATCACATTAAACCTGTAAGTAAGAGAACCAGAACCTTCGCTATGGCTTTATTCACACTTGTGCGTTTTGTCATGCGACTTTGGGCATCATTCTTTGCACACCAATCTTTTCAAAGGCATATATTTAAATCACTGCGACTTGAAAGAGAAGTATGGACTTTTATTTATTTATTTTTTTAGATTCATACTTACCTAGGTGAATGCAGCATCGGTCTGATGTCCCCCGCTGGCTCTAACACTGAGAACCGAGTGATCTAATAGCGCAGATCGCTGGGTTCTCAATGCTCCCTGAGCAGAGAGCTGGTGACTGTAATTGAGCAGCTCTCTGCTCTGCCCCCTCTTCACTCATTGGAGTACTGGGCTGTGGAGGGACGGCACAGTGGTGTAGTGGTTAGCACTTTCACCTAGCAGGAAGAGGGTCGCTGGTTCGAATCCCGACCACGACACTACCTGCCTGGAGTTTGCATGTTCTCCCTGTGCCTGCGTGGGTTTCCTCCAGGTACTCCGATTTCCTCCCACACTCCAAAGACATGCTGGTAGGTTAATTGGATCCTGTATAAAAAAAAAATTGGCCCTACTGTGTATGTATGTGAGTTAGGGACCTTAGATTGTAAGCTCCTTGAGGGCAGGGACTGATGTGAATGTACAATGTATATGTAAAGCGCTGCGTGAATTGATAGTGCTATATAAGTACCTGAAATAATAAATAAAATAAATAAGAAGCCAGCTCAGGCTCTCAGTGGCTCGCTGAGAGGCTGAGCCAGGTGTCAGTCCAGGCATGTGGGTGGATCATGACTCCATGGTCGCACTCTTGGACCAGCCCTGTGCTGTCAGCAGACAGTGGACTTCAGCCAGCTGTTTGCTGAAAACGAGCCATAGGAGTGCAAAATGAACTGCACTCCTGTGATCCACAGGAGAAGTAAAGCCAAAAGAGCTTTAGCTGTACTTCTCCTTTAAAGTTGCAGCAACTTTATAAAAGGTACTGCACTACTTTGGTGTGACTTATGATTCAACTTTGATCCATAGAATATAAATTTGAATCAAAATTGCACCAAAGTCGAGCTCCAAAGTGCCACTGGAAATCGTGTGACTTTGGAGACACGCTAATGTGAAAGGACCCTAAGGCCCCTTTCACACTTGTACGACTCCAAAGTTGCACCGACTTTGGAGTGCAACTTTGATGCATCTTTGACGCAACTTTGGATGGGTGCAACATGGATACGACTTTGGCTTTGACCAGTTTTAATGGACAACTGTTGCACACAAGTTGCATAGTATAACAATTTGGTATGACTTAGTAGAAGAGTGGGTTTGATAATAAAGTTGGCAGTATCTCCTCCCAGGACAGGGCCTCTGTGTGAGTAGATGGGATTCATTTTCTGGGAATTGGGAGCAGAGGAACTACTGCAGCCAGCATATAACATTAACCATATGTATACTGTATATATTCTGCTGCTCCAATCTAAGCACTGCAAGTGGGATTTCTAGAACTAATTCAGCTGTGCCAAGATAGCTGTAATTTACAGTCTCAATAGAATTAGCAGACTATGACTCGATCCAAATTACATTTTGCAGATCAAAAAAAGCTTTAATCCAAAACTTGTGCAGATCTTTAGAGATGAACATCAGATAGGTCATAAAATGAACGTACTGTATGTATCGCTCCAGTAATTACTCAGAACAGAAGCTAAAGATACACTGAAGAGAGGGTGGGATTAGCTATACAAAGCATCTCCTAGCTACTGAGGGATTAAGGGCCATAATTATTTAAAGCATAACAAACAATGCATGTGAAACATGTAACATGATAATATAGAAGCACACCAGTATGGAAATAATACAAGCTTTATGTTAGAAAAGATTAATAATAGTAGATACATCCAAGGTCCAAACAGGTAAAAACAAAAGACCCAATAGGAGTCCTGCTGAAACGGTGTACATATTGCATGCCCTGGTATAGACATGTGCAATTTATTTATTACGAATCAAAATTCAGACCAAATTTTCATTTATTTGAAACTGAAATAAATTATAGCAAAAACAACAAATTAATTTGTAATTATGAGTTTCATTCAGGTGACAGCATGTGATCATTTGGGCTTTTTGTTATGCATCCGAAATAATGAAAATAATTCAACTTAATAACATAACAAATTCATATTTATGTTTCGGATGAGATTCTTTTTGCATTAACATTTGTCATTATTATGAAAAATACACTACATATGAAATAGAAACATATTGCAATGAATGCAGTAAGGTATAAAAATTAAATAATACGATTCCTTCTTATTGTGTTTGGGTTGGATTGAGGTGGATCCATAGGAATCTCTGAATCATTACCTAACAAATGAATCCGAAATTAATTTAGTTTCATTTGTTACTTTCAGATGCACGTGACTTCAGTCAATATCGTCCAATCAGTTCATTCCATTTTTCTTTGTGGGTTGGACGAACAGGGATGACTCAGAGTGCATAAGGAATCACAGAATAATGAATAAACAAAACAAATCAAAAACAAATAATTCTAACATAACAAATATGACAAAAAAATGATTAACTTAATGAATGAATCTGGAACAAAATTATTAACTTAACGAATGAATTCAAAACAAAACATTTTTTTTCGTCATGCATATCTCTACCTCTAGTTATTAATAAAGATACCTCCAGATGAATGTCACAGCAAAGTCCAGTTGCAGGGGCCCCTGGGGACAATCGTGATGTGGCATATGTGCTGATGCTGAAGACCTGAAGAAAAAATCAACAATGATGGGGAGATCCTCCAACTGTTGTCCAATTGGCCTGGAACACATCTTCCCAACAGCAGAAACTGTGGTGTGATACTGGAACTCAGAGTAAATCTATCCACCCTGCCTCTTAGTCCCTAGTAGCTTCTAATCCACTGCAGCCAGACCTCTGACCACCAGAAGTGGCTGTCAGATGCCTAACCTGGCTCTAGCCTATGCTGGTTGTTGAGCCCTGAGCTAAAATTGGCTTTTGACTTCCAGACCGGCAGGGACAGAGGTAACTAAAATATCAGGAACTGTATATAAACTATATTGCAATAGATAGGTTCACCTACAAACATACAGCAAGATTACCACTACACATGCACAGGGTATTACAGACTTAGCTATCTGGTATAGTGCATGTTAGAAAACAACAAGGAAACATACAGTATATAGTGCTGTCACCAGTCTTTGAATAATATGTATACCCAGAAGGTATAAACAACAATAATAAACTTCAAACATTGGAGCACTTGCTTTATAGCCCCTGTTTCAGACCTGGAATCAGCAGCAGCTTTTCCATGGATATGTGGTCTCAGCTCATCTCTCTCTCCACTTCCTCCTTCTGGGGTTTTCAACCTAACCTCTCAGAGACAGGAAGTGCATACAAAATGAAAGTGGTTTTGAAGATAAAACTTTTTTTACCTTAATGCATTTCCTGCATTAAGATAAAGTTTTACCACTTGCTGTGCCCCCACCCCCACCCCCCTTCAAACAAATACTTAAGTCCTCTATTGGTCCAGCACTGTGCCTGGCTGCAGGTCTTCTCTCCCCTCTCTCACAGGCTTCACTGAAAGCAGTGGGAGCCTCACACACAGAAAAGGAGGAGCAGAGACCACTGGCCGGTGACTGCGGAAGAGGAGGAATGAGGCTGCTCAAAATGTTTATTATTTTAATAAAAAAGATAATAACCTTTAGAAACACTTTAAAGTAGTTGTAAAGGCTGAAGGTTATTTTACCTTCATGCATTCTATGCATATAGGTAAAAACCTTCAGTGTACAGGTCCCCCCCTCAGCCGCCCTAATACTTACCTAAGCCCGATCTCGATTCAGCTATGTGCATGAGACCCGAGGCTCTCCTGGGTCTCTGCCTCCTGATTGGCTGCGATGCAGCAGCCAGTGAGCCGGGGCTGAGCCGTGCTCTCTGTATCTTATGGATTTAAATCGAGTTAAAGTAATTGTAAAGAAAAACATTTAAAAATAAATAAATAAACATGTTATACTAACCTGCTCTGTCTAGTGGTTTTGCACAGAGCAGACCTGATCCTCCTCTTCTTTATTCCTCCGCCGGCGCTCTGGGTCACTCCCCCTTGCTGAGTGCCCCCATAGCAAGCCGCTTGTTGTGGGGAACCCGTGCGTGCTCGCTCCTGAGCTGGTGTTCAGCCGAAAGCACCAATTCACCAAAATCTCCAACCACGTCACTTCCGGTGGCTGTACAGCAGCAATAGTTAAAGATTTTGATGACGAAAAAAATGGTGCTAACCAAAAAGACCTGCGCAAAGGATATTATTTGACACCAGGGACTTCTCATTCAATTAAATAAATTGTAAATTAATTATAAATTATAATAAATTAACTTCCGGGAATTGCTTCCACACTGCGAGCTGCAATCTGAACGTAAAAACGTAAATAATGGATAGCAAAAGTGAAAACTGCGCTCAGCATTAAAGTGCTATAGGTGCATTAATAAAAAGTGCTATAAGTGCATCAGTGCATTAGTGATTGTTCACAATCAATAAATATGCAAATACAATAGTAAATAAATAAATATTGGCATTGGTTGGGCTAGAAAAGTCCTTAAAGTGCTCTGTGCAACTGTGCAAATCTAAATCTTCAGCAATTTTGGATTAGATGGGAACCTCCACCACAAACACCTCCACCCAGTGGTCAGATGATATACTCCTTACCAGAATGCGATGACCCCTTAATTACAGGGGGTCAAACCCGGCATATCACTCCACATTGGCTCAAGGTTATCCTCATCACTGTTATCACCTCAAAGAATTTTGCCCAAATGCTTTGACAAGGTTCCGGATCTCCGGACATTAAGGTGCAAAGAAAGATAAAGGAAACTCCAATAGTGTTATACCGTTTGATACTGGATTTAATAAAAGATATATTGCACTTACATCATAGCGGTGTTTAAGCGCCTGTAGTACAAAGTATACAGCTGGTCTGGTGGATGGGACGCCGCTTTCGCTCCACGCCTCACCTCACCGGAACTCTACGGTCTCACGCTCCCGACGCACGTTTCGTCAGCCGCGCTGACGTCATCAGGGGGATCATGTGACCGTAATTTTCCTCACAATATAAATAGAAGCTGATACGCTCACAGCATCCAATCATCGTCCACCGGTTCCTACAAACCGCCCACTCTGCAGATAGACTGTTAAGTTCTGCGCCTACATACGGGTGCCTTCCGGGGACAAAATAATTGATTATTCCTTTAGACCAGTTTAACACTATTTTGGCTGTTGCGGTGTGAAACCACTATCCTTTACAGCAAACAATTGCAAACTGTGTCTATGATCCAATTCTCCAAATTGCGATATATTAATTTATACTATGGATGGGATGCTGTTTGCACTAAAAAAATTTGACAAATTGTTTAAAAAATTCCTTAAATATCCAGTATATGTAAACACATAAAATTAAAATTATACACATTTATTTAACAACATCCTAAAATTATTCAAATTTATTGATAAATAGATAAAATGTATATAAAGGATTTTTAAAATTATTTTGGTTTTAATGGGATTGTAAAATTGTATTATGGTTGGGGCTGATGATTTCCTTTAAAAATTTGAAATATAACAATTTAAATCCACATCAATGTTCATACCCAATGGCTGCAGTGTGTTCATTTTGTAGATCCACTGGGTCTCATTCATGGAAATTTTCTTTGTCATGTTGCCCCCTCTCCAATGGTTATCTACTGCATCTATCCCACAGAAGGACATGAGGGAAGGGTCCTTATTGTGATAAAGGCGGAAATGATTGGAGAGGCTATGCTTGGGAAAGCCTCTCCTAACGTTCCCAACATGCTCATTAATCCTGACAGATAATTGACGGGTTGTCCTGCCTATATATTGCAACCCACAGGGACAACTGATTAGGTATGTCACGTGGGTGGATCTGCAGGATATGAGTCTATTGATGTTAAATTTCTGTCCTGTCACTTTGGATTGAAAGGAGGTGATTTTCCTAGGATTTTTCTTAGTCATTTGACAGGCATTACATTTCTTGCATGGATAGAAGCCTTTTACGTCCAGGAAAGTGGATTTCCTCCTTGGAGGGTCGGGTATATTGGGTGCCAACATGTGTCTGAGATTGGGGGCTTTCCTATATATAAAATGCGGTCTATCAGGTAAAATTTGATTCAGTGTTTTATCTTTCAATAAAATAGGCCAATATTTCCGGACAATCCCTTCAACTTGTTTATAATTCCTGTTAAAATCAGTTAAAAAGGCCACTTCACCTTTGTTTTCCACTTCCTTATTCTTTGTTTTTAATAATTCATTTCTTGGCATCTGCAGTACAAAATCTCTGGTCTTTTGGACTTCCTCTAGCCTATATCCCTTTTCAACAAACCTAGCTGTTAAAAGGTTTGATTGGGTGAGGTAGTCTTCATCATTTCTACAATTGCGTCTTATGCGCATATACTGCCCTTTTGGTATTCCACCTAGCCATTTGGGGTGGTGACAGCTTCTTGTGGGGATATAGCTGTTTCTATCAGTTTCTTTGAAATAACTCATGGTAGAAACAGCTCCATCCTGCTTCACCAAGGTTAGGTCAAGAAAATTTACTGACATTTTGTCCCATGTGGCCGTGAAAACCAGACCATACTGATTCCTGTTGATATGTTCAATGAATAGTTTCAGGGATTCCTCAGGACCATTCCATATCAGGAGTAGGTCGTCGATAAATCTTTTATACAGGACCAAAGAAGGGTTAGGATTTGCAAAAATTTCCCTTTCTTCCCATTGGCCGAGTAGAATATTTGCCACGCTTGGGGCATACTTGGCGCCCATAGCAACGCCTTTAATTTGGTTATAATAACCCCCATCATGCCAGAAGTAATTATTTTCCATGGCTAAACTTAAGGCATCACAAATAAATTTCTTTTGACAAGGTTTTATGTTGGTTTTAGTATTTAGGGCAGAGATGGTAGTATTAAGTACATCATCTTGTTTTAGACTTGTGTACAATGACTCAATGTCAATTGTTACCAAGAAAGTGTTGGATTGTACTTCCACATTTTCTAGCAGATTAATTAAGTGCTTGCTATCTTTAAGGTGAGATGGATACAAAGGGACTATCGGCTGCAAAAAGTGGTCAACATATTCTCCTATACGGGAAAATATGGAATCTATTCCACTTATTATTGGCCTCCCTGGGGGCTTGGTTTTGTTCTTGAGGACTTTTGGCAACTGATAGATAGTAGGTAGACGTGGTGCTTTGGGCACTAGATACTTAGCCTCCTTTTTAGTCAAAATGCCCATGTCTTTGGCCCTCTTAACCAGTTTTTCCAGTTTGGACTTCAGATTACGGGTGGGGTTGGCTCTCAATTTTCTATAGGTGACCTGATCACCAACCAGTCTATCCAATTCCTCTTTATAATCACTTTTGTTGAGGACTACTATTCCCCCCCTTTGTCTGCCCCTCTTATCACAATATTTTTCCTATTTTCCAATTCCTTAAAGCCTTTTTCCAATTCTCTCCTATTGCCTTGTCTCCTAAATTTCATTTTTCTTACATCATCCTTAACCATATTTTTAAAAACTTCCAAGCAATGGTTGGAAGCTTTAGGGGGATTAAAAACAGACCGGTTTTTTAATCCACTATTCTGGTACTCAGTGATGTTAGTAGTAGACACAGAGGGTTTTTCTAAAAAATGTTTCTTTATTTTAAGCTTCCTGACGTATTTTTCAATATCGATAAAAGTGTTGAACTTATCCACACCTTTATCAGGAGCAAATTTTAACCCTAACTCCAGTATTCTTAATTCATCCGGTGTAAATTGGACGTCACTAAGATTGAAAATCCCGGCTCCTAGGATTCTCTTTTTCTTTTGTTTCTTTCGTCCACCCCTACATCCTCTCCTCTGTATTCTCCCCTTCCTATTGGTGGGCCATTCTGTTGGGGGGTTGTCCCTTGTTGATGTTGGGGATAAGTATCCCCTCCCCATTGTTTCCACTGGTTCCCTCTCTGCCATTGGTTCTCCTGGTTCCATTGCTGTTGAGGTCTCCAGTTCTGGGGTCCATGGCCTCGTTGCCAAGGGCGACCTCTCCGACCCCCTCTTTGGCCTCGTCCCGTTCCATTCGGGTGGTTTTGGGAGCCTCTTCCGCTCCCTCTCGGGCCTGGGGCGCCACCTCGCCCCCTCCCCCGAAAACCCCTTTGGGTTTGACCTTCTGGGGTATAGGCTAAAGGGGAGTAGCTATTATAGGTGGGTATATTATACTGGGAGGGATTAAAATACTGGGGTCTATTACTTCTATGTTCTGAGTAGTCAAAAGTGCTTTCATTATCAAAGTTTGGAGTTCCTCCAATGGGAGTAAAATTGGGGTCAATAAACCTTTCTATTCCCGTTTCTCTCACCATTGGGGACTGCACGGGGATGTTGTTATTGGTGGCATTCGGTCCCACAGGGATATCCTGCCATTTATAAACTTTGGATTCTTTGTAATCCAATAAGTCTCTCTGATATTTGGTAATTTTCTTGTTTCGAGTATCCTTATCTATCTTGTCTAAGAATTTTAAAGTGGTGGAGATTTTCTCTTTAAAATCAACATTTTCTTTATAAGGTTCAAGAGTGGTTTTCAATTCACTGATTTTCTCCTCCAGTTTAGTCATCTTCGCTTTCCTGCGTGATATTATGAGACTAAGTAATCTGGCTTCACTGTGATTGAAGAAATTAAACCACTCTTTGTCTAGGTCAGGGTCTACCAAACCATCGTTGGGCCCCAAGTCCCAACGTAACCTTCTTGGTGTAATTTTCATTTTTATGTACTGCTCCAAGGTGGCCAAATCCCATCATACACGGATTTTCTTCTCGAGAACATTTTTGAGAGTTTTGACACTCTGCTCCATGTCTTTGGATGCAGTACTTTGTGCTGAAAAAATATCCGTTGTGGTACGGTCCTTCATAAAATCAAAAATATCCATTGCTGCACGGACAACACAATAGTGATAATAACGAAAAAAATGGTGCTAACCAAAAAGACCTGCGCAAAGGATATTATTTGACACCAGGGACTTCTCATTCAATTAAATAAATTGTAAATTAATTATAAATTATAATAAATTAACTTCTGGGAATTGCTTCCACACTGCGAGCTGCAATCTGAACGTAAAAACGTAAATAATGGATAGCAAAAGTGAAAACTGCGCTCAGCATTAAAGTGCTATAGGTGCATTAATAAAAAGTGCTATAAGTGCATCAGTGCATTAGTGATTGTTCACAATCAATAAATATGCAAATACAATAGTAAATAAATAAATATTGGCATTGGTTGGGCTAGAAAAGTCCTTAAAGTGCTCTGTGCAACTGTGCAAATCTAAATCTTCAGCAATCTTGGATTAGATGGGAACCTCCACCACAAACACCTCCACCCAGTGGTCAGATGATATACTCCTTACCAGAATGCGATGACCCCTTAATTACAGGGGGTCAAACCCGGCATATCACTCCACATTGGCTCAAGGTTATCCTCATCACTGTTATCACCTCAAAGAATTTTGCCCAAATGCTTTGACAAGGTTCCGGATCTCCGGACATTAAGGTGCAAAGAAAGATAAAGGAAACTCCAATAGTGTTATACCGTTTGATACTGGATTTAATAAAAGATATATTGCACTTACATCATAGCGGTGTTTAAGCGCCTGTAGTACAAAGTATACAGCTGGTCTGGTGGATGGGACGCCGCTCTCGCTCCACGCCTCACCTCACCGGAACTCTACGGTCTCACGCTCCCGACGCACGTTTCGTCAGCCGCGCTGACGTCATCAGGGGGATCATGTGACCGTAATTTTCCTCACAATATAAATAGAAGCTGATACGCTCACAGCATCCAATCATCGTCCACCGGTTCCTACAAACCGCCCACTCTGCAGATAGACTGTTAAGTTCTGCGCCTACATACGGGTGCCTTCCGGGGACAAAATAATTGATTATTCCTTTAGACCAGTTTAACACTATTTTGGCTGTTGCGGTGTGAAACCACTATCCTTTACAGCAAACAATTGCAAACTGTGTCTATGATCCAATTCTCCAAATTGCGATATATTAATTTATACTATGGATGGGATGCTGTTTGCACTAAAAAACCCTTCTTTGGTCCTGTATAAAAGATTTATCGACGACCTACTCCTGATATGGAATGGTCCTGAGGAATCCCTGAAACTATTCATTGAACATATCAACAGGAATCAGTATGGTCTGGTTTTCACGGCCACATGGGACAAAATGTCAGTAAATTTTCTTGACCTAACCTTGGTGAAGCAGGATGGAGCTGTTTCTACCATGAGTTATTTCAAAGAAACTGATAGAAACAGCTATATCCCCACAAGAAGCTGTCACCACCCCAAATGGCTAGGTGGAATACCAAAAGGGCAGTATATGCGCATAAGACGCAATTGTAGAAATGATGAAGACTACCTCACCCAATCAAACCTTTTAACAGCTAGGTTTGTTGAAAAGGGATATAGGCTAGAGGAAGTCCAAAAGACCAGAGATTTTGTACTGCAGATGCCAAGAAATGAATTATTAAAAACAAAGAATAAGGAAGTGGAAAACAAAGGTGAAGTGGCCTTTTTAACTGATTTTAACAGGAATTATAAACAAGTTGAAGGGATTGTCCGGAAATATTGGCCTATTTTATTGAAAGATAAAACACTGAATCAAATTTTACCTGATAGACCGCATTTTATATATAGGAAAGCCCCCAATCTCAGACACATGTTGGCACCCAATATACCCGACCCTCCAAGGAGGAAATCCACTTTCCTGGACGTAAAAGGCTTCTATCCATGCAAGAAATGTAATGCCTGTCAAATGACTAAGAAAAATCCTAGGAAAATCACCTCCTTTCAATCCAAAGTGACAGGACAGAAATTTAACATCAATAGACTCATATCCTGCAGATCCACCCACGTGACATACCTAATCAGTTGTCCCTGTGGGTTGCAATATATAGGCAGGACAACCCGTCAATTATCTGTCAGGATTAATGAGCATGTTGGGAACGTTAGGAGAGGCTTTCCCAAGCATAGCCTCTCCAATCATTTCCGCCTTTATCACAATAAGGACCCTTCCCTCATGTCCTTCTGTGGGATAGATGCAGTAGATAACGATTGGAGAGGGGGCAACATGACAAAGAAAATTTCCATGAATGAGACCCAGTGGATCTACAAAATGAACACACTGCAGCCATTGGGTATGAACATTGATGTGGATTTAAATTGTTATATTTCAAATTTTTAAAGGAAATCATCAGCCCCAACCATAATACAATTTTACAATCCCATTAAAACCAAAATAATTTTAAAAATCCTTTATATACATTTTATCTATTTATCAATAAATTTGAATAATTTTAGGATGTTGTTAAATAAATGTGTATAATTTTAATTTTATGTGTTTACATATACTGGATATTTAAGGAATTTTTTAAACAATTTGTCAAATTTTTTTAGTGCAAACAGCATCCCATCCATAGTATAAATTAATATATCGCAATTTGGAGAATTGGATCATAGACACAGTTTGCAATTGTTTGCTGTAAAGGATAGTGGTTTCACACCGCAACAGCCAAAATAGTGTTAAACTGGTCTAAAGGAATAATCAATTATTTTGTCCCCGGAAGGCACCCGTATGTAGGCGCAGAACTTAACAGTCTATCTGCAGAGTGGGCGGTTTGTAGGAACCGGTGGACGATGATTGGATGCTGTGAGCGTATCAGCTTCTATTTATATTGTGAGGAAAATTACGGTCACATGATCCCCCTGATGACGTCAGCGCGGCTGACGAAACGTGCGTCGGGAGCGTGAGACCATAGAGTTCCGGTGAGGTGAGGCGTGGAGCGAGAGCGGCGTCCCATCCACCAGACCAGCTGTATACTTTGTACTACAGGCGCTTAAACACCGCTATGATGTAAGTGCAATATATCTTTTATTAAATCCAGTATCAAACGGTATAACACTATTGGAGTTTCCTTTATCTTTCTTTGCACCTTAATGTCCGGAGATCCGGAACCTTGTCAAAGCATTTGGGCAAAATTCTTTGAGGTGATAACAGTGATGAGGATAACCTTGAGCCAATGTGGAGTGATATGCCGGGTTTGACCCCCTGTAATTAAGGGGTCATCACATTCTGGTAAGGAGTATATCATCTGACCACTGGGTGGAGGTGTTTGTGGTGGAGGTTCCCATCTAATCCAAGATTGCTGAAGATTTAGATTTGCACAGTTGCACAGAGCACTTTAAGGACTTTTCTAGCCCAACCAATGCCAATATTTATTTATTTACTATTGTATTTGCATATTTATTGATTGTGAACAATCACTAATGCACTGATGCACTTATAGCACTTTTTATTAATGCACCTATAGCACTTTAATGCTGAGCGCAGTTTTCACTTTTGCTATCCAAAGATTTTGATGAGTTGCTGTTTTCATAGAACACCGGCAGCCTATACATTCCGGTACACAATGAAATTTGTGGACATTGTTAGTCCTCCTGCTACTAACCAAAAGCATGGCTGCCCCCAAGGCAGCGACAACTTTTTTCCTACTTACCCGGTGTTCTGTGAAAACAATGTACTGGAGTGTATTGGTTGCCAGTGTTCTGTGAAAACAGCAACTCATCAAAATCTTCAACTAGTACAGTCACCGGAAATTACGTGGTTGGAGATTTTGGCGAGTTGGAGTTCTCGGCAGAACACTGGTTCAGGAGTGAGCACGCACTAGTGCCCCACAACACGTGGCTTGCTATGGGGGCACTCAGCAAGGGGGAGGGGCCCAGAGTGCTGGCGGGGGAACCGAGAAGAGGAGGATCGGTTCTGCTCTGTGCAAACCACTTCACAGAGCAGTTAAGTATAACGTGTTTGTTATTTTTTGTTTTTAAATATTTTCCTTTACAATCGCTTTAAAGTAGAACTATAGGCAAAACCTTTTTTTTTTTCATTTTGGACAGAGCAAGGGAGAGTTATAATCCGTCAGATTTTTTTTTCGCCTATATGTATTCCATTGTAGAGATTTCCCTTTACTTCCTGTCCCATAGCCAAACAGGAAGTGAGAGGAAATCTCTGAAAAATTAGGGAATTCCTTGGGGACCCCCAAGTCATCAGAACTAGTGTCCCCACTGGAAGATTTCCCCTCTATTACTTTTCTGGGGACAACCCAACATTTGCGATTTTCTTTTGCTTTCACTTTCAATGATAATGGTGTAAACAGGACAAATAGAGAGGGTGAATCTCCTTAAAGTGGAGTTCCGGCCTATTTTGCAACTTTAGTGATACCTGGAGTGCTCCCTATGCTGATCAACAATTGGGCATTTTCAATATTTTTCGGGGGTCCCTTACCTTATTTTCAGGGCATTTTTGATTGTACTTCCTCCTTCTCCCCCCCTCTGTGGCCACGACCACCAACATCACTTCCACCTTTGCATTGCATCCTGGGAGCGGTTTGTCATCACTCCCAGGAGGCTGGAATCAGGAAGAACTCCCAGAACACTCCCTGGAATCAGGAAGAAGGACAAAGCAGATTACACTGTGGCTTCGGATGCCCACATCCAAGATGGCCGTGCTCAGACAGCGTTTTTAAAATTAAGATTTTGACTAAAATGCAATACTGTACGCCTTGTAAGTATGAGAATAGTGGTTCTGTAAAGGGCGATGGATTAGTATTATAGGGGTATTTTTAGTTAAAAAAGGTATTTGAGGCCAGAACTCCGCTTTAACTGGGACACAGACAGCAATAAAAAATTACAGAGGTTCTAATAAATCTCAACTCCATCCAAAACTAAAAATAAAGTTTTGCCTTTAGTTATAATTTAAGTCTGCATATATAATAGGCATTGATGTTTGTAATATTATGGAATATAAACATTTCTCTACTTTATTTATGAACAACCTGTGCCCCCACCTGGTGATTTGTTCCTGCCCTGCAGCCTTCCCTTCATTGAAAAAAAGTTGCCATAGCAACCAGTAGATTGGTCAGAAAGTGCTCCAGCATCTCCTACAGATCAAACTTATTTTATTGTAGTTTTAGGTTTATTCTATCAACAGTACATGTGGCAACAGGAGTGGGGCAATCCATATTAGCTGGTATCAACGTAGTGTCTTTGTGCTTTTCTTCATCCAAGATGTAGAAGTCCGTGCATTAATTAAAATTATAAGCACATGTTTGCTAGTCATCCTAAAATGCTCAATTCACAAAAGCATTACTCATGTAGTATGTTAATTACTTGGCATTAAGTGATTTTTTATCATTAAAATTGATTTTTAATTTCTCTTTAGGCAGTACTGTATGAATTAGGTGGCTTTACGTCATACTCGCTGTTAATCAATTTACCTGGAATTGTGTTCCAAACAACTGGGAGAACTAATTACAGTTCTCCTGTGGTTTTAGGTTGTATTTGCGTTTGTCTCTTCATGTAATCCTAGACAAACTCAATACAAGAAGAAAAGTCTGCCTTTGAGAGACCTTGTTAATGCTATAAGAACACCCGGTGTCTTGTTGTGGAGCTCAGTCTTGCCATTGTTTTTTTTTTTTTTTTACATTGAACTGTTTTTAGCGATCTTGTTAGTAGAGCATAGTTTTCCCATCCCAGTTTGTATTCCTCCTACACAGCTTATTCTGTTTGATTTGTATGCCTGTATTTTGACCACCTCAGCTCTATGGACATACGTAGTATTCTCCGAGTCTGAAGCGTTTAAAACAAGCTCTAGGGCAGGGGTCTTTAAACTATGGTCCTCCAGTTGTTCAGGAACTACAATTCCCATCATTCATCATATCTGTGAATGCCAGAGTTTTACAATGCTTCATGGGATCTGTAGATCCGCAACAGCTGGAGGGCCGTAGTTTGAGGTTCCCTGCTCTAGGGTGTTTTATTCAGCCAGCACACAGCTTCGTTTAAAAATTGATCCTGGATGGTTGTAAAGCTGCCTGATCATTTTTATAGTGCTGCCTGTGTGCCACCCCCTTCCTGCCTTCATTCCTTTGTGGCTCCCAGGCTCTCCAGCTCTTCCCGTGAGCCCAAAACCACAACAAATGCCCTCAGGATGGCAAGTGGGAGGAGACTGTGGCACATCCGTTCCCATATCTCCCAACTTTTTAAAATGGGAACGAGGGACACCTATTAACAAAAGTATGTAGGCATAGGACATAGTCCCCTTGTTAGGCCCTCTTAAATGAGAATTATAAAAAAAAAAAAAAAAAAGATTAGTTAAAACCACAAGTGCTTTTTTTTTACCAGTACTATTTCTTTATTTTGGCTTATGAAATTTACAAATGTAACAATTTAGAAATTGGATGAAAGGATTAGCACTGGGAAACACTTTTTGAAAGATAAAAAGTGCATTTTATATACAACTATATACAAACCCAATTCCAAAAAAGTTGGGACACTGTACAAATTGGGAGTAAAAAAGGAATGGACTAATTTACAAATCTCATAAACTTGTATTTTTTATTCACAATACAATATAGATAACATATCAAATGTTGAAAGTGAGACAGTTTGAAATGTCATGCCAAATATTGGCTTATTTTGGATTTCATGAGAGCTACACATTCCATAAAAGTTGGGACAGGTAGCAATTGGAGGCCGGAAAAGTTAAATGTACTTATAAGGTACAGCTGGAGGACCGATTTGCAACTTATTAGGTCAATTGGCAACATGATTTGGTATAAAAAAGAGCCTCTCAGAGTGGCAGTGTCTCTCAGTAGTTAAGATTGGCAGAGGATCACCAATTCCCCCAATGCTGCCGCGAAAAATAGTGAAGCAATATCAGAAAGGAGTTTCTCGGAGAAAAATTGCAAAGAGTTTGAAGTTATCATCATCTACAGTGCATAATATCATCCAAAGATTCAGAAAATCTGGAACAATCTCTGTACGTAAGGGTCAAGGCCGGAAAACCATACTGGATGCCTGTGATCTTCGGGCCCTTAGACGACACTGCATCACATACAGGAATGCTACTGTAATGGAAATCACAACATGGGCTCAGGAATACTTCCAGAAAACATTGTCGGTGAACACAATCCACCGTGCCATTTGCCGTTGCTGGCTAAAACTCTATAGGCCAAAAAAAAAGCCATATCTAAACATGATCCAAAATTGCAGGCGTTTTCTATGGGCCAATGCTCATTTAAAATGAACTGTGGCAAAGTGGAAAACTTTCTGTGGTCAGACGAATCAAAATTTTAAGTTCTTTTTGGAAAATTGGGACGCCATGTCATCCAGACTAAAGAGGACAAGGACAACCCAAGTTGTTATCAGCACTCAGTTCAGAAGCCTGCATCTCTGATGGTATGGGGTTGCATGAGTGCATGTGGCATGGGCAGCTTACACATCTGGAAAGGCACCATCAATGCTGAAAGGTATATCTAAGTTCTAGAATAACATATGCTCCCATCCAGACATCATCTGTTTCAGGGAAGACCTTGCATTTTCCAACATGACAATGCTAGACCACATACTGCATCAATTACAACATCATGGCTGCCTAGAAGAAGTATCCAGGTACTTAAATGACCAGCCTGCAGTCCAGATCTTTCACCCATAGAAAACATTTGGCGCATCATAAAGAGGAAGATGTGACAAAGAAGACCTAAGACAGTTGAGCAACTAAAAGCCTGTATTAGACAAGAATGGGACAACATTCCTATTCCTAAACTTGAGGAACTTGTCTCCTCAGTCCCCAGACATTTGCAGATTGTTACAAAAAGAAGAGGCGATGCTACACAGTGGTAAACATGGCCTTGTCACAACTTTTTTGAGATGTGTTGATGCCATGAAATTTAAAATCAACTTATTTTTCCCTTAAAATTATACATTTTCTCAGTTTAAACATTTGATATATCATCTGTTTTATTCTGGATAAAATATTGAAATTTGAAACTTCCACATCATTGCATTCTGTTTTTATTCACAATTTGTACAATGTCTCAACTTTTTTGGAATCAGGTTTGTAGATCAGACCAAAATGAGGGACAAATGAGGAGGAAAGAGGGACTTTGTTCCAAATCAGGGACAGTCCCTTGAAATCAGGGACAGTTGTGATTTATGTCCATTCTATGCTCTCCTCTGCAGCATATGCAGCTGGAAGTAATCGGCACTAAGAGTAGCTGGGAAAACAGCTAATCAAGCATGCTCTGTGCTTGATTAGCTACAGTGGAGGGCAAGGGAAACATTGGGGATCCAAAAGAATCATGATGTCTCTATAATGAGTGCCTCACTTAGGGGACATGCAGCTCTAAAAATAACAGGCTTCATGTGCTTCCTGGATGTGAACCTAACTGTTAATATGTTTTATTTTATATTTACCTGACTAAATAAGAAAATATTTTTTAAATTGTAATTTTAATCCCAAAACCATTGTACGTCTAGAGAAAGTCAGTAAGACAATGATATGGTCAAACCCAACAACTTTGTTTTATTATATTTCTGGCTGCACCATCATCTCAGATCACATAGCAAACTATTCCATATATCAAACATAAAATGTCACCATGACAGAGTTTAATTGCACTCAAAATAAATCCATCACATTAGTATTTCTTCTCACAATACAAATTATTGCCAAACAATGGAAGTTTAAATATTGATTTCCCTCTGTAAGGGGAAGGAAAGTGAAGCACAAGTGCCAAAAATGGAGTAGTGGTGAAGAAGGTTTCAACGAAGAAACATTTTCTACAGCATCAAGTGCAGAAATAAACTGAAAAAGACAGAAAGAAAACAATTAGAAAGTATAAAAATTAGCTGAATAGCAGAGGGTAAAGCACAATAAAGCACAGCTATAGTCAACATTGAAAAATATTCCATGTATTCATAGGAAAACAACACAAAATAGTGGTCTTCTTCCAGGAAAGTGACAAAGCTACAGGGCCTGAAGTGAATTCAATGAATCTTTGCCACCTTCAGCAGCTACTCAAGGTACACTGAGAAGGGGTGTTACCAGCATTGTCACTGATAACACTCTCCAACCACCTACCAAATAACGCCTGAAACATGATCCAAGAGGGAACCCTGTATCTGGAAGAAGTGAATCGGGACGCCATCTTGGATCCCACCTCCCAGCTCTGGTGGACTGAATACCTCAGTGGCTCTTGTGATAACGCCACAAGGAGAAGGAGAAGACATTGTGCTACCTAGGAGAAGGTACCTAAAATAATCCTTGTTTTTCCAGGGGGTGGAAGGATGAATTACAGTAGGTTACATTTTTGGGGCAGAGATTAACGTTAAAGCTGATTTGCTGCAAACCTTTTATTTAATTTTAGTTTTCAATTATGAATAGGCATTTTGTCAAGTTCATCTCTTTCTGTGACTTCATTGCAAAAATCTTTCTGCCCTTACCGACTGACTAACACCTCTTGACCCTTCCACAATCTATACAAAATTAACGGTAAATAAAAATTGACTTGACATGCATTTAAACATAAAGTATTTCTAAATCAAGGACAGCTATCAGGAGAAGTGTCTGTTAGAAATTGCCAGAGAAGAAAAGCAATGCATGAAAATATCTTTTCATTTTTTTTTGGGGTGTGAGTCGGTGCAGTTTGCTGGCTGTCCAATAGATGGATTGGTTCTCAAAGTATTGCAAAGTTACTCCTTAGTGATGTAATGGGTGTAGTTAGTGCCCATTTAAAAGCCAGGATAGGAGGAGCCGGAGTCTATTGGGGCATGGGAATCAAACACCCCACATCTATGTAGATTTAGTCAGCACAGCCAAGGCCCTGCATAGGGCAGAAGTCCCTGGGTGAGTCCAATTACCCAGAAGAGCCAGCTGTAGTCATCCTGTCTCACTAAACATGGTCTAAGTGGACTGAGAACATGATCTAACTGCAAAAGGCCTTTTAGGCCAGGCCCAGTGTTCTCTGTTGTGAGTACTAATGCCCCTGGGACTTGTAGTGACACCTGGGTGAAGTGTACATAGTCTAGAGGTACAGCTGCAGCTGTCCTGTCCCTGGAACAACATTCAGGAATCATGAGCTGGACGCACAAAGCCTAATTGGCAAGTCAGAGCTTTCAGAGTGAGTACTAATGACCCCGGGGAGTAAGAGACTAACATTAGAGAGATGGGTTCAAACACAGTGGTGCTCCCAAGGAAAGGAGAGGAATATTTAGGGAAGATGTCTTAACAGTGATGTACAATGTGTGGCTTTTACATTTGACTGGTGCAAACCATCCGCTACATGTCATTGGCAAAGTATGCCAAGCCACACTGGATAGTATGTCTATGTGATGTGATGTATCATGGTCATCTTTCAAGTGCAACAGTGCAGAAATTTGAATATTTGTGTGGACATTCCTTTCTTGTAAACATAAAGGCTAATAGCTGGGAATGTTGGGGGAAGGCCTATGGCAAGGAGTTGGGAACAATAAGGAGAAGGCGAAATAACTACCAGCAGTGGATTGTTTTCCAATCCAAGAAGAAGCAGCTGGGGACTTTAGCAGTTGGCACCAGCTCACTACTGATCAGAAGCCCCCTTACATCTGACTACATAACTCTGTTAAGCTGGCCTAAACCTGAAAAATGTGGTTAAAACATTTGGATCAGAAATTCTAAAAATGGCTTGTCTTACCATTCATTGGTGCCTTCACAGACCAGACTAATTTCGAACAATTTATCATTGGAGTACCATGTCAATGTCATTTGTAGAACAAATATTCTACTTCCAGGTTAACATTGACATGTGCATGCACATAAAAGATTAGCTATGATTTTTCTCAGCCAGGAGCAAATTCAACATCAATAATTAGAAATGTGTTTGTTTCCATTAGTTTGACAAAATTGAAAAATTTTACAGGTGTAAGGCCAGCTTTTGGCATTCAGGGTTAATAACCAAGAACTGGCTAGCCAGAATGACCAGAAGTTTTGAAGCGGGTTTGTGTTTAGCAGACAGCATGATCCTGAGAACTCATTCTGTGTATCTGACAGTCATCTCTTCTAGAATGGGGACTTTGGTTGACCAAGGTTAAATCCTAAGTGCAGCCAAAATAAAAAAAAAAAAAACAGAGCAGAAGAGACATAACTTACAGTCAGTTAGATGTGTCCCTTGTACTAATGTGTCTTTTTTTAGTTGAAATTCTCCTCCGTCCATGCACCCCCACCCCTGTCACCATAACCTTCTGGTTTGGTGAGGGTTAATACAACTAAGGGGCTATCGCAGGCTCTCATCAAGGGAGCCCGACTATGGGAACCAGACAAGGGAGCCAGACTACCCTTTCACCTAGCTGCTTCATTCAAAGAAACTATACTTCAGCTTTCATTAATCAAATAGGATCTACAAATGTAGGGGTGTTTTGCTTTTCTTCTATTAAAGTTTCTTTACATTATAAGCAAGGAAGCTTAGACCTTTGTGATCTAATGTGCTTTTACTAAACAAAAAATGCTGTATTTACAAACTGCTACAATTATAGGCAAAACAATACAAGACTGGTAGGTATACATACAACAAATAAAACTTCCTTTCAAATAAGCAGAAACTACGGCCTGTAAACAGTAGAAATACACTAAAAATAAGACGCAACACAAGGGGGCGGACCTTTCAACCATCTGCCCATCCTCCATACATACTGTAGATGTTGTTTTATTCATTTCAGCTGTAGTGCTGTTTCTTTGAATGGAGCAGCTTGTTGGAAAGGTTGGGCATAGTTGGGCACTCTTGATGAGAGCCTCTTAATTGTATTAACCAGGGCTGCGCTGGGAGATTACAGCAAAAGAGGGAGGGGAGGGTTTGGACAGAGGAGGATTTCAACCAAAAGAACATGCATCAGCAGAAACACATCCTACTGACTGTAACTTATGTCCTTTGTGCTCATTTTTCTTTTTAATATTGGCTGTACTTAGGCTTTACTGATACAGTATTGGATCTGTTTTCTATTTACATTCACACTGGTTTTCTGCATTTGTTTCCTCAACAACCTCCCTTTTTCCCCCTTCCACCCCCTGCTCCGTAGCAGCCACCGATGGCTCATATAGCTATAGTTGTGCCACTATTATGTTCAATTGGTTTAGTTGAAGTTAAAAATTATTACACTAATAATAATTTAAAAAAATGATATATATGATAATAATGTCTTGAAAAGAGTCTGGCTATCTTATAATATTCCTATCAAAAAATCAGAAAAGTCTCAAATCAGGTCCTGGTTTGAGCTGCCATGCCATGGAAAAAATACATTTTTGTTACTTGTTCTTTACAACTTAATGCAACTGAATTCAATACAGCCCCACCAAACATATTTAAATGAACCCAAGACAACACTAGTTCAACTGCATAAGGCTAGAAAGATTTTACAGAACCATTTCCAATTGGCAGAAATCCAGAACCATTGATACACTGTCAAGTAGCAGATATCCAATAAGATTAATGTATACATGTCACATAGTCCTTAGGTGTATGACGAAGAACAGTATGGTGACAATTAAGGATCTGCAATCATCTTCGGATAAGGCTCCATATAATTTTCAGGATTGGTATACCTCAAATATAACAATCACATTTTAAGCCATTCATGTAGAAATGCATAAAATTCAAGTTGTTGTAGTGCACTCTTCTAGTTAGGCTGCTAGGATTAAATTTTGTTTTTGGCTCCACTGTAGTGAGAAGAGCAGAGCTTGCTTGTTTTGGACTGTTCAGGGTTTCCTGAGCTAAGAGTTTGATTACTCTCACCTGCCTCTGAAAGAAGTTTCCAGAGCACAGGGCAGGGAAATTCAAATTATCAGTTGAATATTTATCACACCCCAGCCAATCCCTGGAAGGAGGAATTCAGAAGGTGAGTGGGGAGGTGATAAACGTGCAGGAATCCTAAGCAGTGTTCTTCTTCCTCCAGAGAGGGTTCCAGTTCTCTTGGGGCTGCTGTCCCTGGAGACAAGAAGCTGCTTGGGCTGAAGGCCTGGGAAAGATACCGACCCTTCCCTGCTACCTCCAGAAAAGCTGTTTTTGGAAGATTAGAAGAGAAGTTAATCCTCCTATCGTTGTTACTGGTTCTTTTGGCATATCCTGTGATTCTTTGCCCCTCTCCTGTTAAAGTTCTCCTGTTAAAATCCCTAGCCTGCATTATCAGAAAGCATGGGACTGATTGTGTGACTGGCAGACTTTGTACTATTTGGGAGAACCTAGGCATATTCCAATGGCTCCTTCAGGGGAGAGAGCCACATGTGGGAGCTTGTCAATCCAGGATTTCCAAATACTACATGCTGCCATTAACTATAGCAACTGACAAATGATTGTGACTTTGGGGTGGGGTTTCTATGGGCTGTTAAGTGTTGGACTCTCAGCACAGGAGAGAGTTGCAGAAATGCCTAACCTGTGGTTCCCTGAAAGAGACTAAGTTTTTTGCAAAGGTAACAGATGCCAGTGAACTGAGAGTTAATCTGCACAGCAGATGAAGTCCAGTTTTGTGGGAAAAGCTTTGGCACCAGGGCAGTCAGTGAAAAAGGGCAGAACTACAAGCCGGGTCATGTGAGCTTAGCCTGCCATGGAAGACTAAACACTTAAAGTGCAGTGAGAGCTCCAAGTTGGCCGAAGTTTCTTTTTTTTTGGTGTCGGGTGGTGATGACAGTGGGAAGTGCTGGACTGGATGGCCAAAAGGCAAGGGATACTAGGGGATGCTTAGTGCACCATGAATGCTTTGTGCTGTGCACTGTAAGGGGATCCAAGTATCCATACCTGACTTATGGAAGCTGCCAGAAGCCTAGGACAGTCATCCAGGTATGGAGCAGCTGGGGACATTGTAGAGAGCCATTGCTGGAGCTACTACCCAGTAATCTGCCACCAAACACCATCAGGATAGAGTGGAATACAAGGGTATTTCATAGAGGTATCAGAATTCCCCAGAGCAGCTGCAGAGAGGCATGAGCCTCTGGATGCCCCCATCAAGCTTAAAGAGCCCTGTGATGTCTTCAGGGCCATGACTGAGGACAATGGACCACTCTTGTGAGAAGAGAACTGTGACCAGTGAGCATTGTTTCTGTGTTTTCTAGTTCTTTTCTCACTGATTGCAGGCTGTTGATTTGCATATATGAAGGAAATCTAAACTGTTGCCTAAGCTAGGTGGCAGCCTGGAACAAATGTCCTTCCATTCTGTGATACTTTATATGTGATTTTCAGAGGGGATCCTCTGCCTTCATTACTGACTGAAAAAAAAAACAACAACAACCTGTCTGTTGCAGCTAATTTTTCTCATTTTATACAATGCTTGTTTTTAACTTTCTCCAAGGATCTCCAACACTGTGGCTAAGAACTATGGGGCCTATTGGACTCTGGTGCTGCAAAGCTGCCGTAATACGGTGTTGCACTCAAGTTTAAGGTCTACTGGACTTTAGGGTACAGAGCCAGTATTACATTTTTTTTTTTTTGGCAGTGGTAATCTAGACTATGCTAACCTGTAACTACTTAACTGATTGTAGATAGTTATTTAGCTTGTTAGGATGTGTTTCTGGTTTCTTTCCGGTCAGCTGAGACCATCAATGTGTCACGTTATTTTATAATTATGCTAATATATCTCACATATACTGTAGGTTTTTTGCACTGTTTATTTTTTGGCCACTAGATTGTGGTAAAATACTTTATGGACTTTAAACTCTATACCTCAGGGTTATATACTGTTTATATGTCATTGCTTCAATGGAAGATCATCTCTGTGGAGACAATCCTCCAACACTAGATTGAAATGTGGTATGCACATTTCTGATTTTGAATAGCAGCAAGAGATATGTACTTTAGATATCGTTTATTGATGCACTAATAATTGTTATTAGTCAGTGGTAGGGCTCTACCAGATAGGCAGTATATAAATATGTGATTGTAGGAGTACCTGTCACATGGTGACTGATTGCCTTGTGACAGCCTCAGTGTAAACCATTCAATGTGAACTATTTTTACAAATTCAAAGTTCTTGTATGTGGAATACCACATATACTGTTGTAACTATAGTAATGCTTATTTTCCTTTCCTGTGCCCTATTATACTAGAATACTCTGCTCTAGGGAGCAAGATCTTTTTGCAGTGACATGGCCCATGAGGACAGGGCCATATTTTTAGTGGGGGGGTGGGGGGGGGGGGGTGTAGCGCCCTCCTCTAGTTGGGCTGCTAGGATTACATTTAGGTTTTGGTGGTTACTGTAGTGAGTGGAGCATTAGTTGATTGTGTTGGTCTGTTCAGGGTGTCCTGAGCTGAGAGTTTGGTTACTCTTACTTGCCTCTGAAAGAAGCTTCCAGAGCATAGAGCAGGGAGATTTGTCATGCCCCAGTCAATCCCTGGAAGGAGGCATTCAGAAAGTTGTTGGGGTGGTGATGAATGTGCAGGAGGCCTGAGCAGAGTGTTCTTCTCCCTCCAGGTAGGGTTCCAGTTCTCCTGGGACTGTTCCCATTGTAGGCAGCTCCAATAAGGACAGAAGCTGCAATCTGAGCCTCAGAAGCTGCTGGGCTGAGGGCCTAGGGAAGTTTGCCTGAGGATTACATTTGCTGAAGGGCACTGCAATCAAGTCCTGAGTCTGGAGAAGGCGACTGTTATCTCCCTCACTAAGGATCTACAGTATATGTAAATGCTGAGTGGAAGACAACTCGTCAGACACTGTGAGTAAAGACCTTGCTAGGGACTGTTAGTTGTGCAAGTGCTTTAAAGGAACTAAGAGCCAAAGGTTGCTATATGGACATCTGCTGTAGGGTCCTAGATATACTTGCCATTCCCTGTGACCTCTAGAAGATTAGAAGAGAAGGTTGTTACTGGTCGTTTTGGAGTATTTAGTGATCCGAAGTCCTTCTCCTATTAAAGTTCCGCCGCAATAAATTCTAAAAAGACATCCCCTAGATTGAGCCTGGATTTTCAGTGTGTGTGGGACTGGGCTTGTGTGACTGGCAGGCCCTGTACTATTTGGGAGAACCTAGGCATATTCCAAGCGGCTCCTTCAAGAGTGAACACTGCTTCACGTCATCCCATATACAGTAGTATGACATGAAAAGTACAAAACAGAAATATGGAATAGTGTACTTAGCTTAGGATAGGCTTCACATACTTACTTATAAGGATGATGAACAGTAGTGCACACACCACTCCCATGACAATCATCATCTGTGGAAAGACACAATAATTGACTGACACATCCTACTGCTTATGATTTATGTTCTATCCCTTTAACTATCAAACTTGATGAGAGTAGGAGACAACTGATTAATATTTATACATAACATTTCGCGCAGTGCTTTACAAAGATCCTCAATGAAGGTTTCTCTGCATTTTCTTATAGGGTAACTTGCTTTTATTGATGTTGTACAATAGTTTTTTAAAATTTGTTCAATCAAATAACAGAGCAATAGAATACACATCACGGTATCACAAATGTCTCCACATGTGTGGTAGATTTTACATACAGTATAAGGGAGTTTTGTAATGTAATTATTTTGAATCTGTATGTATAGCTATGAACGTTTTGGGTTTACTTTTGGATAGAGTATGGTTCAGGTTATAAAGTATGTCCTTAATGTATGCCATGAACACATACAGTCCTGTATACAAGTACCACTCAGATGTACATACAATCTTCATGTACACCAGCTTGGCTACTGGCAGCATACTGTATACACCATCTGTGCCTCCTAGGCTCTAAATATGCCCAGTTTTTATGCCGTATGGGCCAAAGTGCCCATGTGCATGAGGCCTATTGGAAGATACTGGAACAAGAAGTCGAAGAAAATTCCCCGAGAATCAAATATAGCAATAAAAACCTGACAGAGGTTTTAATCCATTTCTACTCTATTCAAAATTCAAAAAAATAAAAAATATATTCCACTGCTAATTTTTATTTTTTTTAAAAGTCTGGAATTATTAAGGCTAAATTGCCAAAAATATCTCACACCACCCATTGGTACACTTAGGTTAAAACCCATCTCCAGGAAACCTAAAAACATCTCCCTTGGAGTGGATCCTGCACTGCTTATATAGTCTATGGGGACAGTTAAAGTAGGGTTATTTACCTGACCCTTCTTTCCCCTGGTAGACAGCGCTCCCCCATGCTTCGGTGGTGGACTGTCCCTTGGCGTCCTCATGTCCAATTCAGAGCTGTGGATCCTGCGATAACCTTAATGTTGCCAGGGGACTTTAGACCACTGGAGCATGTGGAAGAAAAGAATGTGGGGTCCTGTCTAGCACCGCAAAGGAGCCAGCGGGAGAGGGGGGATCAGGTTATAAAGTCTACTATTTCCAATCTTCTAGACAGAAATGAGCAGTTAGGAGAATTTCTAGGTTTCCTGGATTTCAGCTTTAACCAGTTGCCATCCACCCTCCGCAGTTTTATTGTGGCAAGGTGGCTTGTCTGTGCGTACCGACTTAACTGTACATCGGTCGTGAGAGGGGCCAATGATTTTTGGCCTGGACCTGGTGATCAGTTCTGACCAATAGCAGAATGTCATGTGCCTGTGTAATGTAAACACAGGCACAGGAAATTATGCAATTTTCTCTCCTGGAGCCCTTTTCGGTTCCAGCGTGAGAAAAAGGAACATCAGACAGTGAGTACACAAGCACTACACTGGCACCAGTACACATAAGCACATTTGTCACCCCCTGATTACCCCCTAGTTAACCCTTTCACTTCCTGACACAGTCTCACTATATACAGTATACAGATAATTTACTGATCACTGTATTAGTGTCACTTGTGACACAAGTTAGTGTGAGAGGCAGTTAGTGGTAGTTTAGGGGCAGTCCCAGGTAGGTTTAGGGTACCGCAATATATCCCCTAATAAAGATTTAACCCCCTGATCACCCCCAGTTAACCCCTTCATTGCCCTGTCACAGTGTCTCTATTATAGTGTACAGATCTTTTTTCTGATCACTGTATAAGTGTCACAGGTGACATCAGTGTCAAGGTGCCAGGAAACCAGACCACACGAAGATGCAAGTAAAAAAAGCAGTTTATTAGAGTAACAACAATAAATGCAGAGCAAGAGTGAGGAGCGAAATCAGGAACAGCCGGGGTCAAGTCCAGAGTGGTTAGTCATCCAAGCCAGGATTGAGTCTAGAAGCGGGTAGCCATCCAAGCCGGGGTCGAGTCCAGAGGCGGGTAGTCTGCCGATGCCGAATCGAGAGCCAGGAAAGTCGCCAGCCAAGCCAGGTCATGCATGGAGGAACATGGAGAACAGAAGACTGCTAGCAGTGATGCAACTTGGAGCACAAACAAAAGGGCAAAGGACTGCAAGCCAACAGGTGATATATATAGTCAGGTGTCCAACATCATCAATGAGCACCGTCCAGGCAGCAGGCAAGTGATGATGCAAAGAGAGTTTATAAAAGACAGAAGTCTGCATATGTTCAAGGTGAACAGGAAGGCAAGGTAAGACCTTGCCAATCAGTTAGCATTAACGTTAGCGTCAATCCAGGATAGCGTCAGATTGCCGCCGCATATTAAGTAATACATTTTAACCCTTTGATTGCCAGTGACACACACACACACTTAACACCTCCATTACTAGTATAGTGTCTGAACAGATCAATATCTTTGATCGGATCAGAACTATACTAGTGTAGTACTGCCCTTTTGAGGACTGCTGAATTCTTCACCTCTCGGATCCTGTTAGAAACTGCATGCAGAAACGTAACACTTTACTTCCTGGCTCAGTCAGTTAACAGTCTAGGGGTTTTGGTTGTTTCATTATCAATAGGGATGGAATGGGAGAAGGGATAGAGTGGGATACTCCGGAACTTGAACTATTCACAATTCTGAGGACTTCTATCTGAAGATGCAGCCAGGCTGCTAATTTCACCTTGCCACTAGATGAATTGTAGATACTGAGTCTCTGAACAAAAGACTTGTTTGCACACTATCTTCAGGGTATTTGCTTTGCACCCCCTTTCACTCCACCAGCTGACACCCGTCCTCTGACTACTCTACTCTGGGGTGGCTCCCTTCCTGGTCAGGCCCTTAGACACAATCCCCTGTACTCAGGATACTGTTTTAACAGGTTCTCCAGTGTCTTAACCCCTCTAGTCAGCTCTCCTGGACCTCTTCTGCTCCTTCCTTCTGGCTCACTAGGCCGACTGCCTGTGATCATATACCAACTGCTGCAGAAGGGGAGGTAGCCACCACCCTCCTTCCGGGACTCTGCTCACCAGCCAAAGACCCCAAGCACATGTGCTCCTGGCTTTATACCACACCCCCAATGCACTGAGACAGCAGTCTGTGCCAATCACTGGGGTTGTTTCAAAGCCTGTGTACCCATTGGTCAGGTTTTCCCCACTGTCCTAAATGCCTCCCTATTGGACCAGTGTGAAACACTCTCCTAGACCAGATGAATCACACACAAAGCACCATGAGCAGACCTAACTCACAAGCAATAGAGAATTTGCCTGCTGCTCCTCTGATAGGCAGACAGAGCCAAAACTATACTCACCCTCTAGCACCTACCTAGGAGGCTGCTACACTAGCGTCCTCAATAGTTTAATATAGTGTTCCCAAAACACAGCATTAGCAGGATCAGCCCTGACACCTGCCAACACCTGTGTTTAGCCCCTCCACCCAGCCCCCAAGAAGTGCAGTATCAGCAGAATACTGTAATTTCCAATACACAGCACACTAGTCAGGCCTAATCTCTGCTAGCACTAGCAGTTACATTTTTTGGTAGTGGTTCAAACAGTCCTTGACAACCAGGTGCTTTTTACCCGTGAGTTACACTAGGTACCTATACATTTATTGTCTAAAATGTCCAAACAGAGGTACACTAGTGAAGAGGCCTACACAATACTGAGCATGACAGATGAGAGCAATGGGGAGTCCTCACTGTCAGAATTAGGCTCAGTATTGGAACCTGTAGAGACCAGCCCCACACTGACAGATAGCTCTGATGACGTAGTAGTGGTCCCTGCTAAGGTCAGGCATACCGGACCTCGTTCTTCTGTTGCTGGGGTGCAACAATCGCAGGATTCTCATATGCAGTGGAGTGTCGGTTCTAGTGCCGCTCAACCTTCTGGTGAACTGCCAAGCACCAGCGGCCTAGTACATCCTGGTTGAAGTCAAACCAGCGCTGCAGTAACACTGGGTGACGTGGCAAGTCCCATAAGTGTAGTTCGAACTGGTAGGGGGGGGTTAAGCACAAGTAGTGTCCTGCAGCCACCAAGAATTCGAAGACAGGCCTGTAGAGCCCATAGTGTCCATCCTGATGCGCTTGCAAATCTTGATTGGGAGCCCACCACTCATGCAGCACCCGTACTTCCCCCCCATTCACTGGCCAACCCGGAATTCAGATAGAAACAGCCAATTTTACTCCCCTTCAGTTTATGAGCTGTTTTTCATGGAAGATCTGTACAGATCTATTGTGAACCAAAGCAATTTATATGGCGATCAATTTATCGCTGCAAATCCAAATTTGACCCTTGCCAGAGAATTTGCATGGAAAAATATCACTGTTTCTGAATTTAAAACCTTTCTAGGCCTATCCCTCATCATGGGCATTACTAAAAAGAGTGAGTTGCAGTCAAACTGGTCCACTGACCCAATTCATCATATGCCCGTGTTCACTGCTGCCATGACCAGGGTGTCTACTTTCCAAAAAGGGGTCATTTGGGGGGTGGGGGGGGGGGGGTTGTGCTATCTTGGCATTTCATGACCTCCAAAACTGGGATAGGAGGTGAGGAGTTAAATCAACAATTTACTCCTTTAGAAAGCCTGAAGGCGGTGATTGGTTTTCGGGGTCCCGTACATGGCTAGACTGCAAAAAAGTCTCACACATGGGGTATCCACATACTTAGGAGAAGCAGCAGAATGTATTTTGAGGGGTAATTACACAAATACCCATGGCATGCATGAGTAATATAACATTTCAATGACAACTTTGTGTAAAAAAAAATATATACAGTATATATTTTTTTGTCATTTTTTGAATGCTTGTGACAAAAAAAAAAAAAACTAAATATTCAATGGGCTCAACATGCCTCTCAGAAAATTCCTTGGGGTGTCTACTTTCCAAAAAGGGGTAATTTGGGGGAGTTTTATACTGCCCTGCCATTTTAGCACTTCAGGAAATGAAATAGGCAGTCAGAAAGTAAAAGCTGCGTAAATTCCAGTATATACATTATAGTTTTTAGACGTTAACTTTTGCGCAAACCAATAAATATACGCTTATTGAGATTTTTTTTATCAAAGACATGTAGCTAAATACATTTTGGCCTAAATGTATGACAAAAATTTAGTTTATTGGATATTTGTTATAGGAAAAAAGTAGAGAATTTAATTTTTTCTCAAAATGTTCAGTCTTTTTTCGTTTATATTGCAAAAAATAAAAACCGCAGAGGTGATCAAATACCACCAAAATAAAGCTCTATTTGTGGGGAAAAAAGACATAAATTTAGTTTGGGCACAGCATTGCATGACTGCGCAATTAGCAGTTAAAATCACGCAGTGCCAAATTGTAAAAAATGGCCTGGTCATTAAGGGGGTAAAACCTTCCGGTCCTTAAAGCGAAGTTCCGCGCCCCTTAAAAAAAATTAAAAGTCAGCAGCTACAAATAATGTAGCTGCTGACTTTTAAATAGTAGAACTTACCTGTCCAGGGAGCCCGCGATGTTGGCACCCAAAGCCGATTTACGTATCGGCTCTCGGGTGCCGCCGCTGCCATCCAGGGTAAGGGAACCTGGTGGTGGAGCCTTTCTGCTTCACTGCTGGTTCCCTACTGCACATGCACAAAGCGCGCTGCACTTTGTAATCCGCCCAGCGGCGGAGGAAAAAGGAGGGGGCCGAACTTCCGAGGGACAGCGCTGAGGAGCTGTCTCCCAAGAAGTGGGGAAGGGTACCCATTCCCCCCTCCCCCTGAAAGGTTCCAAATGGGGCACCGGAGGTGGGGAGGAAGCAGATCAGCGGAGTTCCACTTTTGAGTGGAACTCTGCTTTAAGTGGTTAAATAACTGCATGGACAGATGCCAGACCTGTATGATTTGTAGTTGCCAGAATACCAAAGAGAGCAAAAAATAGAGGATTTCTGCCCCTTATTTTCAGTGATGATAAAGGTATTTAGAATCTGAAGCAGACGATAGCCCTGTTAACAGCTATATCTCTTATATATCTAGCTCATCTCTGATGAAAAAGATGACTGCAAACGCAGTGGTAGTAAATGTCATTACATGGGTCAAAGATAAATATTATAATACTCTTTTGGAAAAAGAAAAAATATTATAATACTATACAGTAACCTATGGGAAATCAACCTTTATTACTTTGAATATGCTGACCTTGTGAATCCTCATATCTAACTGCTTACTGCTGGTAACAATATTACTAAGTTATTAAGTAAAGCCCAGTGGGGTCTCTCATCATTTTACTTCTATGACATAATGTAGAAAGAACATTTTATGATAACTGGTCTGTGAATAATTTCCTATCAAAGTGTGAGTATGCTGAATTAAAAAAAAATTATATATTTCATTCTGTACCAGGTAAATATGAATGATTATATCTTCGCTTGTTTAAGATATGCATCCTCCTAAGTTACATTATTATTGCACTAAGCCAAACATTTCTGAACAAAGCCTAAAAGAGAGTTGCATGGAAAATATACGTCTGACAAAAGGGAAATATGAGAAGGACTTGCAGACAGTACTCATGTGACCATCTATCTGTAGGCAGGTGTTGGGTTGCAGTTTATCTGCTGACCTGAAGGTGGCACTGTGCTGCTTCTACAAGCTGGAAGGAAACCATTAGGGACTAATTTGATCCTAGTATGGGCTCCAGGCAGCCATCTTGGGAAGGCCAGCATCTCCAATTTGATGCTAAAATTCCAGAAGATTTGGGTGGCCATCTTGACACGGAAGTGTCTAAATAGTGTTTGATGTGTCGTTCAGGGTGCCCACAGTGTGGGAGTAGGTCAAGGATAGAGCCCCCCATGTTAGGAAAAAAGTAGGAGCAGTGTTCGAGAGAGATACCTGACAAGGAGGGAAAGAGTAGGTTTCCTTTTACAGGATATATCTTCTGCCAGCTTCTTGGAACAGTCTCCCACCTTCAGCTAGATAAACTGCAGGGATTATGGGGATTTTAGGACAACCTGGTAATCTAGAATTACTCCTCAGGCATTCTGTGGTCTGTAAACCATTGTATATTGCTATTAAAAATGTGCCTTGTTGACAGATATTACCTTTCTGTTTGAAGAAGTGTGTAACCTGCTACATATGTGGTGCCATTTTTGTTAACTTCTTCATTTTATACAGTTCTCACAATATAAATTAATGTTTAGGTACCAACTTGTGATGACAACCCAATTTTGGGTATGCTGGTCAAGCCCTGCCCACATGTAGCTCACCTAACATGCAAGCATCTGTACTTTTCCTGCAGGTTCTTGAACACTGAATGGAAACTCTGCATGTTTGCTTGTCATGCTTGTTAATTTAGTGATTTTAGTAATAATAATAATAATAATGATAATATTCAGGAATCATCATGGCTGAATAGGGGATGCTTCATGAAAGCCCTTTTTTTTTTTTTTTTTTTAGGTCATTATGATTTAAACATTTTGACTAAAAAAAATATCTAGTTTAAGACAGTCTTGTGAATTCCTTAGTACCTTTCCCCTTATTGTATATTTGATAAGTATATACAAATAACCACCATGAAAATCTAGCTTTATTCATAAAAGGATTTCCACTTTTTGTCTCCTCAGATTAACGCTTCTCACCTTGCAGTTCTTCCACCAGTATTTCCTCTTAAGTTTGGCTGCGCTTGTCTCAAATTGCGAGGCCCCGGCCTGGAGTGCATCTGCCCTGTTATCCAGCTCTGACAGCTTCTGATCCCGATCTAAGACCTTGTCCACATTTACACGCATGATATCCACCACCTGCCACCACCATCAGCAACCAGCAAAACACAAACACAGACATCATTATCAGAGAAGGTAATGTGGCGCAAATGACAAAACAGTACAGAATAAACTTTGTGTCCCAGTAACTTCAGTTGTTAAGGTGTAGGCTTTATTCCCAGAAAGATGATGTTGCCAACAGTGCAAGAAATGTGGAAAAAGCAGAAAAATAACAGCATAACAAAATTAGCAGTAAAATGGGACGATACACAATAGTAATTTAGTTCAAGAATAAATATTTTAGGCTGGCCATGCAGTAATATATATTTATGTTGTTCCTGATTTGACCATCTCTTGCAACAACTACTGTACATAGCATACAGAACACATCACAAGCTAATAACTGAGCCCTACAGCAAAAGCAATATAGAACCATTCAGCCCTAAAAATTGAATCTTTAGAGTGTATCCAAAGCCAAAACTGTTTTTCTAGCTTTTGACCCCATTAGGAAGATTCACTTTGTCTTTTAGTCCTGGTGACCACTGTCACTCAGACTAAGAGTGATGGAAAATCCAACAATAGTTTTTACCAGAAGAGCAACAAGATAGGAGAACTGGAGCTGCTAATGTATGGGGAGGATTTTGATTTTGTGGGTATTTCGGAGACTTGGTTTGACAGCGCTCATGATTGGTTGGCAACCATTCAGGGGTATTCCCTTTATCGCAAAAACAGGGAAGGTAAAAAAAGGGGGAGGGGTATGCCTGTATAGCAAGAACAATGTGAAAGTGAATATGAGGGACAATATCATGAATGGAGTTAGGAAGAAGATGGAATCCCTATGGGTAGAGCTTCAAAGGGAAGGTAATATGGGGAAAGTAATATTGGGTGTATGCTATAGGCCCCCTAACCAGAGGGAGGAGGGGGAGGCAGACCTCCTTACACAGCTTGGAATGGTGGCAAGGATGTGAAATGTCATTTTAAGGGGGGTTTTAATTATCCAGATATAGACTGGGCAGAAGGAACCGCACATTCATCTAAAGCCTCGCCATTTCCTAAATGTTTTGCAGGGCAATTTGATGGGTCAGATGTTGAATGCGCCAACAAGAAACTGCATTACTAGACCTACTGATTACTAATCATGCGGATGTGGAAATACAGGGCAACTTAGGAAACAGTGACCATAGATCAATTAGTTTCAATATAAAATTATAAAATGTGAAAAGGTGCACTGTTATGGTAATACACCAAAAATACCTAAAATAGAATAGCAGCTCCCACCAATTCAAGTACTCGTGCTTGTACAATAATTAAAAAATATAGTAAAAATGGTGCGCTCATCAAAGTATAGATGGTATATAAATAAATATATATGTAGATATGCTGTGCAAAAATAGCCAATAATGTGCAAACGATGAATATATAGTAAAATTAATCCACCTCTAAATTAATTCTTTCTTCAATAAAATTCAATCAGTGAATCAATCCTATCTTAACCTTGTGCAAAATAGCAACTCCTGTACAAATTAAGGAAACAAAACAATTACTTCAATCCAGAATTAAAATAAATGTCAGTTCATATATAAAAAAGTTCATATATAAAAAAAGTCCATGAATGATTAGATTCCATCAGTAAAAATTGTTAAATAAATAAATCAAAATATATGATAAATCCAAAAAATTGTGTAACTAAAAAATGCACCACTCCAAAAGTTTGTTAAATACTAAAAAATCTTCATGCACTGTTACTCGGTAAATCCCATATCAATGATTCCAGATATATAGAAGAAAAAAGAAACACAATGATAGAGCAATATTGTCTTAATAAGGTTGCTCTCCAAATTAGGAGTGAATAAATCCAATAGTGTAAAAAAATGTGTGCACACAGTGAAAGTAGTCTTGGCCCGACAGCATGAGGAGAGAGTGACATTGGAGCTTGTGATCAGATAAGTAACCACCAATGGCAAGGGTTAAAAATCGCTGCCACTGACAAACAATGTGGGGAGGAAGAGTGTAATAGCACTCCCATTTACAGCAGCGCTGAGGTTTATTTTTGTGCCTACTGACACCAATGCTGAGGAATAATATTGCTGCCACTGACACCAAGGCTGAGGGTTATTATTGTTGCTACTGGCCCCAACAATGGGCCATTTTTTTACTCCCACGTTTTTAGTTCAACTCCAGCACACCTCAAATCAGTCCCAGACTGTGCAGGACCATCCACATTTTGATTTGGGGAGGTGATCAGGATTTTTTTTTTACACTGCTTATTACAGTGATGATTATTGTATAAGCTATTATTTTTATGAATGGCATCCATTCATGTTCCATTGTGTACAATTGTGATAGCGGTTATTGGGCCTGTACCATGTTTTCACTAAGACCAATCACAAGGATCACAATAGAAAACAATTAATGGTTACGAATGAGAAACCACTGTGTACAACTGACATGTGATTGCTGTGATTGGTCACAGTGATCACATGGTACCAGGGCCAGCTGGTACCTCTTCTATCTTCCACTGGACACAACAGATTACAAATCACACTGCTGCATGGCCCCTAGGGCATGCATGAGGTGCGCAAGGGGAGGAAATCATATGACATCCTCCCAGGATAATGTACTCCAGCTCAGGCATATTATAATAGGCTGGGTGGGAGGTGGCTAAAGCTCATTTACGTTTTGTTAAAGCTTTTTAAATACTTTAGTGTCAAAAGCATGCCTTAGGTTTAATTTAATATTTGAATATAAATCCATTTAAATTCATCACAAATTCCTTTTTTTTTCTTCTTCTTCTTAGTATATACAGCGCCATTCTCACCTACTGCTTGCCAAAAGTACAATAGGTGTCAATAATGTAAAAGTGTGAACAATACAGATAAAAAAAAAAAAAAGAGAAAACACAAAGAAGCTAATACATGCAATTACACAGCAAAATACATATAACAAGTTACTACCCAGGCACACAATCAGGAAAAAAATGGTGTAAAACATTCAAAAAAAATAGCCTATTTAGAGAATGAGGTCTCCACATGAACTGATAGCTAAAAGACCCATTCCTTGTGTTATCATGCACTGGTACTTATCAAATCTTTGCTATTTGTACTATTCAACACTGGCAATGTGATTATATTTGTTAAAAGATGAACAGGATTGTCAGGTTATAACAATGTGACAAACAAGGAGAGGATAATTAAAACTCTGCTATACAAACTACCTAAACTAAAAAGTGAGGGGGTGGTGACACACAAAATTGACACAGAAAATACATGAAGAATTAAAGATGAGTATACTTACATGCAAAAAAGGCTGGAATACGATGATCACCAATACAAGAGAGGAGTATGTGAGTGGATGGGTGCAAGAGTGCACCCATCAAAAAATGGAAACATAACAGGTGTATGCCTAGCTATATTTAGAATAAGAGTAGTTTTTTATAAAAACTGTCAATAACAAACTATTCATTAGTGAACTAAAATTCCGCAATTTAAAGGCTAAGTTCACCTTTGAAAAAATAATAAATACACATATTTTTGCAGGGAAAAAAATGTGCATTTAATATTTTTTTCACAGGAGCCTGCAAGGCTCCAGCTGACTCTTCCTTCAGCTCCCTGCCTATACTGGTGTGGCGCTACCCCCAAAGGAACATCTTGGTTATTTGGGTTCTCTGTTCTGTTCATTTCACTTACTCCTGAGCAATCGTACTTTAATTCATTTGGCACATGACTACTGACTTTTTCTTTCCTTCCTTCTCTGTTCAATTTATTCACACGGTCCCATTCCTTTACTCCTCTTGGTCTTATTGGGGCTTTGGTGCTTTTTCCACAATTATATTTAGGAGTCTTTTCTTGTGGATTTACTAGACGCACCACTCTGACATTATTATTTACTCTCATTGAATATATGCTATTCCCTGATATACACTATATATATCATTTTTTTTTTAGATCCATGTGGTCTATATGTGTCTTTATCACCCCATGCTCTCATTGGAATTGCACCTTGATGTCCTGGTCTGCCCCTTGGCTGCTCCCCTTTGGCCTGGATGGCTCTTCCCGCCACAGCCCTGGGATAGATGTTTGTCCTGGCACCCCTTTCCCCTCCCAGATGCTGGGTCCATTCTTTGAGCTGATATGTAATTAGGCCATTTGAAATCCTTCCTCCCCCCCTTCTTGCTGTGGGGAGTAATGCAACATACCCCCTGTACATTTGGGATTGTCTTTCTCTAGTACATACCTATATTTATAGATATTCTTCTGCATCAAACTCCTGATGAGTGGACATTTTTGGATTCACGAAACGTGTAGAGTGCCAGAGATGCCAAGATATTTTATTTGCCACATCATAGGTCAGTCATGTATCTTTATATGTCTCAACATCATTATAATATAAATTTGGTTTATTACTATATGAAATTTCCCCATGTCAACTCATTTTTTTAAACATATGTCTGTATTATATTTGGAAATTGATTGAATATACTTATGCAAATCATGCAATGTGTTACTATTACTACTTTAAATAACTTTGTACTTTATTAAGTGACCTGTCTCATTTAAAGTCCCATGACCATTGCAATGCATTCGCAATTTAAAGGCTAAGTTCACCTTTGAAAAAATAATAAATACACATATTTTTGCAGGGGAAAAAAATGTGCATTTATTATTTTTTTTCACAGGAGCCTGCAAGGCTACAGCTGATTTTTATTTCAGCTCCCTGCCTTTACTGGTGTGGCGCTACCCCCAAAGGAACATCTTGGTCATTTGGGTTCTCTGTTCTGTTCCCTGACTCCAAAAACCACCTCAGTCCCACTGGCACACTTGATTGAACGAAAGTAACTTCAAGCAGTTAAGAGAATATGGAGTACTGTATAGATAACATTATCTTCACTGTGAGTTAGTACCAGGAAACAGACACAAGACTGTTTAGTGGTAAATTAACTCAATGTATTTGTACAGGTTAGAATGAATGGTGGTTTGAGCATACAGAAGGTGTAATCAGACACAGTCTGCTAGACCGTATAATCACTGGACTGGAATCAATGCATACATCAGCAAAGTCAGCAATAAACAGTGCATATAGGCTTTAGACAAAAAGGGGGACAGCTGTAAAAACTGTGAAAAATAGGCAGTAAATTTAACCACACAGTGTAGTTGACAAAAGAGTTTACTGAAAATTTTAGTTAAAAATTATACGCAATATGATCCATTTGGAAAAAAATTACCACACCTTCCAACAATTGGACCATGACAAAACATACAAATAACAATGTTAAAAACAATCTGGATAGTAATCCAGTGTGTTGGAACCAAGTATCCTACTTGAAAATCAGCAAAAGCATACAGATCTAGTCATATATTCGGTGCAGTTGATTCTATTATGAGTGTTGACAAAAAACAGCAATTGATATTATATATGGCCCTTACAGGCCGAGAAATAGTGCTGAATTGACAGCTAGATCCTCAATGGAATAAGCAATTAGGACAATTGACTATACAAAATAACCTCCTATGTGGATAAATCTCTAGCGTTTAAATTATAGGCATGGATCTGCGTAACATAAACCTATATTAGCTAGAGTGACACTCATATAGGCCAAGCCAACATGTTGCAGTGGAAGTACAGGAAGCATTCGCATTCCATAAGGGTACATGGATATCCAGTTCAGTGCAATACCAGTCCTTGTTGTATAAAGTAGGCAACGGGTAATGTATGGGCAAAAGTGCAGGACTGCTAGAAATCTCCTAAAAAGGCAGTTAGCAATTGAGGTTGAACAAAGATATAGCATTGTGGTAACCACATCACTAAGCAGTTATTTTCCTGTTTGCTGCTTTGTTGCAAACATCCACGGAGATGCAGGTTTTCCAGTGGGTGATGTTCATCAACAGATTATAGAGATTCAGCCAAGCAGACAGACAAATATAGCAAGCTGGTAATGCATATGTCATGCATGTAGAAAATGAGAGGCATAAATGCAAGCAGACAGGAAGGGAGCAAAGCAGAGCAGACTAAAGAAAAGTCACAGCCTATGATGCTATCGCTGGAGTGTAAATCACCTTCCTATAGTGGTTCTAGTTTTGAGCGTCTCTCATGAGTTGTCCAGGTTGCTGATAGCAATCCAGTGCCAAGCTGCAATGGCTAATAGCCTAGATGGTTCCTCTGTCCAGCATGCCAAGTTTCTGTCATTCAATGCAAATAGAGCCGGCCGGCTATTTTCTTATTGCTTTAGCATGTGTCAATCGGCATGGGGACACACGCTTTTTACACTTCCGGGTGTAATGATGTCACTCCGTTGACGCGTCTCGTCCGCCAATCAGCGAACGTCTTCACAACAAGAACAATTATTCAAATAGTTCTTACAGTCAGGTCCATAAATATTGGGACATCGACACAATTCTAATCTTTTTGGCTCTATACACCACCACAATGGATTTGAAATGAAACAAACAAGATGCGCTTTAACTGCAGACTTTCAGCTTTAATTTGAGGATATTTACATCCAAATCAGGTGAAAGGTGTAGGAATTATAACAGTTTGTATATGTGCCTATGTTGATTTCTCTCTTTTTGCCTCTCCTTAGGACTTTGTGTGAATAGCCTCTTTCACTAAAGCGTTTGTACATTTGGGTAGCCTTTTGATGGAATTGTTCAATGTCTGTACAATTCCTTCTGATAAGGAGAAACTGGCATATCGGGATACCATTCCTTAGGGATTTTGGATGATGACTTTCTGCATGTATTGGCTGCAGTTTCTTTCCTAAATGTTCATGTGGATAAATTATTCCCCACAATGGAATTATTTAGGTCCAAGAAAGAGATTTCTTTGGCGTCAAAGGTAAAAGTTAGTTTAGTTTTCTTTTAATTGTTGTTCAAATCTTGTATGAATTTTCTAAGTAGGGCCTCTGTACCCCTCCAAAGTATCAAAATGTCATCAATGTACCTCAGCCAGTGTAAAACATGGCTGAAGTACATTGGTGACCAATATATATTCTCCTCCTCCCAGAGCCCCAGGTGCAAACATGCATATGCTTGGGCCCATGGGGCTCTCATAGAAGTTCCACAAATTTGCTGATAACTTATCCCCAGAAATTGAAAGTAATTATTAGTTAACATGAATTCTAATAGTTCGAGAATGAATTAATTTTGTATTCCCATTTTGGGGTAATGGGTTTCCTGAAAATGAGCCATTGCCAATATGCCCCAGTTATTCGGGGTGGATGTGTACAAAGATTCCACATCCACCCGACTAGTATTGTTCCTTCTGGGATCTCTATGTTCTCTATTATGGTTAGGATGTCCTGTGTGTCCTGTACAAAGGATCGTAAGGTAGATAGTTACCATATATTTTATCATGTCATCTAGGTATTTACCAACTCTTTCCAGTGGACTGTTGACCACGGAAACTATGCGTCTCCCTGATGGTTTTAGTGGGTTCTTATGAATTTTTGGGATTATATAAAAAGTTGAAATGTTGAAAGTGTCAACTTTCAAAAATTCATATTCACTATTAGACAGTAAACTTGTTTTGAAGGCCCACATTATTTATCAATATGAAGGTTATCAATCTATCCGATTTTTCTTAGGCCTCGCGCCATATTAAGTTATTACAATGCGGAATGTCTTTTTGGCCATTAAACGACATGGCTGAATTTACGGTTTATAAAAACATTGTGCTGTTTCTTCGGAAAAATTATTTGCGATTTCTGTATACCAAAAAAGACACATTTGATGACCATGATACATCATTAGATGAAAAGGATAAGAAGATGCTAGAGATCCTCAATTCAGTTTAGAGGAAGGTGAGGAAATGGACACAAGTAACCCCTCCTGCCATAGGAAAGCCAACTTCAGGATTAAACCAAAATGCCTCCACTTGGAAAAAACAAATGGCTCAGCATCTTTCTTGAGATGGTACAATCTGATCTGAATTTGCTCAATTAGACAAAACGTGGCCCTGTGAATCCCCAACAAGAGGAACGGCAAGCGATAAAAGAACTGAATGAGGCCAAAGGCATAGTTATAAAACATAGTGACAAAAGGGGAAGTGTAGTCATAATGAATGAAAGGGCATATGAGAAAGAGGTTAAAAGACTCTTGGGAAATCAGAGAACATATAAAAAGTTATAAGAGAACCCCTTCCCAAAAATAGTGGCAGAATTTAATAGGAAATTTAAAAATGCAAAAGAAGTAAATTTACTACCTTCACATAATAGCTTTTATTGTACCCACATTTTTTTATCATCCCAAAGGTGCATAAATCTTTGGAAAACCCACCAGGGAGGCCAATTGTATCAGCAATGAAAGGCCCAATGGAAAGAATAGGTACATACTTAGACACCCTCTTGAAGGACATGGTAACACATCTGAAATCATATGTCCAGGACACAAGGGATGTATTAGAGCAGTGGTCCTCAACTCCGGTCCTCAGGGCCCACTAACAGGCCAGATTTTAAGTATTACCTTGGCGAGATGCAGACTAGAGTACTGAAATCACTGAGCAGCAAATGATATCACCTGGGATGTATTTCAGTTATCTTGCAAACCTGGCCTGTTAGTGGGCCCTGAGGACCAGGGTTGAGGACCACTGTATTAGAGAATATCTCTGATCTGAAAATCAGAGCTGATATGTGGCTGGTTGGAGTGGATGTGGAGCCCTTGTATACCTCCATCCCACACATGTGGGGGTTGAGAGCAGTGAGGACGTTCTTGGAACAATATCATCCCGAATGTGGCCCCCAGAATGAATTTATGGAGGAAATAATAGCTTTTGCCCTGGAAAGCAATTATTTTCAATTCATGTCCCAGTATTACAAACAAGTTGACGGCACGTCTATGGGAGCTTAATGGGCCCCGTCATATGGGTGCCTCCATTTGGGATTATGGGAGGAGGAGGTTGTATATGTTCACGGATGTAACAAGACCACATCCATACGTGGTTAAGGTACATTGATGATGTATTAGTCATTTGGAGGGGAGGCGAAGAGACCCTCCATAGCTTTATTGAAGTACTGAACATCAATAATCGGAACATTCACCTTACATATGTCTTTGATAAGAAACACATTTCCATTCTTGATTTATGGATAGAAATAGAAGGGGACACTCTGTTTGCACGCACATTCTGGAAAGAAACATCCGCCAATACCTTACTTACGGCAGACAGCCACCATCCTAAATGGCTAAAAGATGGGATCCCAGTGGGCCAGTTTCTCCGCATTAAACGGAACTGTAATAAAACGGCTGACTATATACACTAAAGTGACGATCTATATAGACGATTTTCGGAAAGAGGTTATTCGCACAAACAACTTAGGAAAGCCAAAAAGAAAATAGGATGAAAGAGAAGTGATCTTCTAAAGAGGAAAACAAAAAGTTCTAATCAAGATAGCCCAAACCTAACAAGAATAACAACTCAATTTTGAGCACAATGGGATATTGTATAAAAAATATTACAAAAACATTAGGGGATACTGACTAATACCCCAGAATTAGCAAATCTATTAGGCCTGACTCCCAGATTGGTGGCACGTAGAGCCAAGAACTTGGGGGATATCTTGATTAGATCCGAGTTTAACAAAGTAACTGATACAACATGGCTGTTGCAGATCCCAAGAAGCAAAGGATGTTTCTGTGTGGAAGATGCCAAGTCTGTCCCTATGTAGACTGAACTGACAGCTTCAAAGACTCATTGGGAGAAAAGAAAAAGAAAATGCCCCAGGTGGAGTTGGGACTATATAGGCAACCGTGCACCCATAAGAGCAGACAATGTTGTCCAAAAATATAGTTTATCATACACAAAGTAAAACATGTTTACAGTTGACAAAAACACACAGAATAAAATGTTACATATATTATGACTCATAGACCATGGCCCTGAAGCATGAGGGGTGATAAGTGGGGTACATATGGCAAGAAGAACTGACGTGTTTCAGGAGAAAAGGACAATCAGGACTATCAGATAAGGGATCTTATCAATTGTTCAACAACGAAAGTCATATATATGCTAACATGTGTATGTGATAAAATCTATATTGGCAAAGCAATGCACCAATTAAGAATTAGAATAGGTGAGCATATGCGAGAAATTAAAGAGAAAAATCTAGAAAAACCTTTGGCAAGACATTTTGCGCAATTCCACAATGGGGATTTAGACGGTATGAGAGTAAAGGGGATCTATATGTTTAATTTATCGCCCAGAAGAGGTGACTTCAACGTGCTATTACTGTAAAAGAAAAATGGTGGATATGCAGGTTGAAATCATCACTCTTACCCTATGGTTTGAACATTAAACTCAATCTGCAGGTTTGCTTAGAGCGAGGTGTAATGTAATGTAGTGAGGTGTAATTTTTTCTTTTATATCCCCCCCTCCTTTTTTTACCCTCTTTTTCTCCCCCTCTGTCAAATGCCTCTGTTCATTCAGTAACAAGGGAGGAGCAAAGTTGGGAGTCCTTAATAGATCTAAGACACATAGATGTTGATGCTATTGAATAACAAACCCCCCTCCTCTCCCGCACATTTGGAACACAGTTGGAAACACACAGGACTGGTCCCTTTAAAGGAAAATTGTAGGCAGTCGTTCCGCTATGGAGACACACTTAAAAGGAACCTGTGGATGACTAGATGAAGCTATGCATTAGCCTTGCGAAACACGTTGATGTCATCACTGGCCATGAGGCCGCCTGAGGTATCCCTAGATGGGTGGCAAGCCGTGATGTTAGATGGAAAGAGGAGCTGCTACGAGGATTATCCTGTGTTTTAGGGAGACCCAGCTACTGCACGTACAGACACTGGATGAAAGGATACAAGGCGTTATGGTAGGATATACTTTTGGAATATCCAAGTCAGAGCGCCCCATGATTGGGCAGTGACTGATGTACCACCAGCAATATATCAAGAGGGGTAAAGTAGTATCCAATACTGCTTGTTTTAGCCACGTATTATTCCTAACTTCCATGCAATATTCAGAATCGGCTGGTTTATACATATCTCCCTTGCAGCACAGATTGCTATACCTTATCTAGCTCATACAAGCACTGCCTATCCAGTCCTTGTGATTAGGCGGCATAGCTGCTATTCAAGTATGGAACTTTCACATCTACAAGGGCTGTACTTGGTTGCAGTGTGGGAGGTCCAGGGCAATACAGATATACTGTATAAGGAACTTGAGAGACAATGATGGCATGCATGTTCATGTAGTTCCACTGCCTCAGTACACACCTTAACTCCAGCATGATCCTCTCCACCTTCCATCATAGAGCTCGAGCTCCCAGGGGCTAACACACAGGGAAAGCCCGGATAGTCCATACATTTCTGATACAGACGATACAAGGTTTGCCGTGGGTATTTCCCCTTGTGTGTTGGTTATACCTGGCGCCCGGACTAGATTGTCTTCTATGTTGTATTTTGTCTTGTCTTGTTGTTTCATGTCAGTAGCTATTTTGTTGAGTTACATAAGGTGTTCTCCTTACCGGGTTATTATTTTGTATCCATTGTGATCAATAAAGTTACACAATTATTATTTTTTTACTGTGTACCCTTGCCATTTATTTGTCTTTTTTCCTGTGTTTATGCAGGGCATTTTTTGCCACATTCGTCGGCAGTTCAACAAGTCATTTAAGTCCGAGAAGGGATTACCTGGTAGTTTCAAATAGCTATCTTGGTCAGTGAGTTGTCTTTTTTCTTTCATTTTCTTACATAGTCATTATTTTAATAATAATGTTAGTAGCATTACATAATTGATCATGGGCCTCTACTTAAGTTGCCCTTTTTGTTTAATCGCCAATTAATTGAGTTGAGGTCAGTTTGTACCAATTCCAGGAAGATGCTTACCCATTTGTTTTTACTTAAATTGGGCATTCTTTTTGATTTCATTTTTATTTTTGTCTTCCTCATCCAGGGATTGGTAGTCACTTCATCCTTCTCATCATTCTCCTCAGTTTCCTCATTCTCATCAAGTAATTCGATTAACTCTTGTAGGGCTTTTATCTTCCTATCATTTTTGGATTTAATGGTATTCATATGATGTCTTTCATAATTCAATCTTAGAAGTACTTTTCTAAGAAAGAGGCTGATATCTTTAAAAACCTCAAACTTATCCATATTATTGGATGGCGAAAAAGATAAACCTCTTTGAAGTAATTTAATATGATTATCATTTAGGGAAAACTCTGATAGATTAATAATTTTAAGATCTTTTTCTTGGTAAGGTTCTTGTAGATTGGCGGATGTTTATGGGTTTAATCTCTTTGACTGGGTGTGCGTCTGTTTGTTTTCCCCACTGATCTGTTGGGACCCTTTGCTATTTCTTTGTTCTGGGATTTTCCTTTGTTGGTATTTTGTTTTTGGTTGTATCCTTCCTCCTGGGATATTTCTCCTTCTAAAAAAGTAATAATTTTCTGACAGTATCCTCGTCGCTATCCAAGGAGAGGGTTCCTCCCTGATGTTGCTGATATCTCCTGTGTCTAGATCTACTCCTTCTTCTTTCTTTTGTTAAATCGAAGATTTCGTCTTTACTCCAATCTTTTAGATCACGTCTTAATACTTGTTGTTTAGTTGTACGGAGATTATTTTGTATTCTTTCTATTTCCTTTTTTAGTAAATCATATTTTACGAAATCTAGTTTATCTTTTAAAGGGTCCAATGCTTAAGTACTTTCATGTATTTGATCTGACAGTTCCTTTAATTGTATTTTTTCCTCTTCTACTATAAGATGCATAACCTCAATCCCAGGATCTATACATTGGGCTTTCTATTTTTTCAGGAACCTGGGGTTATGGAGGTGCTCCGCAGGGATAACCTTCTCCCTCAGACCTCTGGGGATAATCTTGTTCTCAATGTATGATTCTAGTGAGGATATATCCCACTTTCTATTCAGATATTTCACATTTCATTTTTTATGATGTTTAAATTTTCTTTTAATTGACCGGATCTTCAGGATCCTGGGTAGTTTCCCCCAGTGAATGCCAACTTGATCTCTGCATCTATGTCTTCTACAATTTTATAAGCCATTCGGTCTAATGTTTAAATGTTCACAATTCCTGAAAGGTGCAGTTCGGCCAACTTAAAGAGGTTGTAAACCTCAGAATTTAAAAAAAAAAAAAACACCTGAAAGACAAACACATAATGATCTAGTATACATCGCATACTAGCTCCTTATGAAATACTTACCTTAAAACGAAGCTCCGAAGTGCCGACCGCTCACCTCTCTCATGAGTGACATGTTCTGTCGCCCTTCTTCCGGGTTTGCGCCATTCCGGCTATCTGATTGGCTGGAGCCGCGATTACGTTACTCCCGCACATGCGCGCAGGAGCCGATGGTCACGGCACGGGGCTCTGAATGAATGGCACAAGCGGCCGTTCCTTAAGAGCGCATGCGCCAGTGATGTCACTGGCTGCATTTAAGATAAATATTTCTAAACGGTACATGTTTAGGATATATTTACAGTACCTATAGGTAAGCCTTATCATAGCTTACCTATAGGTACAACTTGCAGAGGAGGGTTTACTTCCTCTTTAATAGTTGGATAATTATTCCCCACAGATGGGTATTATAACCCTAACAAAATGTAGTAAAAAGGGGGAAAAAATAGGAAAGACGAAGCTACTAAGAATCAGTATCAGTAAACATCTGAGGGACATCAAAAAACCTCCTGGTAAAGACGAACAAGAAAAAGAAAAATACAAAGAGAACCCCCCCTAGCCCAACATTATAAGGAATTTCATGTGGGAAGAACAAATGTTTTAAAAATAAAGGGCATCTTTGCTCTAGATCTGCCCCAAGAAGAGTAGATTATGATAAAGTCTTATCGTGTAAAGAAAAATATTGGATTTATAATCTTAATACTTTAATACCAAAAGGCCTCAATACTGAACTCTTAAAATGTTCCTTGATGACTAATTTAAAGAGTTGAAAAATTCTCTCCTTTATTTATCTTTGTACTGAAGAAAGGAAAGACACTGCTCCAGGTGTATAGTGTGTGGTGATTGCCAGGAGATAGGATATCCAGTAGAGTGCTGGCCCCGGCCCGCCTCCGTGGGAACACTTGTAGGAAAAGAATTGGCCGCACATCCAGGGATTCCAATAGGTTTCAAATACCTTTATTTCCAAAAGTTGCAAATGATGACACCAAAGACACCAGCATGAAGTCTCGTAGACGCGTTTCACACATACATCTTGTGCTTAATCATTACGATTATTTATCTTTGTAATTTTGTTTTTTGTCTAAGAACTTGACTATTATTAGACTTAATGCAAAACCGCCTTCCTCTCTATAAGTGAACGATATATATATATATATATATATATTTTTTGTGAGGGATTAGCTCGGTGGTGGGTGTGGATGACCCCTTGTGGGGGTTCGTTACACAGGGAGATAGCCGAGAAGTGGTTGCAAACAACAGTGAATGGTTTTATTCTTGCAATTTTCTTCACACAAGTGCAAGCATCAAAAACATCAAAATCAAAATATAACACAAAATAAATCCTTGCCACTGTGGGCGGCTACCTTCTCACACACAGGAACCTACCTAAGGAGTCTGTCCCCAACCTACTGTTGGGCAGACTTGGCTGATCCTACAGCAGACCATCAACAGTCCATTTATTTTCTCATCACACAGAAAATGTCTCTTTTCTCTTCACATAGAAAACATCCATTGGTTTTTCTCTTCACATAGAAATAGTTCATTTATTTTCTCTTCACACAGAAAATGTCCCTTTTCTCTTCACATAGCAAACATTCCTTTGTTTTTCTCTTCACATAGAGAATGTCCCTTTTCTCTTCACATAGAAAACATTCCTTTGTTTTTCTCTTCACATAGAAAACAATCCAAGACCTCACCTTGAGAAGTCTTCACTCTTTTTACCCTCCTCAGCGCACATTGCTTCAGGAGGCATTCCTCTCCCATGCTTAGACAGCTTCAGGAGGCACCCATCTGACTGTCCTCCTCTACTCACACAGCGTCAGGAGGCAGCAATCAATAGACTTCCTCTGGACAAATTATAGAGGCCTTAATTTCCTCATTCTGAATAGCTGAAGGTTTTTCAACTTCAGCTACCTCTGCAGCCGACACCCTATAGTAATTGGTGAATTGTCTAAACCAAGCAGACATGTATCTCCTGTCTGTGACAACATCCACAGATTTACCTGACTTCCTGTCACATACCCCCCCTCTTGTTTCAACCCTAGGGTTGGGACACAGTTTTCCAGGCACACATGTGTCAGGCACTGCTCTTGACTCTCACTGATAAGCCTCCTAGTATATTCCCAAGTAATGTTCAGTCCATTCGATTCTTTGTCTGCTTCAGCTGCCAGAGATACATCCTTCTGAGCAATCTGCTTTTCTTTTTCCATCAGCCACTGTCTTTCATGCTGATATGAATTAATTTCCCTCCGCGGTTCATTAACAACTGCTAACCTTTGTTGAAATGCTTGTGGGGGGGGGCTCTTTCTTTAAGTCTGTTAGCTTGTCTATATACACTTGTTTTGGCTGATCCTCTCCATCTTCATATAGCCAATTCTCTGTATCTTCAAGCTTCAGGATGAAACTGTTTCTGTCATCTTCATTGACAGATTTCTCATAAATGTCACACAGTTTATCCCTCATCTCATATACACATTCCTCAACTGCATTTTTAGCATAATTTTGCTCCTTCTCAAGTTTGTCCTGCATAACCATCTGTCCTATCCGCCATGGAGGACCGTGATCCATAGGCAACTCAATTGTGCTAGCCTTAATGTCTTCAACAATCTTGAGCTTAGCTTGCTCTAAGATGCTGTGCAGAGGGCCTTCCATTGAGGCATCATCAACTTTCCTTCCACCAACATATGGGTCAAAGGCAACAACACAGTCTATTACAGATTTCTATTACAGATTTCTTCAATGCACTTTCTGCTATTGCACTACTTTTCCCTTGTAGCTCCTTTAGTATTTCCTTGCTTTGGTTGAATTGCATCCCTGCTGAACTATTTGACCGTACAAGGTCACCTAGTTCCTTTTCTTTATCTGAACTCCACATGGAATGTATCTCAAGATCACGATCAAACTTCTGCCACCTGTCGTTCACCAGTTCCATTTTGGAAATATTCCCTGAAAGGCATTTATTCATTTGCTTCACGTTTTCACCCACAGCCTTAGTTTTCTCCACTAGGTGGTGTTTGCTTTTTTCTCCAAGCTTTATATCACTTGCCTTAGTTTTCTCCACTAGGTGGTGTTTGCTTTTTTCTCCAAGCTTTATATCACTTGCCTTCTTCACTAGACTTTCAGCCTGAACTGAGAAATCATCACATTTCTTACACAGCTCCTTTGTTTGCTGAAGTTCTAATGATACATTTTCCAGTGCTTGAAGTTTTTGAAGGAACTGTTTATTCCAGAGGGGTGATTCAAGCAACATGTCATCAAATTTCTGATGCTCACTCAGGACAAACCCCAAAACACAGATCCTTTTATAAACTGCATCAGGCACACTATCCCCTCTTTGGGACAGATCCTCTGTTGCCTGTAATTCCTCTTCAAGTTCTTCCAACTGAATCTTCATCTCTTCTACTTGCTGTTCTAAGGCTCGCTTAGACTTTTCTAGCTCCTGAAAGCTTTTCCCAACATCATCTTTGGAGCTGACCAAATCTTCCATTTCTGTACGCAGCTGTTTGTTAACTCTTTCTTGTTCATCCTTAAACTCTAGAGCTTCCTCCAAGGAGCGAGCCAAGAACAGGGCTTTGCTCTCTTTATCACGCGCCTCCGTTTCTGCACGGTCGCGTTCTTCTGCATATTTTGCAGACACAGTCTTCTCCTCACCAAGCATCTGATCAAACTTCTTTTTCACATCCTCAACATTCTCTAATGAACCAACGCTTTCTTCCATGCATTTTTTCATATCCGCTATCTGAGCTTGCAGTGTTGCGACTTGCTCTGATAGGTTTTTCTTTGCTTCCTCCTCCTCTTTTAATTGTTCCAGGAAGCCATTTTTCTCATCTTCCATTTGTTTGAGTTTTGTGCTAAAACTCAGCCTTTGACACCTCTCTTCCTGTAAGAGTTCCTGAGTGTCTTGCAGCTGCGATTCCAAGATAGAAAAATCTTTGGCAATTTCTCTAGATTTGCTGTCTGCTTGAGAAAGCAGATTTGTGACATTGTCCAACTGAACCTGCAGTCGCTTTGCCTTCTCTGACAGCTTAGCACACAATCGGTCACCTTCTGACACTCTGACTTGCAATTCCTGCAGCTGTGCCTCTATTTTTTTCCTCTTGTGTTCAGAATCTCCTTTTCCCTGCATAAGAGCCTTCACCTCATTGGCTAGTTTCTGGGAATGAGACTTTAATTCTGCCACACAGGCTTCTTTCTTTTTTAGCTGCTGCTGGACACGTTGGGCTTCATCTTTCCAACTTTCATAGTCCGTATGTAATTCATCTACCACATTGATCAAAGTGGTGAGCTCATACACAGTACTCAGTAATTTAGCCTCTCTCTCATTTTTCTCCTTGTAGCTGAGAGACAAGGTCGTTTTCAGAGCGACATTCTGTTCCTGCACATCCTGCAGGTCTATTTTTGTAGCTTCCAAAGACTGAAGACTTTTTTCCAGCTGATTACGCAACTCCAACATATCACCCATACTTTGCTCCTGCAAAGTCTGAACTTCAATTTCCTTTTCCATGAGGAGGGTATCTTTCTCCATTATAGTCTCTCCACGTTTTTGTAACTCGGAAAAAAGAAGAGCAGTGGATTCTTCCCACTGTAACACCTGAGCCTGCAAGTTTCTATGCTCCATCCTAAGCAACTCCAGGGCTTGTTCCTTTTCTTCCATTTTCCGTTGCAAGGCATCCAGTTCAGCCCTGCACACATACTCGGTTTCCTCCAAACCGATGGCCTCCATTTGCTGCTGGTGTCTCTGTTTCCAGCCTGCCATGCTCTCTTGGTGAGCTGCCATGCTCTCTTGGTGAGCCTGTTGTCGAGCTGCAAAGCTTCGCTGAAAATCCGCATTTGCCCCAGTGTTGCTAGGGACAACAACCTTTCTCTTTAGCAGACTCCGTTCAGGCATGGATGGGGCTCGTTCAGGCGGTAACATCCCCTCCATCCATAGAACTCGGTCTCTCATTTCAGCTATTTTTTGCATCTTTCAGGCGTTTTGACCGCCCCATGTTCAATTACTCCACAAAAATGTTTCACAGTCCAGCGAAAAATTTTGAGACCACTGTCTCTTTAAAACAAGTAGTTTTTCTCTCTCTTGCAGGATCTCCTCTCCTGCACACACAGATTGTGCAATCTCATGCACCAGACAATGTTCATAGAACAGATGAACTTCTTTGCAGGGATCTCTACTTCTTTGCAGGGATTTCTACTTCTGCCCAATGCATACCTCCACCATATGTGAGGGATTAGCTCAGTGGCGGGTGTGGATGACCCCTTGGGGGGGTTCGTTACACAGGGAGATAGCCGAGAAGTGGCTGCAAACAACAGTGTATGGTTTTATTCTTGCAATTTTCTTCACACAAGTGCAAGCATCAAAAACATCAAAATCAAAATAAAACACAAAATAAATCCTTGCCACTGTGGGCGGCTACCTTCTCACACACAGGAACCTACCTAAGGAGTCTGTCCCCAACCTACTGTTGGGCAGACTTGGCTGATCCTACAGCAGACCATCAATAGTCCATTTATTTTCTCATCACACAGAAAATGTCTCTTTTCTCTTCACATAGAAAACATCCATTGGTTTTTCTCTTCACATAGAAATAGTTAATTTATTTTCTCTTCACACAGAAAATGTCCCTTTTCTCTTCACATAGCAAACATTCCTTTGTTTTTCTCTTCACATAGAGAATGTCCCTTTTCTCTTCACATAGAAAACATTCCTTTGTTTTTCTCTTCACATAGAAAACAATCCAAGACCTCACCTTGAGAAGTCTTCACTCTTTTTACCCTCCTCAGCGCACATCGCTTCAGGAGGCATTCCTCTCCCATGCTCAGACAGCTTCAGGAGGCACCCATCTGACTGTCCTCCTCTACTCACACAGCGTCAGGAGGCAGCAATCAATAGACTTCCTCTGGACAAATTAGAGGCCTTAATTTCCTCATTCTGAATAGCTGAAGGTTTTTCAACTTCCTGCTGGCTACCTCTGCAGCCGACACCCTATAGTAATTGGTGAATTGTCTAAACCAAGCAGACATGTATCTCCTGTCTGTGACAACATCCACAAATTTACCTGACTTCCTGTCACAATATATATATATATGTGTGTGTGTGTTTGCTTTGCAGAGAGATACCTTTAAAATAGATATCGCAGTGATAATTACTAAAGAAAAACCAGGGAAAGAAAAATTCCACCTATTCTCGATTTAAGATAGTGAAATCTACAGGGTATCATTAATATATGACCACTAGAGGGAGCTAATAAACTGAAGAACCCATCTAGAAGAGTCTATATCCAGGCCATACGGTCTCCTATCCATTTATAGAGGTGCAGCGATGACAATCTAACACCCGAGGGAGTCTACAATCTCTCATCCCTAAATGAGTATATAAGCACTATTTGAATAACCTCTCCTTATCCTGAAGAAGTCTGCTGATTGGTGGACGAAACGCGTCAATGGAGTGACATCATCACGCCCGAAAGTGTAACCAGCGTGTGTCCCCATGCCGATTGACACTTGCTAAAGCAATAGGAAAATAGCCGGCCGGCTCTATTGGCATTGAATGATGGAAACTCATGCTGGTTTCCATCATGATGGTTCCTCTGTGGCATGCTGGACAGAGGAACCATCTAGGCTATTAGCCATTGCAGCTTCGCACTGGATTGCCATCACCAACCTGGACAACTCATGAAAGATGCTAGAAACTAGAACCACTATAGGAAGGTGAAGCAAGAAACAGTAAGTAGATTTACACTCCAGCGATAGCATTACAGCCTGTGACTTTACTTTAGACTGCTCTGCTTTGCTCCCTTCCTGTCTGCTTATATTTAAGCCTCTCATGTTCTAAATGCATGACATATGCATTACCAGCTTGCTATATTTGTCTGTCGGCTTGGCTGAATCTCTATAGTCTGTCGAGGAACATCACACACTGGAAAACCTGCATCTCAGTGGATTTTTGCAACAAAGCAGCAAACAGGAAAATAACTGCTTAGTGATGTGGTCACCACAATATTGTATCTTTGTTCAACCCTAACCGTCTTTTTAGGAGATTTCTAGCAGTCCTACACTTACATTACCTGTTACCTGCCTAATGCAACAAGGACTGTTGTTGCACTGTACTGAATATCCATGTACCCTTATGGAATGTGAATGCTTCCTGTACTTCCACTGCAACATGTTGGCTTTTCTGTATGAGTGTCACTCTAGCTAATATAGGTTTACACAGATCCATACCTATAATTTAAACGCTAGTGATTTATCCATATAGGAGATCAATTGTCTTAATTGCTTATTCCATTGAGGATCTAACTGTTGATTCCGTGCTATCTAGTGGCCTGTAAGGGCCTTATATAATATCAATTGCTGATTTTTGCCAGCACTCATAATAGAATCAACTGCACTGAATATATGACTAGATCTATATGCTTTTGCTGATTTTCAAGAAGGCTACTTGGTTCCAACACACTGGATTACTATCCTGGATTGTTTTTAACATTGTTAAATGTATGTTTTGTCATGGTCCAATTGTTGGAAGGTGTGGTAAGTTTTTTCCAAATGGATCATATTCCATATAATTTTTAACTAAAGTTTTCAATAAACTTTTGTATACTACACTGCATGGTTAAAACTACTGCCTATCTTTCACAGTTTGTATTATACAGCTGTCCCCATTTTTTGTCTGTACCTTACTTAGGTAATTACCACACCTAATTGGTGAGCCAGTGAATATCTTAACCCCTCCATTGCCTCCACCTATTCCCCCCCCCTCTTTTTTTCATGCATATAAGCGTTAACTGCAATTTGAATAATAATAATATAACTAGTCTAGAATACGCTCTAGGAGAATGGCTATGGTATGGTGCAATGTCCCCTGAGAGGTACCTCATAGCCTAATAGGTAAAGGTCTCTGTGTAGCAGCTGTAAAGGGGCAGTCTTCACTCCTAACTCTTCAGCCAGCTAGCGTTGGGGCTAAGTTGTACTAATTGTACACATGAAAATAGTCCTAGTCAAGCCTGCAGGCAGCAAAAAGGCCACTAGATAGCTGCATGGCCAGTTCTTAAAAGGCAAAGTCTCTCTAGCAGCAAATAGTAAATCCCTACTGTAGCAGCTTACCAGTCCCAGTGACATTGCAGCTCACAATCTGGCCACACAAAGCAATTGGTCCACTCTCTGCTCTGCACCCAGGTGACTCTGCCAGCACCCCCAAACTCAGCAGCCTATATCCAGCTCAGGCCACCATCATGTAGCAGTGATGGTGCACCCTGGATATCGATGTGCACTCTCTGCTCTCCCTCATGGGAAAGGAAGCTATATCCTGTACAGCCTGTGAAAATGCAACTCTCCCCCCTCCTCCTGGCAATCTCTTCACTGGGGAATGTAGTTCAAAAGTTCCTGCTCAGCAACTTACTCCTCTTGCTGATATAAATTTTAACCAGTTCAGCAATGCAGGACAGCACCTACAGAGAGCAGTTGCCAGTGTTCCTCTCACTCTAATTCTTAGCCAAGCACATGGCTGCTACATTGGGTATGGGCTTCAGTTGGAGAGCGAAAAAAAGTATCAATTGGGAGGTGTGGGGGGTCATTTGCACCAGGTTACATCCTAAATTTGGGTGTAAGATGGTGAAAAACATGGAGTTAGCCTTTAAAGCTAAAATCAAGGCAAACAGCTAAACACAAAAAAAATGAGATCCATTATACCTGCGAAAGGATTAGCATTTCTGTATATTCCTAAGTTTATCAGTTTTACCCCACAGCACAGCACAGCACACCAAACCAAGCTGCTTGCATTGAAAACATAAGTGTAATAATTTATTGATGATTACAGAGATGGCGGTTGCCCTGGGCAATGTCTTATCATGAGAGGTAGGGGTAGATTTGTGTTGGGAGGGGGAATCTAGGGGGCGGCAGGGGGCACGAGTTGTTCTGCGGGGATATGATTGGAGGGTATTTGTGCTAGGAGGGGGATTTGTGCTAGGAGGGGGATTTGTGCTAGGAGTGTGGATAGGGGGGATTTGTGCTGGGAGAGGGGATTTGAAGATTAGTGCTCATTTTGAGCAGGCATAAAATGCTCCTACATTAGTGGGGGGGGGGGGGGGGTTACGTTTGGCATGTTCGCCCTGGGATCTAGATGACCCTGTCCCGTCAGTGACCCTTTTTAAGACACAAGCAGTCAGAAAGGTAAGTGTAGATGCTCTTCTACCCATTTCTTTTTTTGCAAGTGACCCTGTGGTTACAGGATCACTTTAGGTAACATTGCAATTTTCTTTCATTTGCCTATTTTATAATGCACTACGAAGAGTAGTTTCGACATGACATAGCAGTAACCCACTACAACAGACAGTGCCCCCATCGGGGGGGGGGGGACAGTCGATACAAATGTAAGGGGCCCAGGGTCCCAAAGGGCCTGGCCTGGCCAGGAGAAGGCAGGAGCAGGTGCAGGGGAGCCGTGTTGTGCACTACAGGCAGCTTCTGATGCTCTGTGTCACTAAGCTCAGACATCAAGCTCATTACTGCCACCTCTGGCTACTATTGGATGTGCACCCCTCGTGTGTGCTGCTTGTACTGTGTTATGTACTGTAATTGGCTGCAGCTCCTCTGTGTCTCAGCAATGTGTCAGCTTTGTGGAAACAAGAGCTAAGACTAGACAGGAAGACCTTCTTTACAAGTAGGGGCAGTGAAGTAAAGGGAGGGGGGCTGTTTGTGTACAGGGAGGGGCCAGAGCTTTATGTGTTTACAGATGTGTGTATGAGGAGGGCTGACATATATACAGGAGTGAGGGGGGGCTGACATATATAAAGGTGTGAGGGGGCTAAGTGCATACAGGTGTGAGGGGGCTCAGTGCGTACAGATGTGAGGGGGCTGAGTGTGTACAGGTGTGGGGGGGGCTGAGTACCTACAGGTGTGGGGGGGACTGAGTACCTACAAGTGTGGGGTGGCTTAGTGCGTACAGGTGTGGGGGAGGGCTGGGTGCGTACAGGTGGGGGGGTTGAGTGCTTATAGGTGTAAGGGGGAGCTGAGTTTGCACAGGTGTGGGGGGCTGAGTGTGTACAGGTGGGGGCTGAGTAAGTACAGGTGGGGAGGGGGGCTGGGTGCGTACAGGTGTGGGGGGAGGGCTGGGTGCATACAGGTGTGGGGGGGGTTGAGTGCGTATAGGTGTGAGGGGGGGCTAAGTTTGCACAGGTGTGGGGGCTGAATGTGTTCAGGGCGAGGGGCTGAGTAAGTACAGGTGTGGGGGGGCTGAGTGCATACAGGTGTGGGGGGGCTGGGGGCGTACAGGTGTGGGGGGGGCTGGGTGTGTACAGGTATGAGAGGGGTTGAGTGCGTAGAGGTGTGGGGGGGGGCTGGGTGCATACAGGTGTGGGGGAGGGCTGAGTTCATACAGGTGTGGGGGCTGAGTGCATACAGGTGGGAGGGCTGAGTGGATACAGGTGGGGAGGGGGGCTGGGTGTGTACAGGTGTGGGGGGAGGGCTGGGTGCATACAGGTGTGGGGGGGTTGAGGGGCGTATAGGTGTGAGGTGGGGCTGAGTTTGCACAGGTGTGGGGGCTGAGTGCGTTCAGGTGGAGGGGCTCAGTAGGTACAGGTGTGGGGGGGCTGAATGCATACAGGTGTGGGGGGGCTGGGGGTGTACAGGTGTGGGGGGCTGGGTGTTTACAGGTATGAGAGGGGTTGAGTGCGTACAGCTGCGAGGGGGCTGAGTGCATACACATGTGGGGGGGCTAAATGCATACACATGTGAGGGGGGCTAAGTGCATACAGGTGTGAGGGGGGCTGAGTGCATACAGGTGTGGGGAGGCTGAGTGTTTACAGGTGGGGTGGCCGGTATGCGTATTCGGTGCGATGGCCTGTGGGCAGGCCCTGGGGAATGTTGGTGGTCAGGCTCGGGGAAATTTTTCATCAATTTGGATGGAATGAATATTTGACAGAATAATATTGATCTTCACTATTGATATACATTATTTTGATTATTTGCACTGTATTGGGTGGCATATGAACACTTTAAATAATCACATGGACACTGGTTTGATGTTATATGATTTATGTTGATATGTATTCATTACACTGATTGGCTTTGTATTATTTCCAGTGGTGCTGTGCTTTTTTTTTTTTTTTTTTTTACATATTCATTTTTTGATGTGGGAACACATGACAGTGAGTTAGCGACAACATATAACTTTATTGGTTTTTGCACATTGTTTGTTAGCGTGGGATGTAATTTTTTTGGAATTTTTACCTACTCAGATCAACTTCAAGGGGAAGTTCAGATCTGTTTTAGACTTGGTGATCTACAACAGAGAGAAGATTCCTGGCCAGCCCCATTTGTCTGCGGATGGCCAGTTTAGGAGAAAAAAAATAGCTACCGTATATAGAGGCAAGCTGTTGTTTGAGAACTATTGTAATGTACTCCACTGTACTTTCTATTTTTTCCTAAGTACAAGCTGTTCATATTTCTGTTACCTTCTGTCTTTATACTAATTATGAATATTATGTCAGGTTTTCATCTTGAATCTTCTCGATAGCTCTCTAGTTGCCTCATTTAGTCTTCTCTTCTTCTTAATAGTACTCCCTCCTCCTACTTTCCGCCCTGCCAATACTCAACCCCCAGCATGCGTGTTACTCCAGCAATCTCCCCCAATCTGTGAATCATATATATTCAAGTAAATATTAAGTGATTTTCATTTTGAAACTGCCCAAAAAAGGAAGAGAGGAGAAAAACACAGTGCTGGAAAAACATAGGTAAATAGGATTACAGTGTGTTATTAGCCTACAATAGAAAACTAAAGCCTGGTACACGCAGGCTTTAAATTGGCCAAAAGCGGTTAATTTGGCAGTTACCAGCTAACTTTAATTCCGTGTGTACAGCAACGCGTCCGGTCCCACAACCTGCTTCTGTTGAATGAGCATGCTGGAAAACCAGTAGCCAATAGGCTCAGTACCGCCTCCTACTTTTCACCCTGCCAATACCCCCAGCATGTGTGCTACTCCAGCAGTCTCCCCCAATCTCTGAGTCATATGTATATCTAAGCAGATATTAACCTTTTCACGGTTCCATTTTATTCCCTAGGGCCTCTGCTTAAAGTAATTTTCTAGCAAAAAATACAGATATAAACTTGTAAACAAAAATTGTCAGAAAAAGCCTGGTATCATAAGTTCACTTTTTAAAAACAAATAATAAATGCACATTTTTTTGTAGATGCATTTAAATGTTTTTTTTTTTTTTTTTTTTTTAGGAGCCTACAAAAGCATTGCACCAGCGATCAGCAAATGGTTGATGTCATGCAGGTCAGTACTGGCTCATTCCCTTCTCCCATCCCCTTAAATACAATAAAACCACAAAACAAAGATGCCAGAGTTGTCAATGTCTCAGTGCTCACACCCAGGGCCGCAGCTCACAAGGGCTGGAAGGGTAACCGGTACCGATGGCCACAGGCCTGGAAAACCTGCTACAATTATATCATGAATTATTACACAACATGTTGAGCACTTTAAAATCCCCTCTTTTGATCCCACCCCCTTCGGAAAAAAAAATCCCCTCTTTTTCCCACCATCCCCTCCATGGGGAGGAGAGGTGGGGGCCTCCTTTAGAATATAGCTCTTTTTGGGTATAGTGCCAGGGGATATTTTCTAATACAGGGTCTTCCTCTACCTATTCATTTCCTAAAATGTTATATCATTTTTGTCAGCAGCAAGCCATTAAAAAAAAAAAAAGCTATGGCCATACTGCTCTTTTAACCACTTAGTGACCGCCCACCCACATTCTACTGCAGACGAGCGGCCGGAGTGAGTTTGGGTTGGAGGAACTTGACTGGCTTGCACATCTAACCTCAACACCTTTGAGATGAATAAGAACGGAGACTGCGAGCCAGGTTTTTTCATCCACATCAGTGCCTGACCTCACAAATGGGCTTCTGGAAGAATGGTCAAACATTCTCATAGACAAATTCCTAAACCTTGTGGACAGCCTTTCCAGAAGATTTGAAGCTGTTATAGCTGCAAAGGGTGGGCCAACTCAATATTGAGCCCTACCGACTAAGTCTGGGATGCCATTACAGTTCATGTGCGTTAACACCCCTGTTAAAATGTCAGGCTTCTGTGATGTAAAAAAAGGAGACAAAGATAAATTATTTCAGAACTTTTTCCACCTTTAATGTGACCTATAAACTGTACAACTCAATTGAAACACAAACTGAAATCTTTTTGGGGGGGGGTAAAAATAACAAACTAAAATATTGTGGTTGCATAAGTGTGCACACTCTCTTATAACTAGGAATGTAGCTGTGTTCGTAATTAAGCAATCACATTCAAACTCATGTTAAATAGGAGTCAGTACACACCTGCCATCATTTAAAGTGCCTCTAATTAACCACAAATAAATTCAGCTGTTCTAGTAGGTCTTTCCTGACATTTTCCTAGTCGCATCCTACAGCAAAAGCCATGGTCCGCAGAGAGCTCCCAAAGCATCAGAGAGATAACATTGTTAAAAGGTATCAGTTGGGAGAAGGGTACAAAAGAATTTCCAAGGCATTAGATATACCATGGAACACAGTGAAGACAGTCATCATCAAGTGGAGATAATATGGCACAGTGACATTACCAAGAACTGGACGTCCCTCCAAAATTGATGAAAAGAGGAGAAGAAAACTGGTCAGGGAGGCTGCCAAGAGGCCTACAGCAACATTAAAGGAGTTGCAGGAATATCTGACAAGTGCTGGCTGTGTGGTACATGTGACAACAATCTCCTGTATTCTGCATATGTCTGGGCTATGGAGTAGACTGGAAAGACAGAAGCCTTTTCTTACGAAGAAAAACATCCAAGCCTGGCTAAATTTTGCAAAAACACATCTGAAGTTTCCCAAAACCATGTGGGAAAATGTGTTATGGTCTGATGAAACCAAGGTTGAACATTTTGATCATAATTCCAAAAGATATGTTTGGCGCAAAAACAACACTGCACATCACCAAAAAAACACCATACCCACAGTGAAGCATGGTGGTGGCAGCATCATGCTTTGGGGCTGTTTTTCTTCAGCTGGAACAGGGGCCTTAGTCAAGGTAGAAGGAATTATGAACAGTTTCAAATACCAGTAAATATTGGCACAAAACATTCAGGCTTCTGCTAGAAAGCCTGAAGTTTTTGAATGGCCCAGCCAGAGCCCAGACCTGAATCCGATTGAAAATCTGTGGGATGATCTGAAGAGGGCTGTGCACAGGAGATACCCTCGCAATCTGACAGATTTGGAGTGTTTTTGCAAAGAAGAGTGGGCAAATATTGCCTAGTCAAGAGTGCTGTAATAAAAACAAAGGGTGCTTCAACAAAGTATTACTTTAAGGGTGTGCACACTTTTGCAACCATATTATTTTAGTTTTTTATTTTTACTTCCCTCCACCTAAAATATTTCAGTTGTACAATTTGTAGGTCACATTAAAGGTGGAAAAAGTTCTGAAACCTTTGTCTCATTTTTTTACATCACAGAAACCTGACATATTAACAGGGATGTGTAGACGTTTATATCCACTGTGTGTATATATAGGGCTTTTTTCTGTCGAAAAGTGGCGGAACCACATTCCAGCACCTCCGCCAGAGACAGTGTGGATGGCGCTTGGGAGCGAAGCACTTTGGGTCACTATGTACTCTCCCTGTGTAGGCTGCTATAGCACAGCAGGGTGGCGGCGGAGTTATTATACTCCTGCAGTCTGAGAGAGCGGAAGACAGAGTGATCTGCACTCCACTCCGCTTCTCCCTGCAGATTGACTGGAAACTCATTTTGGCTCCCATCAACTCACTGTGTAAGAAGTGTGGCATGCGGAAGATCGATCGTGTGGGTAGTTAGCCTGTCCTCCTCCTCAGCCTCCTGACTGTTAACTGTGCTTGCTGTAGTGTACTGTTCACTGTGGTCTGACTATGTGCTGTAGAGACAAATTTTTAGCTTTATAATAAATCAATTGACAGTGCTGTTGATTTGGGCCTCTTCTGTGACTGTCTCTTTGCTGAATGGGGCTGTCTCTTTGCTGGACTAAGGCTGCGTCTTTGCTGGATGGGGCTGTCTCTTTGCTGGACTAGGCTGTGTCTTTATTGCATTGGGCTGTCTCTTTGCTGGATATGGGGGATGTCTCTTGCTGGATATGGGGGATGTCTCCTGCTGAATAAGGGGACTTTCTCTTGCTGGATAAGGGGACTGTCTCTTGGCTGGGTATGGGGAGTGTCTCTTGGCTGGGTAAGGGGCGTGTCTTTGTGGAATATTGGGCAGTGTCTTTGCTGTATATGGGGGATGCCTCTAGTGAATATGGGGGATGTCCCTTGCTGGATAAGGGGACTGTCCCTCGCTGGATAAGGGGACTGTCTCTTGCTGGATAAGGGGACTTTCTCTAGCTGGATATGGGGATGTCTCTTGCTGGATATGGGGGATGTCTCTTGCTGGATATGGGGGATGTCTCTTGCTGGATAATGGGACTGTCTCTTTGCTGGATATGGGGCTTTGTCTTTGCTGCACTGGGCGTGTCTTTGCTGGATATGGGATCTGTCTCTTTGCTGGATATGGGGGCTCTCTGCTGGATATGGAGGCTGTTTGGAAGTGCCTCTGAGTGCTGGAAATTTGTAATGTTTTGTGCATTTTACTGCATTGGTCTTTTTACGCAAGACAAAAAGATTCTCTTGCAAGGGTAAGCATCAAAGCCCAAAACAAAAAGTACAGCAGAAAACAGTTATTCAGCCTCCTGACTAGTAAACAGACCCGCTGGGTCAGCTTCAGACCTGCAGACATGTTATTTCACAGCCTGCTTGCACCTTTTCCGGCAACCACCCATTACCACAGGGTGGGGAACAGGGTGTGGTCAGTGACTAACCCCCTGCATCCTGCTAAAAACCTTCCACTGCCACCCATTTACCGCATGAGCCACAAAATCCTATGCAGCAGATACAATCCATCCACAACTGTCACGATATATATTTATATTTGTATGTCAAATTAAATGGTTAAACAGAAGGGTTTAAAAAAATACAACATTCATTTTCTGAGCTAATAATATAATATAACATATAAGTAAGCAGCACACTGTCCTACGGTTATTTTGTTTCCTTTATTGCCACCTAGTGTAGAGAGACTGAATTGTCACCAAATGAATGCTGCTTGGAGTTACACGCATTAGAGAACTTGCAGCAATTTAAATCCTATTTTGGCAGGAACAAGACACAATTGAGGCTCCCCACATATGCACTGGGTAATGTATTAGTCCTTGTCATTATGATGTAATTTAAAATAAAATTGCCTTGCTAGTGTGCCCTATTCACCCTATATTAGCTAAATGTATCTGACCTTTCCACCTCTCTTGGACCCTAGCTGGATTGCTGTACAGTAAGCCTTGTGCCCTAATTTTGCACTGATAAAATCAAATGCACTCAAGGAAGCTGCCTGCACAATCGAATATATGGCAGATGCAATGAAGTGCATCAGTGGGTATTAATGTTGGTACTACATCATACATAATGATTACCATTTATCTGTTCACAGTGGCAAACTGGTCATTCGCCGCCCCCCCATTCATGCGTCCGGCACCCTAATCTACATGCGGAGAGAGATCAATGGGGCTTTTTTTTTTTTTTTTTAGCCATGTGATTAGAGTCAGAGGCTCTTACAGGCTAACAAAAAAAGGGTGGGCTCGGGGCGCAGAGCAGTGTGACCCAAGCCCACCCAGTTGTGTGACAATAGCGAATGAAAATTCCCTATTGTCACACGGATCCTCCTCCTGGCCAATCAGGAATCAGGTTTTGAGACCCGTTTCCTGATTGGCCGAAAGGAGAAGCCATGCCATTGGGCATGGAGGAGGAGGGAGGAGACGCAGAAGACGGGGAAGAAGTCGAAGCTGTCGCCACCTGCTGCTGCATCCAGGCAGGGTGAGTGAGGGTCCTGTCTGTCTGTCTCTCTGTCTGGTCTCCCTGGGGGGGGGGTTATGGTGTGCGGCCTGGTATGGTGTGGGGGGGTGTATGGTGCGGTCGGTCTGTCGCCCCCCCCTCCCCCTGGCACATGGAGCACCAGCCGCCACTGTCTGTTCACAATTTCTATAGTCAAATACGTTGCACTATTTTTAGATTTGTAATAAAGTGGGGAAATCTTCTGGTTTCAGAAGGCATGCCCTGTAATTATTTGGTAGTGAGTCTTACTTCACCTGGGGCATAGCCGTGAGAGGTGAAGAAGGTTCCACCGTTCTTGTCAAGTGGCTTTGTCACAACTGCTCCTACCCTCCTTTTCCTTGGTTTTTGTAGCACTGTTCACATAGGGCCTGCTGTGTGGTGACTTTGTGGGCCTTCTCTGATTACCTGCAGACAGTCACTTAGGGATAGTTCACACATCCCTCCTTACTCCCAATGATTCGTCACTCAATAAACAGTCCAGGGGATTTGGTTCTATATTTATTGTGGAATTTGGATGGGAGAAGGGAATAATGGGATACTACAACTGGAACTATTTACAGTTGATAAGGACAACTCTCTCTTGGCCTCACCAGGTTACTTGTGGAAGCAGTCACACTGCTTTGACCATACTGCCACGTGTATGGAAGGGGTTAAGTCTCCTTGCTCTTTCTCCAGCAACAGACTTAATGAACCACATTATCTTCAGGATACTCTTTAGCATCCCATTTACTGAAACCTGTCCACTTACTGTTCTAGCTGAAAGACAGGCCCCTTGACACAGACCTGTACTCACTGTCTGCAGAATCAGATCCTTCCAGTGTATCTCCCTTCCAGTCAGCTCTGCAGGACCTGCGGGTTCAGTTCCTCTCTAACTCTTAGGCCCTCAGGACAAACGACCTGAGGCCGCTTGGCAACTTCTACAGAAGAGGAGGCAGCAGCCCCCTCCCTCTGGGACTCCGCTCTCCAGCTGAAAGATCTCAAGCACATGTGCTCTTGACATTTATACAGTATCCCAGCATGCAATGAGGCACTTTCCTCTGCCAATCACCAGGTACTAAATGCCTGTGCACTCATTTGCCAGGTTTACTCCCACTGTTCAATATGCCTCCCTATTGGACCAGTGTGAAACACTTCAAACAAACTGAGCTGTACCTGAGCACAATGAGCAGACCTTACTAGCAGATCCTGTAGTGTAATTCCGTTTAAAATGTATACTATTTATTAAAACAAAGAATAACACTCACATTTCTTCCATAATAAAAAAGCCTTAGAGTAGACAGAATCTTGTGTGGCTGATATCAGCCATGTGGACGTGATAATCTATCAAGGGGGGCAGAACTGAGCAGCATTTTAATACCAACCAGGAAGCCCTTTCAGCCACACAAGATTGTGTCTACTTTATGGAAGAAATGTGAGTGTTATTCTTTGTTTTATTAAATAGTATACATTTTAAACGGAATTACACTATATGAGTCTTCCTTCCTTACGGTCCTACACTATTGGTCCATCTGGGGGAGACTGAATTTTGGAAACTAGCCAGTCCCAAGGAAAAAGAAAGGATTCCATTTCCACACCGGACTAAGTGTGTTTGACCCACATGCAGTATTGCTAGGGGGTCCTGGCAGTCTGGTAAGTGGAAGTATCCATACGGAGTGAATCCTCACGACATCGCACTTTATTTTGGCACAGAATGGCACTGATTTGCATAATAAGGAGCACCTAAGCACATTGCACTTTCACTGGCCACTTGCTTAAATTAGACTTTTCTGGGACTTATTATATACATTATATATTTTATTTTGACCTTCATATTGATTTATTCTAGGATTGTTTTATGTACATGGAATTATTGAATTTTGATTTGCACTGTTGTGAGATCTAAGGGTGTTGTTGTATAGCAAATTGGATATAAGTTTTGCACCTTTGCACAGTTTGCATTATATATAAAAAGTAATTTTTTATACTTTAATTAGTACACCTATTTTGAGCTGTGTATCACCTTTTTGCTATTTTAAATCACAAGATTTTTTGAGCAGCGGCACTTTAGATTTTGTGTATCCATAGCGCAGAGATATTGTATTTGGTTTTATAGAGAACAATATAGATTTACCTGGCAATCCTTCTGGTAAGCAGAAAGGATTCAAAACTATACTCTCTCTCTAGCACCTACCTAGGATGGTGCTACATTTGTTATATCCTTCACATAATAAAGTTGTGTTTCCATATCCTTACATTCCTTTTCCCAGACTGTTCTCTGCTATTTAATGGACTCAGACAATGAAAAAAGTCAGGAGGAGATAAAACAGTCACACAACCCAACTAAACTATCTCTCTTAGTGTCGGTTCACACTATAGCGATGTCAGACATCTGTGTCACACAGGACTCACTAAATTGACTCACCAGAAATAAAGCTGGTAATACCAGCAGCCACACTTTTAAAAGGCCGCTCCGAGAAGAAGTCAATAGACGAAACTAGTAGGGTAAGGCTTCTAGATGCTGGAGGAAAACACAGCACAATACAGCACAGTAAGACACATGCTCGCGGCTCTTATTAGCCGGAGCGGTGTTAGTGATGATTGCCAGATGTCCCTAGTGTCTGGTTAACCACTTAAGCCCCGGAGGATTTGGCTGCTCAAAGACCAGGGGGTATTTTGCGATTCGGCACTACGTGACTTTAACGGACAATTGCGCGGTCGTGCGACGCTGTACCCAAATGAAATTGACGTCCTTTTTTTCCCACAAACAGGGCTTTCTTTTGGTGGTATTTGATCACCTGTGCAATTTATTTTGATCATGCGCTATAAACAAAAAAAAGAGCGATAATGTTGCAAAAATAACAATATTTTTCACATTTTTTATATGAAATTCCCAAAAAAAATGTAAAAATCAAAATTTTTTAACATTTTTTGGCCAATTTGTATTCTGCTACATATGTTTGGTAAAAAAAATCGCAAAAGTTATTGCGTTTACTAACTAAGGGAAATATTTTTGTCATTTTTGTTGTTTTTTTTTTAACGAGTAATGGCGGTGATCTGCGATTATTTGCGGGACTGCGACATTGCAGCGGACAGATCGGACCCTTGACTGACATTTTTGATACTTTTGGGGGTACCAGTGACATTACTACAGTAATCAGTGCTATACATATGCACTGTTACTGTAAAAAATGACACTGGCAGGGAAGGGGTTAACTTTATTGGAGATGCAGGGGTTAAATGTGTCCCTAGGGGCGTGCTTCTAACTGTAAAGGGGTGTGGCTTTTCATGTAACCACAGAGACATATGATCCTACATAGCAGGATCGTATAGTCTCTGCAGTTACACCAGGGAGAATGACAGACGGCTTTGTTTCCATCAGCTGCCTGCCTTTCTCCCTCTGCAGCGGACGATCGTGAGTGACCGGAGGACATCGGGTCCCCCGGTCACACGCGCGGGGATGTGCAGGAACGAGCGGGGGCGTGAGCGCGCCTCTGGCGGCGCAGGCTCGCCCGCTATTTGCTCGCGGGCGAGTGACATATATACAGTGCCTTGCGAAAATATTCGGCCCCCTTGAACTTTGCGACATTTTGCCACATTTCAGGCTTCAAACATAAAGATATAAAACTGTAATTTTTTGTGAAGAATCAACAACAGGTGGGACACAATCATGAAGTGGAACGAAATTTATTGGATATTTCAAACTTTGTTAACAAAGAAAAAAACCAAAAAATTGGGCGTGCAAAATTAGTCAGCCCCTTTACTTTCAGTGCAGCAAACTCTCTCCAGAAGTTCAGTGAGGATCTCTGAATGATCCAATGTTGACCTAAATGACTAATGATGATAAATAGAATCCACCTGTGTGTAATCAAGTCTCCGTATAAATGCACCTGCACTGTGATAGTCTCAGAGGTCCGTTTTAAAGCGCAGAGAGCGTCATGAAGAACAAGGAACACCAGGCAGGTCCGAGATACTGTTGTGGAGAAGTTTAAAGCCGGATTTGGATACAAAAAGATTTCCCAAGCTTTAAACATCCCAAGGAGCACTGTGCAAGCGATAATATTGAAATGGAAGGAGTATCAGACCACTGCAAATCTACGAAGACCTGGCCGTCCCTCTAAACTTTCAGCTCATACAAGGAGAAGACTGATCAGATATGCAGCCAAGAGGCCCATGATCACTCTGGATGAACTGCAGAGATCTACAGCTGAGGTGGGAGACTCTGTCCATAGGACAACAATCAGTTGTATACTGCACAAATCTGGCCTTTATGGAAGAGTGGCAAGAAGAAAGCCATTTCTTAAAGATATCCATAAAAAGTGTCGTTTAAAGTTTGTCACAAGCCACCTGGGAGACACAACAAACATATGGAAGAAGGTGCTCTGGTCAGATGAAACCAAAATCGAACTTTTTGGCAACAATGCAAAACGTTATGTTTGGCGTAAAAGCAACACAGCTCATCACCCTGAACACACCATCCCCACTGTCAAACATGGTGGTGGCAGCATCATGGTTTGGGCCTGCTTTTCTTCAGCAGGGACAGGGAAGATGGTTAAAATTGATGGGAAGACGGATGGAGCCAAATACAGGACCATTCTGGAAGAAAACCTGAAGGAGTCTGCAAAAGACCTGAGACTGGGACGGAGATTTGTCTTCCAACAAGACAATGATCCAAAACATAAAGCAAAATCTACAATGGAATGGTTCACAAATAAACATATCAAGGTGTTAGAATGGCCAAGTCAAAGTCCAGACCTGAATCCAATCGAGAATCTGTGGAAAGAACTGAAAACTGCCAGCCTCCTGCCCACGGACTATGGGTCCTGGCTTGTAGGGGAGGGCACCTCTGTGTGGGGGTATATGCTGGAGGACCATGGCAGTAGTGTTGCTTTGGACTCAAATCCATGTCACCCCAAGATTCAGACTGGGATCAATGTTACAGGCCTAAAGCTGCCTGTTGCAGCAGAGGACTTCTCCACACATTGAGAGACTAAATAGATGTTAATGACATCTACTGTGGGGATGTGTATTGACAGTTATTATAAGATGTGTTGAAAATGGATACGGGCAGTCTGAGAGCCTATGTCTTCTGCTTTCATCTGTTTAGAGGTGAAGTGTGTTCACACTTCTAGGAATGTGTATTCGGCTATGTTTGGGCTTGTTGTTTGTTGAATTAATTATGATAATGTTGCAGACTCATTCACCGATTGTCTCTTTCCAGAAGGCCAAGGTATGTTAACTATGTTCTGTATACAATTATATTTGCATATGATAATGAAATTAAACTCATGAAACTGTATATATTGGAAGTGAGTTGGTGAATAAAGGGTCTTTTGTTTTACCCTTCATCAAGCTTAGGCTGATGTTTGGGGGGGAATTGAGGGGCCAGGTCACTGCATCACTTGAGATTCTGGGGACTTAAGACAGAAATACTTGGTCCAAGTATTGGGGATCCGTTACAATCAATATTTAAGGCTATTGGTGGTTACCTATTTACCCTCCTGGATAAGGTGACTACATTGGATAAATCATTTTACAAGTGTGGCTGCTGGTATTACCAGCTTTGTTTCTGGTGAGTCAATTTAGTGAGTCCTGTGTGACACGGATGGTGGGACCCTCATGAGTGTGCACTGAAGACACTTGCTTAATGAGATTCGTTGGCACTGCTTTTTGCACTATTTCTGCACGGGCACTTTGTTGAAATCTTGGTGAAGAATTGTGGACTTTTTCTCAAATAACTTTTTTTCAAAGATATTATTTTAATATATTTCATTACAGTTTTGTGTGAAGTTTACGAATATGTGGTTATGAAATATGAATTTTTTTATACATGTTTATGCACTTTATATATAATTTCCAGGATGCTGGTCAATATTTAATTTGCATTTGCACAATAGTTGGAATTAATATTATAATTATGTTATTTATTTATCTATTAATAGATTGCAATATGCACTTTTTTATAATCGCATACAACATTTTCATTTTTTGGCACATATTTTTCAATATTCACATACATTTATTGCACGGTGCACTTTTTTACAATTACTTGGTCCCAATTTTTTTTTCCCACAATGTCAACATTAGCACTTTGATCCATTTCAGTTATATATATTTTATGGACTTTGTGATCATCACTTATTGAACCTTGTCATCTTCAGGGTTTATTCTGTGCGCCACTGGTCATTCTCGTTTTTGGGGATTTGGACTTGTTTTTATATTTTTGTGTATTGTTCCTTTTATTTCAGTGTTTTCTCTGTGTCACGTAAAGAATAATGGTGTGGCCTCTAGCATTCTGAAAAGCTTCTACTATGTTAGCCTTTCTGATGGGTACTGTATATTCCCAGTAGAGCATTGGTTGCTCTTTGTATTTTCACCAAATTGACAACCCCCAGCCATAGTCTTTGCACAGGATACTTCAGCCCCTAGCATGTGATTCTGAAATCAGGCAAAGTCAACTGTATAGGGGTCCCCTTTATTATTAGAATCTGAATAGAATAAGAAGAATAGAAAACGTTAAATTTGCTGTATAATTAGGGAGCCACAGCTCAGATTTTACATAAGACTCCTAGGTTTTTATTTACATCTCTGTCTCTTATATGTAATGCTCCTTCGTGGGCCACGTGGCGCCTATACCACCAGTGGATACATTGGCTTCAGGGTTCCAGTGCGAAAGTGTCTTGGATGTTATTTCTTACATACAATCTGGTGTATTCAAACCAGAATTGCAAAGAAGAATATTGTAAAGCAGTTACCAGATCAATGGGGGGTGCCATCAGATCAGTGAGATGTAAATTCCTGGTGGTTCCTGTGTGTTACTGCACTTTGCTGTTCTCTATATTTAATATTTCTGTAAATGTCAAATCTGTCATACCTCATCGACTTGGGCCTGAGTTTGAAGCAATTTACGGTTACTGCTTGGTGGAAGACCTCCTGAGCTTGACCTAAAGACAGAAGAGCACAATTAACCAATATGAAATTCAGTTACCTGTACAAACTTCAGACACATCTCAGCAGGACTTTCACACTTGTTGCTCTAAATGGCACAGGTTACGTTATCTGTAATTTAAAAACCTTCTCAAATACTGTTACCTCATGAAGATATCTATTTTCAGTGTTATAATCATATATTGCTTAAAATAAAAAATAGAGGTGTATATTATACATTGCAAAATGTAATTTTAAATAGAGGACTTGTAATGAGCCAGCCCACATGCTAGAGTGTTAAGGGCTTCTTGATCATCAAACGGAGCAGCAAAGCACACCTCTTAGGTTCCACACATATAAAACTGGAGCTGTTGGTCGGATAA